>NW_006921657.1:516048-527028 GCF_000298275.1 Orycteropus afer afer | reverse complement strand
GATTGCCCAGTCTTCCTTCCAAGGAGTGGCTGGTGGGTTTGAACCACCAGCCTTCTGGTTAGCAGTCAAATGCCTTAGGCACTATGCCTCCAGACCTCCTAGATTTCTCTTTAGTATTTCCTTTTTCTTTTCTTTTTTTGGTGTGGGCCTACTGATTACAAAACTTCATTTTCTGTTTGTCTGAAAATATCTTAATTTTCCATTTATTTTTTAAATGATATTTTTTCAAGTTATATAATTTTAAGTTGGCATTTATTTTCTTTCAGGACTTTGAAGACATCATTCGTAGTTCTGGTCTCTATTATTTGTGTTGTTCTTGTTATGTGCCGTCAAGTCGGACCTGACTCATAGTGACCCCTCTTTGGGTTTCCAAGGCATTATCACTATGGAAGTAGATTGCCCAACCTTTCTTCCAAGTCTATTATTTGTAGAGAGTCAGTTATTATTGTTATTCTTTTGAAGGTGATCTTATTTTTTTTCCTCTGATTGTTTATAAGATGATTCTTAGTCTTTGTATTCTTTTGTATTTCAGTAGTTTTACTCTGGTGTGCCAAAAGTGGGTATGGCTTTATTATTATTATTAAATCTTTCCTGGGCTTTTTAAACTCAAAACTAACTGCTTTCGAGTTGGATTCGACTCATGGCACCTCCTTGGGTTTCCAAGGCAGTATCACTATGGAAGCAGATTGCCCAACCTTCCTTCCCAGGAGTGGCTGGTGGGTTTGAACTGCCAGCCTTCTGGTTAGCAATCAAATGCTTTTTAGCATTGCTTGAATATGTGACTTGATGTTTTTTGTTCCTTGGGGAAAATTCTTAGCCAATAATAATTTCAAATATTGTTTCTGCTCTATTTTATCTTCTCCTTCTTTTATGAGATTCCAATTACATATGTGCCTTTTCGGAAGTTCTGGTAGCATAGTGCCTAAGGCATTTGACTGCTAACCAGAAGGCTGGTCCTTCAAACCCATGAGCCACTCCTGGGAAAGAAGGTTGAGCTATCTACTTCCGTAGTGATACTGCCTGGGAAACCCAAGGAGGGGCCGCTATGAGTCAGATCCGATTCGACAGCAGTGAGTTTATTTATTTATTTTTTTAATATGTCTTTTTACTGTGTTCCATATCTTTAACCTTGTTTTGTATTTTCTGTGTTTTTTTCTCCCTTTGCTTCAGTCAGTCTGGATGTTTTCTACTGACTTATTTTCTAGGTTTCCACTCCTCTCTTCGTCTGTGTCTACTCTGTTGCACCCATTTATCTAGTTCTTAATTTCAGTTATTGTACATTTCAATTTTAAAATTTATTATACTCTTATAGATTCTAGTTCTCTGCTGAGATTATCTACTTGTAATTTTTTTTTTAATGTATTAATGACAATTATTTAAAACTTTTATCTGGTAATGCTCATACATGACTCACATGTAAGTCTGTATTTATTGTTTGTTCTTTCTCTGGTTTTTGGTCATTTGATCTCTCCTGGTATGTCTGGTAATTTGTTAATGAATGTTGGAAATTGTGGATAAAAGATTATAGTGAAAATTTGAGACCCTAGATAATGTTATTTTCTTTCAGAGAAGATTTGCTTTTGTCTCAGGCAGGAAGGTAGGTCAGGAGCAGATCATCTTAATCAAATCTTGGATTGAGTTGCTTTAAATCTGTGTCAGGTTTTGCAATGACTGATATATTTATATATCCTAGAAATAAGGTTAACCCTTTCTTTTAGGCTACAACCCTTCAAGAGCCCCAACTGAAAGCTGGGAATATTTGCTAAAGTGCCTGCACTTATGACACTGCTCAGAACTCTATTTTTTTTTTTTTTTCCCCCTTCCTTAGTCCCAGGAAATTGCTGCAGCTTTACTCAGCTTGGGCCTCTTAACTCTTTGCTTAGAAATCAGAAAATGCCTTCGGGAGAAAAATGGAGCCACATGTCAGACTGACAGCAAAATGACATGAATGCACTTCTTTTCTCTCTGTGTTCTTGGCCTCTCAAGTCTTCATTGTCTTTGTAACTTTTTACATGCTCAAAGCTACTTTTCTATTTGTTCTCAGGAAAGAGGTTGGTCTGATACAAGTTATTCCACCATAATCAAAAGCAAAATTAAAAGCATGAACTTTGGAGCCAGATTTCCAGGATTCAAATCTCAATTCCATCATTTTCTGGAACAAGGTATTTAATTTTTCTGTGCCTCAGTTTTCTCATCTCTAAAATAGGGATAATAATAGTTACATTATAGGGTTGTTGTGATGATTTAAAAAGTTAATAGATATAAAGTACTTAGAAAAATACCTAGCATACAAAATATTCTTTATTGATGTTTGCTGTTACTATTTTTGCTCAGCTTGGTCTTCTTTCCAATTAAGACTATTTGCCATTGCATTGTGTCATTCATGCATCTTTAACAGGCCTCAACTGGCTACTAGGTGAAGTCCAAACTACATCTGTAGTTCTCAGTCTTGGTGGATTATTAGAATAACCTGTGGAACTTTTAAAACTCTTGAGGTTCAAGCCAAACCAGACCAATTAGATCAGTATCTTAGGGTTACATCCAGACATCAGTATTTTTAAAAGATCCCCAAAGATTATTCAAGATTGAGAGCCCTGCTATATCATGGCTTCTGAGGTAACTTGAAGTCTAGCCCCAACCTCTCTTTTTAACTATAATCCCCCTGCACCCCAACATGAGCATTTCCTTGCAGCAAGTCTATCTACTCAAGATCCAAATTGCTACCTATATCATTTGCTCGTAGCTCAGTGCAAAGTTCAGCGCCTGATGTTTATCTCTGCCCCTTCTTTCCATGGTGGTGCAGGGACACTGGCAGGTAGCTCTATCCTTGCACGCTCCGTCTTGGCCTTCTTCCTCTTACCTTAATTTGTTTCTGTTTGTGGCAAACTTTCCCATGTTTCTTTCTGCCCTTATACTCCTTCCAAGACCCTCCCTTCACTTCAGCTCCATTCAAGGCTAAGATAACCCCTGCTCTTTCCTAGAAATACACTTTTTGTCTATTTCCTTGGCCTCATCAAAAAACCAAGTTCCTACCTGGGGGAAACCTGGCCCTCTCTCAGGAACCTACATTAACCAACACCATGTTCATTCCTATCTCCATCATTTGCTTGTCCTGTCCTCTCTGCTTGGAATACTTTTACTCCTTCCTCTTTCTCTGCCCATCTATTCAGTTCCTCCACGAAGCTTATGAGTAAGCTTTTTCATCTTCAACAGACACTGTTTTCCCTTCTCTCCTGCTCCTCTCCTGTTCCCTTGTCTATTCCATGCAATTTTAGCTCCAAATTATATCTTGGCCTGGAAAAATAGGAATTTAATAACTCTTACATGTAAGTTGCTAGACTTACATGAAGTTGACAAAAGAAGTCTCCCAAACTGATAATAATAATAATAATTGCCCTGGAAGGAAAGCCTGGAAATTGGTGTTTCTTACTTAAGATGGTAGGGATGAGATAGGATGTTGTATTGGTTTTATATTTCTGCACAACAAATTGCTACAACTTTGGCGGCTTAAAATAGCACCCATTTATTACTTCACCATTTTGTAAGTTCTAAGTCCAACTTAGCTTGGCTAGGTTCTCTGCTCAGGATCTCAAAAGGACCAAATCAAAGTATTGACCAGGCTGGGCTCTTACTGGAGACTATGAAGAAGAATCCACTTAGGAGCTCATTCAGTTTGTTGATTGATTCAGTTACTGGAAGCTGAAAGACTGAAGTCCTTGTGTTTTTGCTGACTGTTGGCTGTGGGTCACTTTCAGCTCCTAGAGGCCACTCTCAGGTCCTTCCACATAGCCCCTCCATCTCAGCAACAGAGATCCTTACCTGCATATAATCCCACTCATACTTTGAATCTTTCTGACTTGCCCTTTTGCTACCAGCTGAAGAAAATGCTTTGCTTTTAAAGGACTCACCTGACTGGCTCAGGCCCACTCAGATAATCTCCATATTTTAAGGTCAACTGATTTAAATCTTCAATTACATCCTGCAAAATCCCTTCACAGCAGTACCTAGATTAGTGTTATTGAAAAAACAGAGGATGGAAATCTTGAGGACCCATCTTTAGAATTCTACCTACCACAAGGGTGATAGAGCAGAAAGCCAGAGAACCAAAAAGAAAAGAACCTTTCTCAGATCCAGTGTACCAACAATGCCTTGCACAGCAAAAAGCATCCTTTGGGATTATCTAGTCCAGTTCTCCTCTTTAACAAACAGAGACATTAAGGACCACAGAGAGAAAGGGACTTCAGAATTCATCTTCCACACATCTGCTCTGGGCCAGACGCAGTACTAAATGCTTACAAAGAACATATAGATAAAAAAGACATACCGTCTCTCTTTAGGGTTTTATTATTCATGTACCTAAGGTCCATGGAATCTAGTTTTCCTTAAGAAAATAGCCTACTTCATCCTTGGAGATTCCAGAATTGTGGCGCTAGAGCAGCACTTCAGAGTTCATACATTTCAGTGTTCCCCATGAGTAGAACTAATGATTTTTAGGTGACGTATAGTTTTAATTGTAGTAATTGTGTGTTTATTTTAATGCTATTTTCTACTTATGGCACAAGAACTGTTTTACCTGAGTTACAGTGCAGTAGTTTTCTTCCTTGTTTCCTTTCTTTCTCTCTTTCTGCCTCACTGTCTTCACTTTACACTTATGGATAACAATAGAATATGGTAATTAAGGGCTTTAGGGCACTGGAATAGAGAGACCTGGATTCTGATCCTGGCTTCTCTCACTTAGTAGCTGTTTACTTAAATTCTCAATTCTTACTTTCTCATCTGTTAAGTAAGGATACATGCTACTTAAATAAAATACTATATGTAAAGTGCATAACAAAGTGCCTGTCACATTGTAAGGATTCAATTGATGTTAGCTAGTAGTATCATTAGGTCTATTCTGCTCCATGGGGCAAGAGGATTTCTGCCCTCTTCCTCTCTACTGGGATTTTTGAGGGTCTGGAAAGGTGCCTGAGATGTGAAACTTACTAGGGGGAAAGAGGAAATGGATACAGAGAGTAAAGGGGAAAAACCTGAGGTGTCACCATAGGGCCATGTCTGTGAGAATTGTCCACTCATTAGAAAAACAACAAACATAGATTGAATACCAGCTGTGTGCCTGCTTTGTGGTTCTTTATGGGAAGGGGACAACTTGGTGATTCAGAATCCTTCTCTGAGTGCAAAGGATTCTTGGCTTTTCTCAGACAACCCTAAGCACAGGCCCTGCTCTGTCTGCACACCCAAGTCATATCACCCTTTCCCCCTTCCACCCAGAAGTTTGCTTCCATCTTTCTCCTTATTCAAAAAGTTGTTGAAGTTTCTCTTCCCTCTAAGAACTCTTCTCAGTTTTTGGAGGAGTCTTCTCACATTTATTTAAAAGTTATTCAAGATAGCCATGTTGGAGGGAAGGAGGGAGTCTTTGGTTGGCCAAAGGCACTGGGTGACTTGGCAGCTGGTGAGAAAGGGGCACCAAGAGGAAGGTGGGAGAACCCCCAGAAAAGCTTATTAGATCATAAAATGTTACCCAGGCCAACCTCTGGATTTTTAGGAAAGTGCTCACTGATGGTAGAAATTTTTGGCACTTGGACATGCAGCTGAGATGTTTTATCTAGACCCAAGGAGAGGGGCTATTCTGTCAGCATATGGGACAGGCTTTTGCCAGTGAAGAGCCAACCCTTTGTGCCAACTTATGTGTCTCTTGAGCCAACGGGGAGATTGGGTTGTGAGAGCTCTGGGAGTCAGAATGTCTTCTTTGGCCATCTCCCTATTTAGATAGGGAGTAAAACAAATGACATATTGAAAATAATAATAATTGAGCAGGACATTCAACTCTATTGGTAAGAATGTAAGTTTGTATAATTATTCTTAAGGCAGTTGGGCAATACAAATCAAAACCCTTAAAAATATCAGTACACTTTGAGCCAGTTTCCACTTCTAGGAAACTGCTCTAAGGAAATAGTTGGACAAGTGCACAGAGATATATGTATAATGGCATTCATTAGAGGGTTCACAATAGTGAACAACTGAAAACAACTAAAATGCCCAGAAATTCCAGAATTAGGAATTGGATAATGACTAGTGGTACCTTCATGGACTGAAGCTAGTAAAAATTTGCTGTTACTGCTCTATATTTATTGGTTGGGAAGATGGTTATATTTTAAGTGAGAAATGCAGGTCTTGGAACAATATGTAGATAGATTAGTTCTTTTCAGTTAATTTTTTCCCCAATTATTTCATTGAAGGTGACTTCTTGCTGACTGTGTACCACATGGAGGTCCAGTTTTACACAGGTTACCATCACAGAATAGATTATACTCCTATATGGTAAAGATCAGGGATAAAATGTCTTAAATTATTTTGTATCAGTGTATGACACGTAATAGGTGCATAAAGGTAGAAAAAACAAGTATTATTTTTAGAAAGTCTCTTAAACTGTTAAAGTTTCTCCTGAATGGTTTGGCATTGTAATATAAAGTATCACACAAAATTTGGCAAAGTTCATGGTCAGAAAACATATTGTTTATATGATCTCAATTTTGAATAGATAATAAATGCACATACAAGAAAAATCTGTAAAGATACAAGCAAAAATGTTAGCAGTGTTTGAGTAATGTTGGATTATGAGTGATTTTTGTGTTCTCTTTTGCTTTGTTTAAACACCAAACTCCATGTGAATAGAATAGAATGTTTTCATTACTGTCTTTCTCTTCACTCAAAGTATAAAAAAAAGACTTTAATTACTGATATAAAGTAAAACAATTACTTGTTGGTTGGCTGAGAATTGCTAGAAATTAATAAATAGTTTGGAAATTATTTAGTAAATTCTAATTACTTAGCAAAAGTAATTAAAATATTTATAAGCGAACACCCATAAAACACCACCAAGCAAATACATTACTCAATAAATGGTTTCATTAGTATTTCATTACTAGAAATTAATCTCAGTAACTAAACATTACTACAAATTACATGTAGGATGGACAACTTATTTTGCTGCTATTAATGATTTCAATTACAAAGTTTGTGCAAGTCTAATTCCTTCTCACTTCCCCCACCCTCTCTGGTTCTCATCCTGCTCCCACCCAGGCGAATTCCCACACATTGGACCTGAATTAGGATGTTTTGGGCTCATCTGACACCATCCACATTGTTGGGAATCCCCGGCACATGGATTAACAATTTCCTTCAGCTTGTTTCCCAGTTGTCTTACTGAAATACTGGCCCGGGGTGCCTCTTAATCAGCTAGAAGCTGACTCCAGGGGCTGGTGGGTTTCTTGCCACTGATATACTCTCCTCTGGGGTCTTCTAAATCACTTGGCTGCAAAGCTCGACTTCTTCCTGAGGCCTGTACCAAGGCCTCTCTGGCATTAACTTGTATTCCTAGTTCAGCTCTCAGGCTGGGTGGGTGGTGATGGAGAGTGGGGGACCAGGGCTACCGCTAATTCACAGAGGGACATCTTTGTGCTGATTAGAAAAAGGAGTCTTTTCCTGTGGATATATGTAGTCACACACCTGGGTAGATTTTGGTCCCTACTTGTTCATTGATTAGATTCTCCAAGAAATAGGCTCTGAGATTTATGAGCAAGAGTTTTATTGGAGAGTGCTCTTGGGTGCAACACCAGGAGTGAAGGAGGCTGGACTGGGCAAGGAGAAGTTAAACAGCAATGCCAAGCCAAGTTCTGAAGCTGAGGTGACCCTTCAAAAATGTCCTGAATTGAGGCAAAAGGGCCAGGCCTTTGTCACACCCCCAAGACCAGACATTTGAGTGCTATCCTGGTGAGTGACATGCCTTTCTTTGGCTGAGGACAGTTCCTGAAGAGGAACTCACATCCCCCAAGACCAGACATTTGAGCGCTGTTCTGGTGAATGACATGCCTTTCTTTGGCTGAGGACAGTTCCTAAAAAGGGACTCAGTATTGCCAGCCATCAACAGCCAACACTCCCAGCAGCTGGAGGGAAAAAAATCTCAGCTCTGAAGGGGAGTATGGGCAGAATACACCAGCATCCACTACAGGCCCTTGTGTGATGCACGATCTGAGCAACCACACATGAAGGGCTCCATGGGGGCAGCCTGAGGGAGTGCACTTTCCTACTGGTATGGAATTGATGCATGAGTTGCTTCCTTGCTCTTCTGGAGCTGGGGGGAGTCTAACTGCTGAGGTTATGATGGACCTTCACTTAGCTACCAGCTGGAACTTCTAATGACTAAACCATAAACTCAATGAGGGTAGGGCCATGTCTCATCGTTTCAGAATTTGACACAATTCATGGCTCAATATTTTTTGACTGAATGCATAATAGTAAAGGTATATAAATGCATTAGTATAAATTATGATAAGCTTGACAAAAGGGTCAGAAGTGGGCTGAGACCTGAGGAATGTCTTAAAGTGAACTAGGTAATGTGTGTGAGGGGAAGGTATACTACACACAGACATGCTTCCCAAGCACTCACCTAGTAGGTGTTCACCTTTGCTACCAGCTATGAATGTCACCTGGGAGGAACAGGGAGGATTTGAGAAGTCATGCTCACTGAATTTTTCCTGTTATCCATTGCTGAAATGTATCCTTTGTTCTTAGCACGGTCTTCCCATGTATAAAATTCAAGTGTAAGGGAGTTTATTTTTCCCAAACCTCAATGTACCTTGCTGCAGGGTGAATTCACCTGTATTTGGATATGCTTTCTGGAGAGAGACATAAAGTGGGCATTGTTTCAGCTGGAGATAGAGGTAACTAACCTTTGCACATATGAGGCATGTCAGGCACGTGGATGCCACGTGGTATGGAGGAACTGAGGCCGAGAACAGCTAGGCTGTGCTAACTGTCCACTTAGCCTACTAGGACTTTAGGTTTCCTGTTTGTCTTTATCTCCATCCTGCTGCCTCTCTCTCTCTCTCTCTCCCACACACACACACACACACACCCCAAGCCTATCTCCAGACTCCTCATTGTCCAGGACTGATATCAGCTCATTTCTCCTCCAAACTTTTGAATCTGTCTGTTTTGATTACATAGTGCTGCTCTAACAGAAATACCGCAAATGGATGGCTTTAACAAACAGGAGTTTATTTTCTTACAGTTTGGAGGCTTTAAGTCCGAGTTCAAAGTGCCAGGCTTTAGAGGCTGGGTGAAAGCTGCTCAATCTTGGGCTTGAGCTCTGACTCCTGTTCCCGGCCCACTGAAGCTAGAGGCTTTTTTTCACTCAGACAGCTGCTGGCTGCTGAGACTGACAAGCCCAAGATTGACAAGTAAAAAGGCACAGTCCTAATGTTACCAAACCACATGGCAGGTTATTAATTCAAGTGCATTGAAAGTCCCAAGGTCAGCAGAGCATGGCAGGCTGCCAAACAATGACACAACTACATGCAGAGTTCAAGTGCGCCATAAGCGAGAGACCATTCCCAAGTCTTCTCCTTATACACAGGAAGCAGACCACATCCCTAAGGCAGCTACTCAGCTGCTCACAGTGGATTCCACCGTGGAGTTGATTACCAGTTTCATTACGGGAAATACTACATTCAGCTGCCAGCCACTCAACGAGATCCAGCCAAGTTGACACACAAACTTCACCACAGTATCTTTCTCTGGGTGATGCAAATGGTTTTTACTCCATGAGTAACTGAAAGGTTGGCGGTTTCAACTCACCAAGTTACACTGTAGAAGGAAAACCTTGGTGATCTACTTCCTTAAAGATTATGTCCAAGAAAACCCTATGGAGAAGTTGTACTCTGTAATACATGAGGTCACCATGAGTTGGAATTGACTCAACAGAAATGGTTTTGTTGTTGTTGTTCCCTCTTCCCAGGACCACCTCTTTATTCACAAAATCTATCCCAGAGCCTGTCCATGGAGCCCTGTCCAGAAATTCCAGATCATACTAAACTCACCCCTTTCTGGATTCCTACAGCTTTTAGCATCTGATTCTTTAGGGCAGAGACCCTGCTTGTTTTGAAAACCCAGTGTCTGGGACCATGTCTGATCCAGAGCAAGGAGGTTGGAAGAAAGCTAGAGGAAAAGGCAAGCCTTAGAAGAAGACCCAGGACCCTCATCTTTGACACGATGCCCCAGTTGGTGCCAGGAAGTACGAACAGTGGCCTTGGTGACATCTGCAGTTCTCCCCACCTAGGCACACTGTAAGGGGTGCCACAGGCCTGGCTTCTGCTAGTGGTGGCAGGATGAAGAGGGAGGGAGGAAGAAGGAAAGATCACATTTATCATGTCCAGGACTTTGTCTGCCTTGTTCTTAATCAGTCTACAGCTAATTAGTCGCTTCTCCCCAGCTCAGCAGAACACCATTAATCACTGCAGGAGAAAGCCTGCAGCTCAGGGGAAATCCCAGCTCCCTGGGTGGGCCCATCTTGCCTGGGGCATTAGGAAGGCAACAGGGTGGCAGGGGCCCTCTATGAGGGTTCCTGCGAAGCCTGTAGGAGGAAGGGTGTGTCATCTTCCTCTTCCTCCTTGCTTCAACATCCTAAATTTTTTTGTGGCGTCAATGTGCCTCAAAAAAAAAAAAAAGCCTAGACAAGGTATTTTCCTAGACTCCCTTGAAGCTAGGTGAGGTCATGTGGCACAATTCAGACCAATGAGGCAAAAGCTGAAATCTGGGGGCTCTAGGAAGACTTTCTTGATAAAAGAAGTTGAATGCTGCTTTGCCTTTTTTTTGTGTATGATTTGGGTGAAGATTTACAGAGCAAATTCACTTTCCACACAGCAGTTTACATATACTTTGTCTCATGACATTGACCACAGTTTACTACAATGCAACAGCTCCCCTTCCACTTCCTCCCCATAGTTTCCTCTTCCCAGTGTCCATCCCTCCACGGACACCTGCCCCCTGAGCTGTCTCCCTGTGCATAAGCAGCCCTTCCTTCTCCCATGATTGTTCTCTCGAAGGAGTGTATCTACCTCAGGTAGATTTTCAACTCATATGCCTGTCTTCTGTTTGGCTGGAAACCACAGGTGTGGGTTCAGTTCCAGACCTGAAGGGCAG
>NW_006921657.1:507545-512787 GCF_000298275.1 Orycteropus afer afer | reverse complement strand
TTTCTTCTTTCTGCCTTGAATGTAGATGTAAAGACTGGAGCTGCAGCAGCCATAGGCCTCTATGAAGGAAAGACCAAAAAAGATTGCAATAAAGCTAGTCCTGACATTATTGAGCTCCTAAACAATGTCAGTAACTAGCCTACTTCCAGATTTCTGTCATGCAAAAAGAATAAATCTCAATTTCTTTAGGCCACTGTTAGGTGGGTATTCTGTTACTTGTGACTGAATATATTGCTAACTCTTAGAAAGGAGAACTCTGGGTGATCCCAGCCTGAATGCAGAAATGCCTGTAGTACTAAGAGTAATTCAGACATTCCTGGGCCTTACCAGTCATTGGGCACAAATGAGGTTTGCTAATAATAGTAACCCAAATGTCACTATCTCTGCCCTCTCCTATCCTTTCAGCATCTCAGATCCTGTGGCCCTTACAGTCTTTTTTAGCTACCTATGTCATTAATAAAGTAGCTTGGTGTGACACTGATATATCAGTGGTGTTACACTCAGTGTAACAGAGTACCTAGTAAGGTAAAACTAAATTTTCTGGCAAATAAATAATGTAGCTTCTCTTAGTTATGCAACTGTAAGGTAAGTAGCAAACACATTGCTCTGGAAAAAGGGTGGAACAAGGAATGTGATTCTAAGAAGGGTTGCTTTTTCAATTTGAAGTGCAAAGCTGATACAGAGGATGGAAAATTTGCATGGGGCCAGGCAGCAGCTGGGGAGGACTGAAGTTAAGACCCTGGCTGGCTCTTTTGGAGCTTTCTGATTAATTGAGTTGGTTGCTTCTGAGATCCCTTGGCTACAATAGATAGAAGGACCCCAGAGAGCAAACTCATCATCAGGGAAAGGGGAGTCTAAATCGGAAGGAAGGTTGGGCATTCCTACTTCTGTAGTGATACTGCCTCGGAAACCCAAGGAGGGGTCGCTATGAGTCGGGGCTGACTCGATGGCAAATAACAACAACAACAACAAGCTAGTATCAGGGATTTGGTGCTCATTAGGGAGACTGGTGCTGGCTCAGCAGACAGCAGGTGGAGACCCTCCTGACCCAGACACTGTGGTGGAGGTGGTTCTGTAGGAACAATGGCTACACATAAACCAGCTGCTGCCTCATGGTGACACAATGTGTATCAGAGTAGAACTGTGTACCATAGGATTTTTAGTGGCTGATTTTTCCGAAGTGGATGGCCAGGCCTTTATTCTGAGGTGCCTCTAAGTAGACTCAAACTTCGAGCCTTTTGGTTAGCAGCTGAGTATGTTAACTGCAACATACAACAGGGACTCCAGGCTGCACAAAGGAGTGTGAAGTGAAAGGCCTTTACCCTGGACCCCAAGCATGGTGTCCTCTGTGGGTATCCAGGGATCTGGACTAGCAAGGGCTGGGAGGTGGAGGTGTCAAACTGCTGTGGACCAGTTTTCAGTAGTAACTCCTTGTGGCAGCACATTGGTAAGACTGCTCAGTTCTACCTCCGCTTGGCTTTTAGAAACAGGACAGATCCTCGTGAGTCAAGTAAACTTCTACAGTTCTTGGACAGTCTGGGAGAAGGGAGGGGAAGAAGATCCTGACTTAGAGAGGCAGTATATTACAGTGGTTAGGAGAATGGATTCTAGAATCAGATTGCTTAGGTTCAAGTCCCTGCTCCACCACTTACTGATTTACCTTGTGAACAGATCTGGCTGCATGAGTGTACACACCTATGCAATCTCACAGGGTTCTTCCCTTAGAAGAATGCCAGACTTGGTTTAAATCTTGGAATTTTGAAACTCTTAATAATGTTTGAACAAAGGGCCCTGCGAATTATGTTGCACTGCCTGCTTGGGCAAATTACTTTTCGTGGCCTCAGTTCCACCATCTATAAAATGAATAAAATAATATTACCTGCCTCAGAGAATTGTGTTGAATGAGTTATGTACATAAAATGCTGAGAACAGGACCTGGCACGTGGTAAGCTCCACATAAGTGTTAGCCATCGTTATCTGTATTAATTGAGGCAGGTAAGGACTCCAACAATTAATCTGCAAAACACAGAGATATGACCATGTTTATGTCTCTAGCTAGTGAAGCAGATCAGACCACATACAAGGAAACAATGCAAGGAGAGGAAAATCTGACCCCTGGACTTGCATCTCGCATGAGATGAGACGCCTCATTAATCCAACATCCATCTGGTCCGCAGGGCTGATGAGAGGAAGACAGCGAGGCTGGAGAAGTATGGAGTCAAGGCCAACTTCCTGCAGCCTGAGGAGCTGGCAGAAGAGGTGGGGGCACCTCTTAAAAGCAGTCTGGCTCCTTCCCAAGGGGGCAGCTTGAGGGGCAGGCTGTCTTCAGACTCAGGTCCCATCTCCCTGATATGGAACAGCTAGCCCTAGCCTTCCCTCCACCCTGAGCCCAGATGACATTTACAGACCCAAACCAGGGGATATGATATTGTAAGGGTGTTTTATTATGATGATTTAAAAAAGTAAACTTATGCATTGGTTCATAACATACACACAAAAAAGAGGAGATATCATAAGTGCCCAACACAAAGTTAATACTCAGTTCAAGAAACAGGGCATCACCAGCAGCCGGAAGCAGCTGAACATTCCCAGGTCAAGTTCCCATCCCACTCACTCTTCCTCCCCGAATCATCCATGATCCTGCATATTAATTTTTTAAGCTATAAAATTTCACTTTTTCTTATTTTGAAAAATTTCAAATCTATGAAATAAATTGAAAGAAAAGAATGGGAAGACTCATATAGTCACCTGGATTTAGCAGTTGTTAACATTGGCTACATATTCTCTCTCTGTTTCTCTCTTTTTGTCTCTGTCTCCCTCCCTTTCTCTTTTTTCTCCACCACTCCTACACACACAATTTTCGGAGTCTTTTGAGTGTTATTTGCTGACATTATGACACTTTATCCTTAAATATTTCAGCATATATCCCTTAAGAACAAGGGTATTCTCTTACACAACCACAGGGCAATGATCACATTAAAAATTTAACCTTACTATAATGTTGTTGTTGTTATGTGCCGCCGAGTCGGACTCGACTCATAGCGACCCCTCCTTGGGTTTCCGAGGCAGTATCACTATGGAAGTAGATGGCCCAACCTTCCTTCCGAGGAGTGGCTGGTGGGTTTGAACTGCCAGCCTTCTGGTTAGCAGTCAAGTGCCTTAGAAGTACATTGATATTCATCATCTCTCCCCAATTGTCCCAATAATGCTCTTTATGGCTGTTTTTTTTTTTTTTTTTCGTTTTCTTTAGTCCATAATCCAAGTCTGGAACACACTTTACATTTAGTTTCTTGTTTCTTTCAAAAAAATTTTTGGTGTGATTTGGGTGAAAGGTTACAGAGCAAATTCATCTTCTATACAGCAGTTCACATACACTTTGTCTCATGCTATTGACTGCAATTCCCATAGTGCAATAGCTCTCTTCTCACTTCCTCCCCATAGTTACCTCTTACCTGTGTTCAACCCTCCATGTACTCCCCTCCCTCAGCTGTCTCCCTGTGCATACCCAGCCCTTCTAGTCTCCCATAATTGATCTCTCCAAGGAGTGTATCTACCTAATGTAAATGTTCAGCTCATATGCCTGTCTTTTGTTTGGCTGGAAACCACAGGAGTGGGTTCAATTCCAGACCTGAAGGGGTGCTAGGGGCATTAGTCTCAGAGGTTCCACCAGGCTCTATCAGACCAACAAAACTGTTCCCCTCACATACACACCCCTTTTTTAAAAATGATTTTGAGTTTTGTTCCACATTGTTCTCCCACTCTATCCAGGATCTTCTACCTAGATCCCTCTCTGAGTGGTTCACAGGGGTAGCCGGGCACCATCTATTTCTTCTGGTCTCATAGTCCTGTAGGCTGAGGATCTCATGGTCTACCAGTCTCTTGGACTAATTGTTTCCATGCGTCTTTGGTGGAACACACTTTGCATTTAGTTTTATACCTCCTTAGTTTTCTTTATTCTAGAACACTTTTTATGTCTGTGTCTTTGACAGTTTTGAAGAGTATAGGACATTTGTTTTACAGAATGTCCTGAGTTTGGATTTTGTCTAATTATTTCCTCATGATTGAACTCAGTTGAATATTTTTGGCAAGAATACTCTGTGGTTATTTTTATAACAGTTTTTAAAAAGAAAAAAATGCTACATGATTGCTAATTAAAAATGTTTGTTAAATATACTTAATTTACTAATAATAGTGGCTACAATTTACTGAGTACTCATTATGTGATATGAAGATTATTGTGACCATTTTACAGATCAGGAAACTGAAATAGAGTGGCTAAGCACTCTTCCCAAGGTCTCATGGTCAGAAAGCAGTGCACAGTTAGGTCCGTCTGACTCCAGAGCCCGTGCTTATAACCACTACACCAGTCAGCATCAGTGGAAGGAAATCCAAGGCTGTGCCACAATCTAGCCAGGGCCCAACCACGAACAAGAATCTATAATGTTTATAGAATAAATGGATAAATGAATGAATGGACAAAGGTTAACATGGAGCCCATGGACCAGAGACATTAAAATCACCCAGAAAGCTTGTCAGAAATGTACATCCAAGGGCCCCACTACCAACCTAAAGTCTGCATCTCTGGAGGTGGGACCTGAGGGTTAAATATGTTAATCAGGTTCTCCTGATGATCCTGATGAAGACAGTATTAAATGACAAAAGCAAATCAGCATGCACTGCAAAATTCCTATGATTCCTCTCTCTTACTTTAAGGCTATATGCTTACATATGCATTTATAGTTTCAGGAAAGATGTTAGAAAACTGTTAACAATACTCACTTCTGAGGAATAGGACAAGGGTCCTGGAGGTGAGAAGAGGATTTGCCTTCTACCTTTATGTACTATTTTAAATGATACAGTGATAAATTATCATGTGTTTTGGTTTAAAAAAAAAAAAAAAAGACCAACGCTATAGATAAATAGGGTAATTATACAATTTATCATCTAAACCAGGATACTTTTGAGAGTGAAAAGCAGCACTGTTAGTAGTTACACTAGCAACAGCAGTTCTGGAGAAATCCAGACAGGTGGTTACCTTCCAAAGGCTACAGCCCTCGTCATCACCCCCAATCAGACATAACAACTGTTATCAGTTTGATGTCTATTCTGTTGTTGTTGTTGTTAAGTGCCATCAAGTTGTTTCCGACTCATAGCGACCCCATGCACAGCAGAACGAAACACTGCCCGATCCTGCGCCAGCCCCACAATCCCCGCTAAACTTGAGCCCATCATCGTAGCCACC
>NW_006921657.1:481791-504766 GCF_000298275.1 Orycteropus afer afer | reverse complement strand
TCACCCTCACCTGGGTCCCTGTGGCTGACTGTTCCTCTGTCTGACTTCCTTGCTTTTAATCCCCTTTCTCCTGCTCTTCTGGCCTGCTGTTTTGGGCATCCCTGAGTTGTCTCTCCTAACCTGTATCCCTGGGGCTGACTCACAAGCATCCTTGTCTCCCTACCTCCCTCCTGGGACCCTTGAATTCCACCAAGCCCCCATATAAACCTAAGCCTGTACCAGGACTTGGGAGGAGTAGGGAATGCCAAAGGGGGAATGCTGTAGGCCCTTTAATATGTAACCATTGAAAACATTTTGTTCAGGAGTTTTTCTTTTCACTTCATTGATATCACACTAGCTGCTTTTTCTCACTCAGCAATTTGTCCTGGAGATTTAGTGTGGCACTCTACATATGAATAAAAACCAAAAACCAAACCAGTTGCTGTTGCATCGACTCTAACTCATGGCAACCCCATGCGTTTCAGAGTTCCACAGAACTGAGTTCCATAGGGTTTTCATGGCTTTGGCCTTCTGGAAGGAGATCATCCGACCTTTCTTCCAAGGCACTTCTGGGTGGTTTTGAACTGCCAACCTTTTAATTAGTAGCCTAGTGCTTAGTTGTTTGTGCCATCCAGGAACATATGAATAGATTGTGTTTTATTTTTCTGTTCTCTTATGCATAGATACTTATGTTGTTCCCAATTTTTTGGAATTACTAACAATGCTAATGCTAATGATGATAGTAATAATGTCCTATGGCTGAAACAATCCAGTATCAGTCAGCAGTCAGTCAGAAGTGGAAATATTATCAGAAGATGGCATTTTAAAGGCATAACTGAGTTTAGCAGCAAAGTCCCTTATCAGGTCTGATGATTCTGTCAGAAGGCTCTCAGAATGGCCTTGGCCTGTCCAAATCTTCCCTGCAGCTGAGGTCCAGCTGAAGTTCTTCTCCTCTAGAGGGCTGTCCGACTCCCCCAGGCTCATTTCTCTTTTTCTCCACTTGCCTCCATATATATATATATATATATATATATATATATACACATTTTATTGAAATATAATTTATGTACAGTGAAATACACAAAACTAAAGTCATATGGGTCAATGCACTTTTTTTTTTTTGTAGTGTTTTACAGTGTTCCTTCCCCTCCCCTCTGGTAACCAACAAAGAAAGTTTCCTTCCATGTACAAACCTTTCTTTGACTTTTTATAATAATGAACTAATACTATATTTGCTTTTCTGTGATTAACTTATTTCACTCAGCATAATGTCCTCCAATTTCATCATGTTATGCAGTGTTTTGCAGATTCTACATTATTCTTTAGTGTTGCATTGTCTGCATGTACCTGTGGTGGTTAAGTTTGTGTGTCAACTTGGCTGGACCTGGTTGAGTGGCTGGGCAGCCGGATGTAGTATTCCCCATGATAAGACTGGCAATCAACTCCATGGTGGAATCTACTGGCAGCTGCCTTTGGGTATGTGGTCTGGTTCCCATATATAAGAAACAGCTCTGGGAATAGTCTCTAGCTTATGGCACACTTGGACCCTGCGTGTAGCTCTGTCATTGTTCAGCAGCCTGCCTTGCTCTGCTGATGTTGGGACTTTCAATGGACTTAAATTAATGGCCTGCTGTGTGGTTTGGTAACATCGGGACTGTGCCTTTTTACTTGTCAACCTTGGGCTTGTGAGCCTCAGCAGCCAGCAGCTGTCTAAGTGAAGAAACACCTCTAGCTCCAATGGGCCGGGAACAGGAGGTAGAGCTGCACCCAGTCCCTAGAGCCTGGCACTTTGAACTTGGACTTAAAGCCTCCAAACTATAAGAGAATAAACTCCTGTTTGTTAAAGCCATCCCATTTGTAGTATATTCCTGTCAAAGCAGCACTAGGTAACCAGAACAGTACCATAGTTTGGTTATCCATTCTTGTATTGATGGACACATAGGTTGTTTCCATCTTTTTGCTACTGTAAATAGTGCTACGATGAACATGGGTGTGCATATATCTGTTCTTGTACTATCCACTTGCCTACTTTTTCATGAGGCTTTTTTATTGACTTGAATGACAGGTAGATGTGGTGAAAAGAGGCTTGACTTTAGAACCGGACAGACTGGTTTCAGCTCCTAGGTCCACCACTGACCAGCTGTGTGAACTTGGGTTAATCATTTCACCTCTATGAGTCTTTACTTGAAAAATGAGGACAATATGCATCTCCAAGGATTGTGAGCTCTTATGCAGGATAATAGATCTGGTTGTGAACATGCCCCCTGCAACCCTAAAGTAAGTACTTGGTAGGTGTTAATGTCAGTCCCCTCTCCCTCGTCTCTCCATTGCTTTATGTGGATTAGTGTCACCGCAAAACAGAAAAGCCTATAGGTGTTCCTGAGGGCAAGGATTATATCTTCTCCCCCTTTGACATTCCCTACTCCTCCCAAGTCCTGGTACAGGATTAGGTTTATACTGGGGGCTTGGTGGCATTCAAGGGTCCCAGGAGGGAGGTAGGGAGACAAGGAGGCTGTTGCAGGGCCAGGCTTTCCCTTTACCCAGGATCCTGGGGGAGCTAATACTGAAAGATAGGGAGACAAGGTCCTGTCCTAAATGGATCCCTCAGTCATGGAGTTTTTCAATCTAATGGGAGCAATAGTTCCTAATCTGATGGAAGAGACCTGCTCTTTGCCTTCAGGGCATTTCATGGTCTCAGGGGAGGGACATGGTCAATATTCTGTGAAGCACCTAGCCTGATAAGGGAGGCATGATGTCAATTCCCAGAGAAGTTTCCAGACCATAGGAAGAGATATAATCTTATCTGGGAAGCCTTCTCAACCTTCACTAAAGACTTCCACTTTGCATGAACCTCTCTTGCAGCATGTCTTCCTTACATGTGTGTACCTGCTGGTCTCTCTACTAAACGGTGAGTTTCATGAGGACGGAGATGATGTCTCACCTTGGGATCTCTAGATCCAGGTTGTGGTTGGGCATTTTAAGGGATATTTGCAGATTGGGCACATCCTCCGGGGTTTCTCACTTAAAGGAAGAGTTGAGGTCCTCAAACTATTCAAGGGCAAGACAAAACAATTTAGGAAACAAGAGTGAGGAATCAGAAACGGCAAAGAGAAGAAGATGGTGAGGGATTGCTTGTTTTAGGACAGAAGAGAAACACAGTGGGACCCAGGCCCAATTTGCCCTCCCACGCCTCTTGCCACTCCTTTCTGGAAGCCCCTGTAGCTCTGTCTTTGGCATCTCAGAGAGGCATCCCCAGAGGATCTCTTTCCGGGGAACTGGATGTGGAGGTGGGCACCTGTCATGTAGGAAGGGAGAAGACACATCAGACCCAGAGATGATGGGTAAGTCAAAACTGCTGGCTAAATGGCTTTAAAGTAGTGACCATTTATAAGTTAATGAAAGAGAAAATAGACATATTATGCATACAGATTTGTCCCTAGTGAGGGGAAAAGGTATTGTTTACTGATGTTCAGTTCTAATTATCCATGCACAAGGCTAGCTGTTTCTTCAGCAGTGCTGCCTGCCCCATTCTCCCATTTTCCGCCACATTCCTTTAACCCATTCAGTGCCCGGCTGGGCACCGGCTTATCCCCCAAAGCATCCTGTTCCAGTGCTGGCTGAGTAGCCGATTCCTGACCAAGTCTGCAGGGACATTTGAGACCTAGCAGCTGCTTGTGTCCTCCGCTCATGTAGCCAGGCAGCCAGATGGAGGGCAGTGCTCCCAGGATCCCTGGGGCAGCCATCCTTAGAGGGAGACAGAACACAGGGATGGCTGTTCTTCTGGGAAAGAAAGGGTAGGTAGCAGGCAGGACCCAACAGAGGTGGCAGATGGTGGTGTGGGATCCCATAGGAGGCAAGAGCTCATGGATACCTCCCACCAATCCCATCCTTCATAGTTTCTCTGAAACTGTCATAAAGGAAGAAGGCTCCGCTGGGAAAGGTGAGCAACAAATAGGCAGGCACATCACTGAAGCCACTGCTGAGGCTATACTTATCCCTCCGGCACAAGCACAGATGAGGACACTCTGGGATAAACAAATAGCCCCTCACTGGCCTCATAACACCCTTATCACCTCCATATGTCAGTCCCTAGTCCATCCTGCTACATGCTGCTTGTCTTCAGTGGGGAAAAACAATCAGTAATCGTGAAAGTGCAACATGTATGGCCATTATCAAAGTGAAGGCACAAAGCCAACCCAGCTTGGGAAATTAGTAAGGAATAAAGAAGAAGGTGCAGGAGGAATTATATTCTGGAAATAAGGGTGAGGTAAAGAAGATGGCTCTACAAACCCTAAACTCTGATCATCCAGGGGCACATTTGAGCTGCCTTTAGGAGCCTAGGCTGGGAATGAATTTGGCTTTCTCTATACAAGTAGGAGTTCTAATTTGCTAATGCTCAGAATGCACTCACCACTCTGCCCTGGGAGGACCAGGAAAATGTGCTTGGGGACTATTTATAGATTGTTGCACTTGTGGTGGACAAGATCACTACCCTCAAAAACCATTGGACAAGAGAACATGGAGTGAAACCACAACATAACGTGGAATTTTGGTAGAAGGGGGAACTTACTTTCTTTTTTTATTGTGATTTGGTTGAAATTTTGCAGAGCAAATTCACTTTCCATACAGCAGTTCATATGCACTTTTTCTCATGACATTGACCACAATTTACCACAATGTAACAGCTCCCCTCCCACTTCCTCTTGATAGTTACCTCTTCCCTGTGTCCATCCCTCCATGCACTCCTGGCCCCTGAGCTGTCCCTGTGCATAAGCAGCCCTTCTTTCTCCCATGATTGTTCTCTCCAAGGAGTGTATCTACCTCAGGTAAATGTTCAACTCATATGCCTGTTTTTTGTTTGGCTGGAAACCACAGGTGTGGGTTCAATTCCAGACCTGAAGGGCAACTAGGGGCCATAGTCTCAGTGGTTCCACCAGGCTCTATCGGACCAGCAAACCTGGTCCCCCCCCCCCTTTCTTTTCTCCAAATGATTTTGAGTTTTGTTCCACATTGTTCTCCCTCTCTATCCAAGATCTCGGGGAACTTTCTAATTAATTAAAAAGGTAGTTGAACATTTTTATACCAATAAATTTGAAAATTTTTATAAAAGGAACAAAGTTGTAGAAGAACACAACTTACCAAAATTGACAAAAGAAAAGAAAGCCTGAATAATCCTATAACTATTAAAGAACTTGAATCCTTAATTAAATATCTCCCCATGGAGAAAACCAGACCAGATGGTTTCATCATCACAGTAATTAAGCATTAGGTCTTCCAGAGTATAGAGAAAGAGCAATACTTCCCAACCTGTTTTACAAGGTCAACATAACCTTGATCCTAAAACTTGGCAAGAAAGGAAAATTGTGAACCAATTTCACTCATAAACATTATGCAAAAAATCTGAAGCAAAATATTGGGAAACCAAATCTGTAAATGCGTTTAAAAGATAATAGGACCAAGTTGGGTTTATTTCAGTAATATAAGGGTGTAAGTCATCACATTCACAGAATAAACAAGAAAAATCACATAGTCATGTAAACAGATTCACAAAAAGCATTTGATGAAGTTCAACAGCAGTTCATGATTCCTTAGTGGACTAGGAAAGAAAACTTCTTTCACCTCTGGAAGGTTATCTACAAAACCCTTTCAGCAAACATACCTAGTAACAAAGTGTTGAAAGCTTTTCCTCTAGGGGTAGCATTAAAACAAAGACATTATCTTGGAGGTCTTTGCCAGTGCAGTAAAACAAGAAAAAAAAAAAAAGTATAGATTGTAGAGGAAGAAGGAAGTTGTTTGGTGCAAAGAACAACCAAGAATCATGAAGCCAAGTAATTGTAGATCTGAATCCCAGGCCCATCACTAAGCAGCTGGATTATATCAGACAAGTTAGTTAACCTTGCAGAGCTTTAATTTCTTCTGTAAAGTGGATACAACAATACAGATCCTGCAGGGATTGTGTGGGAATCAGAAATAATGAATACAAAGTGCCTACCACAGGGCCTAATAAATCTTAATTGGTCAATAAATGTATTTCCTTTGGGGTCATAAGGAATGGAGACTATTATATGAAGGCATCTGAGAGCAGAGGAGGCAACTCAGTGATCTGGATAGGTTACAGTTGACTTCATAGCAACTCAATATTAGCAAGTTCTTTGGAGGTCATGTTATCCACATGTGTGTGCTGCTGAGGGAGCAGAGAAAGCCAGTCTTCAGAGGGGAGTAGGAAAAGGGAGTAGCTACACAGAGAGAAGTTAAATTTGGCTTCCTGCTTTTGAATGTCATTAGGAGAAAGTTCTCTCCTCTCCTGCTAGTTTCTACCTGCATCCATGGAGAGAACTCATCCGAGAGAAGTGCTGGGAAGGGAGTCTCAGCCCCCTCCCCACTTTTCCTCACCTACTAAATGAAGGATGATCCCCTTACCTAACTGGCAACACGAATGGGAGTCTAACATTCTTTGGTTCTCTTTTCCCTGGTGGTGGGGCTAATGTGTTGAAGATTTACTGTGGTGCAGATTGGCTTCTTTGCTCTTGAAGTTCTCCAAATCTACCTCTCCACCTTTGCCACAACCTCAGTCAGAGGTCCAAGCCCGGCCAGGTCTCCAAGCTACCTTAAGCCTCCATTTTGAGGGCACATGTATAAGGTAGGCTTGTGCTCCTTTACTCACTTGCAAGTGTACCTGGAGTCAGTTTTGCACTTGATTCTCTCCATGAGCAAATCTAAACCAGTACCAGTTACTGATGAGTCAACTCTAATTCATGGCAACCACATGTGTGTCAGAGTAGAACTGTGCTCCATGAGGTTTTCAGTGGCTGATTTTAAGAAGTAGATTGCCAGGGTTTTCTTCCAAGGCACCTCTGGATGGACTCAAACCTCCAACCTTTCCATTAGCAGGTGAGTGCATTAACCATTTGTGCCATTCAGGGATTCCTGACCAAATCTAGGAGTCAGATTTAGGAAGATGATGGGAGGCCCCCACTTTGGTCTCAGGCCCCAACTACAGCCCTTCTGTTGGCACTTATCGGGCATTTCTTGCTATTAATAAAGCCAAGAAATTGGTCCTCAGCCACCTCTTTATGGCTATTTTCTACACATTGAAACCTTGAAGCAAGGGGAGCTGTGTTTTAATCCTTCTTTTCTCCCTTAACCTACAGGAGATGTTCTGCAACATTTTTAACACCTCCTATTTATTCGTGACTTTGAAACTTTCACCAAAGGACCTTTTATGACAATATTTATTAAGGGTTTATATTATCTCATTTAATATAATCTGTACAAGCATTCTGCCAGAGAGGCATTGTTATCTCCCTCTGAGGTTCAGAGGTTGGCTGAGTTGTCCAAGTCACACAGTTAGTGAGAGGTACAGCAAGGAAATGTGGAGTCCAGGACCACTGTACTCTGAAGCCTCTCTCTTTCCCACTACTGCCCCAGAACAAACCCTCTCATCCCTTAGGGATAGGATGGTCATGACTCCTCCTCCCTATCAGCAGTTTTCAACATCTTAGGCCCAGGGTACAGGCCCCTCCTACTCTGATTACATGCTTGAGAATGTCTTCAGTTGGTCACTACCCTTTCACTTGGTAGCCCCCAGAACTGAATCTGACATTCCAAAGTATGATTGGCTATTCTGATTATTGCTGTGTTAAAATTTAGCACAAATTTAATGGTATGAAACAACCACTGTTATGCTTATAGACTCTGTGAGTCAGATAAATTTCTGCAGGGGTTCTTGGTCTCTGATCCATATTATGTGGAACTTTTGACTAGAAGATTCAAAGGCTGAAGGTGATTCAATCACTGGGGGCTGGAAGGCTTATTCACTCATATGTCTGGTGGTTTATGCTGGCTGTTGGCTGAGACCTAAGCTGGGAGTCTCCACCAGAATATCTATATATGGCATCTCCACATAGCTTTGGTTTCCTCAAAATATGGTGGCTAGATTCCAAGGGTGAGAATACTGAGACAGAGCCAAGTGAAAGCCATATTGTCTTTTATAATTTAGCTTTGAGTCATGCAGCATCACATCTGCCACATTTGATTTCTCAAGGTACCAAAAGTTCTGCCCAATTTCAAGAGAAGAAAAACTAGACTCTCCTCTTGATGGGGGAGTGTCAAGATTCTAGAAGAGCAGGGGCCACTGGAAACATCACTATGGCCACAAAGGGAGAGCTGAAACATGCCCCAGAATGTTACAGCATCATTCCTTCAGTCCATACATATGCAATCAGAGTATACAATGTGCCAGGCACTGCCTCCCTGACTGGTACCCAACTACACAGCCTATCAGCACCAAGCCCATCCAGGTCTTCTTTAGAGGCCCTGAGAGATTTGCTCAAGATGAGGGAAATTGGGGCTAAATTCTCTCCAGCCTTCTGGGAAATATTGCTCTGGGTTCTCTGCAGCTACTGCCCAGAGACTAATTTCTCCCTGCAGGAGTTGTTGAAGTTTTATAATCCTGCTTCTTCTTAAGAAACAGTTTCTATTATTGAAGAAAATAAAATAAGTAATTTTTTACTTATATTTACAAAAAAAAAAAAAAAAACTCACTGCCGTCGAGTTGGATCTGACTCATAGCGACCCCTCCTTGGGTTTCCGAGGCAGTATCTCTACAGAGGCAGATTGCCCAGTTTTCCTTCCAAGGAGTGGATGGTGGGTTTGAACTGTCAGCCTTCTGGTTAGCAGTCAGTTGCCTTAGGCACTATGCTACCAGAGCTCCTTTTCACTTATATTTAAGTATGCTTAAATACTTATATATTTTTTCACCCTTGTTTTTTGTTTTGCCGGGTGGGTTGGGATGGGGGGAGGCACAAGTTTCCTCAATAGGAAAGAGGTTCCTATCCTACCCTTCAGTGAGACTCAGAAATGGGAGAATCTGTTTGTGTATTAGGACACTTTGGCATAGAGGAAGAAGCATGGCAAACTCCTTTAATCCTTTTCTTTAGCACACGAGCATGGCTTGTATAGCTGGTTCATTTGGTCACCTTGGAAAATGTAGGGAGCTGGTCATTGATGAGGTAAGGTATAGCTAGTATAATAATCACTGTAATAGCCAATATATATCATATTCTAGGCTCTGGATGAGTATTTTACACAACACTGTCCTGAAGGTTGGGCAATCTACTTCCACAGTGATATTGCCTCGGAAACCCAGAGAGGGGTCGCTATGAGTCTGATCCAACTGGACAGCAAAGCATTTGTTTTTTTTTGGTTTGTCCTGTTCAATATTTTCAATAGTGCTATGAGGATTGTACCAACATTGTTTCACAGTTGAGGAGAATACTAAGGCTCAGAGATGTTAACTAATTTGCCTAAGGGCACACAGCTAGGAATTAGTGGGATGGGGATTTGAATCCAGGCCCATGGACTCCAGAATCTGTCCTTTTAACATTGCATGTATTATACAGAAACTACACCTGGTAGCTGGCTAGAAGGGAGGGTGAATTGGAGCATAATAGATGAGAGAGCATAGGCTCTGAATGTTAGGTCCCTCTTGGTTGAGCAGCAAAGACTCACTGTGCTGCCTCAGTCTTCTCATCTATAAATTGGAATAGTATCTCCCAGGGTCATTGTGAGGGTAAAATGACTGAACTATACAAAGCACCAGTTCAGTACTCCAGAGCAGTCAGTCTCAGTGCATGGTAGAGGAGTCCCTTTCCATTTCTCCTTCCATAAAGTGCCTCTCATCCTGGGGAGAGAGGGATGTACAAGATGACGTCCTTAAACCACAGCTGCTCTAAAATCCACGGTTCTCTAAGCTCCGGCTAGATTTCAGGATTCTAATCCCTCTCCATTGTGCTTTTCATTGGGAGAACTTTAAATGATTTTATAAAAACTGCAAATGTACAAGGTAATTGAGTCTTCTGTTTTATTACCCTGAGCTGCCTGGACCTTGCCTGGCCTCCTCCTCACTCACCGAGCCACTGGAATAAAGTTAGAAGTGCTTGCGCTGGTAATATATAGGACTTAATTAACCTGACCTTTTATAGCATTTCCAATGGAGGGTTGGAACGAACTTCAAGGCAGCTTGAGAAAAGGGAAGGGGGGCCTGGGTTGGGAGTGTGTATGTATGTACAACACTCAATGTTGATTTTTTTTTTCCTCTTGTTCTTTCCTCCAGTACTTTAATCAGCATTTAATGACCCAGTTGAAAATCCATCATTTGGACTCAAGCACTACTGGCAAGGGCTAGAGGGGTCTCCCTCATGCTTCCCTTCCTCCTTCCCTCCCAAGCCCAACAGCAGCCCATGAAGTGGTCAGTGGGTCCCGGTCATGCCAGCCACATTCCCAGAAACTTTCAGCAGAGTTTAATCCTGCTCATCTCAGTGAGGAAATGAATGAAAATTCACAAAGGGCTGTCTGTGTTGGCAATGCCATTCACTACTTAAATGCAAACCAATCTGAAGGTAGCTTCAGTAGGGTTGTCTTCCCATTCCTGGGACCCGTTAATCTCCTATCCTGCCTTCCTCTTGCCCTTCCACTCTACAGCATTCCCATTTCTTTCCCCTCTTGTCATAAAGCCCCTGATGAACACTTTTCTACACCAGCCCAGGAAAAAGTGACTCAACTTAGATCTACCCTGGGTCCAGGAGGATGGGTTTCTAACTGCTCAGATGCCTTCACATCCTATATCCTTTATTTTCTGGAGATTTCCAAGTGAGGGCAGTAGGGGTACATGCTTCTCACCAGCTGCCTACTCAGACCATCACTCCACATTCTATGGCTCATAAATCCTGTCCCAACGCTGCTGAATGGTTACATCATCCCCAAACCTCATGCAACAATTCGATTTGGAAATAAAAAGGCAGGAGTTAATTGACTCACTCCTTCTGCCCCTTTGTGATGCCCCTGACCCTCAATAGCTTTTAACCTCACAGTTAATAAAAGTTTGGGGCCCAGCCCCAGCACAGTTCCTTATTCATTCTTTCCTACTTCAGCAAATTCTTACTGAGTGACTATAACACAAAGCTATTGGCCACACCTTCAGGGGAGAGGGTTTAGTGGCTAAGGATGCGCAAGAAGGATTTTATGCCTAAGGAACACTTACAGAGAATGTCCACAAATAACTCAGATTTGGGTGGCAGATGTTCTGGGTCCCCAGAGAAGGCCTGGGTGTAGCCAGAGTTCTAGAAGAGTCTCTAGCTCTTGAGTAGACTTCTCTTGAGTTTGCCTGCTCAGTACCCATCCTTCCTCCAAGAGCATCCTGATTCTCCTTTGGGGAACCTACATCTCTTCGATTACATCTATATTGTTCTAAGTCAGGTGCTCTGGTGGTGTTAAACATTTGGCTGCTTACCAAAAGATTGGCAGTTGGAATCCACCAGCTACTCTGCAGGAAAAAGATGAGGCAGTTTGCTTTTGTAAAGATTTACAGCCCTGGAAAGACTATAGGGCAGTTCTACTCTGTCCTATAGCATTGCTATGAGTTGGAATTGACTGGATGGCAGTGGGTTTTTGGGTATGGATTCTAAATCCCTGGGTTTTCACTCAGCTCTGGTGGCATAGTGCCTAAAGCATTTAACTGCTAACCAGAAGGCTGGCGGTTCAAACCCACCAGCCACTCCTTGGAAAGAAGGTTGGGCAATCTATGTCCGTAGTGATACCACCTTAGAAACCCAAGGAGGGGTCACTATGAGTTGGATCTGATTCGATGGCAATGTGTTTTGTTTACTAAGTGAAAGGTTGGTGGTTTGAAACCTCCTAGCATCACCACAGAAGAAAGGCCTGGATCAGTTTCCATAAAGATTACAGCCAAGAAAACCCTAAGGAACTCAGTTCTACTCTAACACATGGGATCATTGTGAGTAGGAATTGACCTGATGACAATGGGTTTAGGTTTTTTTTTGTTTGTTTGTTTGTTATGTGGTTCTAAATGGTGCTGAACATAATAGTCCCCAGGGGACAGACCATATCTAGAGCTAGCCAGTCAGAGTGGGTTACCCCCTTTGGCTACCATGATTAGTTCAGGGGTGGACATGGAACTGAAGCTCAGCCAATGAGTACTATTGCTGCAACTGCATCTGGCAATGTACTCCTGGAGCTGCTTGTGGCCATCTTGTCCCCACTTAGGAGAGGCTTCCTGAGCCTGAGAGTGAAGCCATCACAAGGAAAAGCAGAGCTAAGAGAGGGAAAGAAAAACATTATTGAGGACATTGTTTGGGTAACTGGACTCAGCCCTGCCTAAGGCCAAACAATTCCTGAGCTTTTCACTTAAACAAACCAGTTAATTCTGCTCCTAGAATTTTTTATTTTCACTTGCATAGATCAGTTTCCTTAGAATTTCTGTCACTGATCTGGCTCCCATGTCCCAAACTTCTGGTGCAGGGACAATCAGAAGTCCTCTTTTTCTTCTCCCAATGTCTTTACCTCCTGCACAGCCAAGGGTGGGGCAAGCAAGGGGAAGGGGATATGGGATCTTTTCTACTCTCCCATTTGTGATGAAGCCAGGACAGGTCAGGATCAAAGTCTAGACTAGGGTGAAACGAGAGAGGTGCCTAGGGCACCAAATTTAAAGGACACTTCTTTTTAAGGCTTGTACTTGCCTCACCCTGAGAGTGAGTGCCTCCTTACATTTTGCACTTCAGGTTCCTCTTACCTCACTTTAGTCCTGGTCCTGTTCAGGTTGCTGGGGGTCTATCCCTATCTGTCCCTGATCCAGCCTGTAGAATTCATAATTGATCATCACTGTCCTTCCTCCAGCACATGTGGGCATGGCCCACTCTCTGGGCCTTGGGGCATATGTTCCAGGGCCTTTCCAGGCCAACCAGAGCAGAACCGAAGCTACTCATCCTAGCACCAGTACCTTCAAAAGCAATTGGCCTATAGCCATCCATGTTGTTGTAAAAGAGTCTCAGGCACAGATAAACCCAGTCAGTGAGGAATCTTCAAATTAGGGTGGGTTCAAAATCCATTTGGGACATCGGATTTATTGCTATCTTTATTTTATTTGCATTCAATGATGATTTGACTTATCTTAGGATGAGATGATATTCTTCCCGGGCAGACTTGTTGAAGGTAGGCAGAGGGACACTTGGGCCTGGAGAGAACCCTCCTGGGATAACACACACACATGAAAACGAAGAACTGCTCATTGGGGTGCAGGAGGCTATAGTGGCTTGAAGCCAGAGGCTCTCCCTCTGCTGTAAGATGACACCAACTGGCTGTATCCTTGGATATAACTCTTTACCCCTCTGACCGCTATTACTTTGATTTAGACACACAATATAGGATGGGCTCTGGAGGCAGAGAGATACAGTTGCAATCCCAGCTCTAACATGGACAAGTTCCACTCTGAGATTTAGCTTCCTTATTATTATTCCTCATTGGGAATCCAAAGGTACTTTCTTCTTGGGGCCATGTTAAGATTCAATTAGATAATAAATTGCTCAGCATAGGATCTGATAGAAATTCTCAACTAATTATTATTGTTGTTAATTTTATTCCATAAAACAAAAATACTAAAACTTTAGAAGATCAAAAGTACTGCCAAGCATTAAGATGGTAATTCTAGATCTAGCCCCTGCCCTCGCTGTTTTCAGGGCATTTAAAAAAAAAAATGTGATGGGGACTTCAAGCTCAACTGGCCATAATATAGTACACAAAAACATTGCTCTATATCCTACTTTGGTGAGTAGCATCTGAGGTCTTAAAAGCTTGGGAGCAGCCATCTACAATGCTACAATGAGTCTCTCCTCATGTGGACCAAGGAAGAATGAAGAAAATCAAAGATGCACAGAAATAATTAGTCTACAAGTCTAGTGGACCGTGGGAAACTCAGCCTACTGATACTGAGACCAGAACTAGATGGTACCCCAGAGAGCTCATAAAAACTCAAACCACTTGGAAAGGGATCAAAATTGGAGATCCTGGATAGAGTAGGAGAAAATGTGGAACAAAACTCAAAATCTTCAAAAAAAGACCATCCTTACTGGTCTGATAGAGACTGGTGAAACCTCCGAGACTATGGCCCCTACTCACCCTTCGGGCCAGGATTTGAACTTTCATGGCTTCCAGCCAAATAATAGACTGTCCTCCAAGGTGAACAATTACACCAGGTAGGTACACTACTTAGAAAAATCAACCATGGAAGATCAGAAGGGCAGCATTTGCTCAGGAAGAAAGCTCAGAGAGCAGGAATGCACATGAAAGAAGGACATAGGAAAAAGATAACCATAGGGAGAAGCGGGAAGAGAGCTGTTACATTGTGGGGATTACAATCAATGTTATGAAACAAAGTATGTATGAACTGTTGAATGAAAAATGAATTTGTTCTGTAAACTTTCACCCAATCACAATAAAAAGTTGTGTTTTTTTTTTAAACCAATGTGATTCAACACCTACCGTGAGCTTTCTAAAGAGAGCTGGTGGCACAGCATTTGACTGCCAACCAGAAGGTGGCAGTTCAGACCCACCAACCATTCATGGAATGAAGATGGGGCAGTCCACTTCCATAAAGATTTATCAACTCAACTCAATGACAGTGAGTTTGGTTTTTGACTTTTTATGAGCTCTCTGGGAGGAGAGTCAATTCCTGCTCTTTCAATTAAGGCATCTTCCATACCTCCAGCCCTCAGCAACTGTTCCTTCAGGATTTGCTTGTGCAGTGGTTTTCCACTCAGTCTCTTTTTTCAATGGATGCTTTTATTTTTCCCTTAGAAATCTTACAAGGAAACTTGTACACCTCAGATATATCACTCACGTGATCCTCAAATCCTATACCTCTTGACAATGTTAATTTCTTTTCAAATGCAGTTTCCTTCTGGTTAGATCATCAGTATTTTGAAGGTGGGGACAGTTCTTAAACTTCTTGATGTTCTCATAAAACTAGGTACAGATCAGGTCATTATTCATCAGTATCAGGCCCATGAGTTCCTGCCCAGCTGGGTAATGTGTGTTGGGCAGGAGAAGGACAAAAGAAAGGGCACCAGGGAGTTTCCTGAGAGTGAAGAGGCCCGCTGACAGCAAAAGGCTGGAATAATCAGAAAGTTCTTTCTGAAGAAGCAACAATCTGAATCCCTGGGGAATTCTGTCCACAAAGCCTTCCTGGGGAAGTCACAGCAGCCTGCAGATAACCAGCTTGGTCTCCTCACCAGCCTCAGGGCTGCTACTGAACAATGTTGGCTTGTTAATAAAAACAGCACCAATACAGGCCCTAACTCCACTGAAGAAATATCCCTGCACCCCTTAATCCCATTAACATTTCACACCTTAATGCACCCATATTTTTGGAAAGCCAATATGAGCTGAGCAGCTTATTGGTATGCAGCTCCAGATGGGGCACGGGCTCCAGGGAGGGGGGCACTCTGCAAAGGGGACGTAATTAAGCCTTAGAATGTTCTCTATATGCCCCAAAAGGGGGGCACTTGGTGGTACAAGAGCAAGAGCAATGGGCTTGTCCAAAAGGTTTGTGTACTGGAAAGCTTGACCGTTGCTAGGAAGTCCCACTGCAGCTCCCACCCTCACTCATCCTAAACCCCAACCTGAGCAGGGCCACCCACTCACCCTTTGGGTCTCTAACTTCACATTCCCACGCAGACCCTATCGGCAGCTCTTCTCAGATAAAATACATCATCATTTGCTCCATTAGAAAATAAATGTATGGCTATATTATAGGATTTGCATTCCATTACCTTGGTTTGCATGCTATAAAACATTTATTACACCCTTGGGCTAAAGTCTTAATAATGACTGGGTGCAAGGCACTAATGTGGTGCTGGTCTAGCTCGGGAACCAGAGATTAATGCCTTTTGATGTCACCCAGCTAATAGTCGTGCTCACCAATTTGTCCCATCAGAAGACATTACAGTCAGGTCCTGTGGGGGTGGGGGGTGGAGGACCAGTGCTCAGCTTAAGCTGAGAGTAGGGCCTCCCCTCTCCTGCTCCCCTACCTAGTCTTGTTCAAAATAATCAGAAAGAATTTCAGTTACCCCTCTTCAACCCCTTGTCCCACTTTTATCCCCCACCTTTGGCAAGTATATTCCCACTCCCTACCCCTGGGGGGATAGAGCTACAGAGAGAGGTTTAAACACCTGATTCCCTGCTGAACAGCAACAGCAGCAGGGAAAATATATACACATGCATACACACATACACACACGCACACACACACACCTCCCTTCTCTGTTAAGGAATTTTCAGGACCTGCCTCTTTCATTTCCAGTGGAAGCCCAGCAGCCCAGGATCAGCACAGGTGGCTCCACTCCACCTTCACCCCATAGCCAGGTCCACTCTAAGTCCCTGACCAGAGAGGCAGGCTAGGTTGGGAGCTGAACAGGCACTTTGGGGATGGTACTGGCCTTGGTTGGAGCCGTCCTGGGGCTAGGTCTTATGTGTGGGTTGTTGATTCTCTCTTGAATCCTGGGGCATCCCTCTAAGAGATAGCCATAAGGCTAGAAGTGTCCCCCATTCCCACCCGAATCCACTTCTTTTGTTCAAGTTCTTGGCAATGAGGAGACCAGTCTTATTGCTCAAAGATCAAGGCAACATGTCTCCTAACTCTGTGTCATTCTTACTCAGAGATTTCTAAAAATCCAGACCCCAGTTGGATTTGCTCAATCAAATTCTCCCAGACTGGGGCCTGAACATCTGTACTTTAAAAATCTTCTTGGGTGGTAGTGTTGTATATTTGGCTCCACAGGCCCTACTGGGGGCGCCAGAGGAAGTTAAGCCTTGGGGCCTGCTCTTTGGCAGCTTCTGTTCTGCAGGGTAGACCTGTCCAAGGTCAAAGGTGAATCATTACAGAGCAGTTCCAGGTGTAGTGCCTAAGGCATTTGACTACTAACCAGAAGGCTGGCAGTTCAAACCCACCAGCCACATTCCTTGGAAGGAAGACTGGGCAATCTACTTCCGTAGTGATACTGCCTCAGAAACCCAAGGAAGGGTCTCTCTGAGTCGGGACTGACTCGATGGCAGTGAGTTTTTGAGTCCAGACAGTGAGGGGAGGCTGCAAGAGAGCCTAGGATGGGATACAAAATCCTAGTGCTATCTCCCCCAGACACCTTACCACATACTCCCTGTCTTCCTCAGGGGGTCCAGACCAAGATAACTACTTGTATAAATTCTGTAGGAGAGGCCACCAACACACCTTCCCAGTCTGCACTGAGAAGCTCAGCCTTGGTGTAGCTGGAAACTCTGAGGTCACAGGAGAGGTGGAATCCTCTAGAATGAGGAGGGGCCTGAGAACCCAGAGACAGGCAAATTTGGAGGTACCTCTCTAGAGAGAAAGCCAGGTGACCTGGAGGAGGGAGACCCCACAAGCCTCATCCTCTCTCCCTTCCTCACCCCTGCTGATATGACAATGGAGATAGAGAGGTGGGGAGAGAAGCTCTGTATAGGACACTAGCACAGGACAGCACACTGAATAAATCCTCCCTATTATAATGCAACCTCAACTAATAACAAAAATTCATTATGACCTGTATTGCTAAGCCTTGACTAGATCAGAAAAGAGTCCTGGTGGCACAGTGGTTAAAGCACTTGGCTGCCAACCAAAAAGTCAGTGGTTTGAACCCACCAGCCTCTCTTTGGGAGAAAGATGTGGCAATCTGCTTCTGTAAAGATTTACAGCCTTGGAAACCCTATGGGGCAGTTCTACTCTGTCCTATAGGATCACTATAAGTCAGAATTAACCTGGCGGCAATAGGTTGCAAGCTCAGAAAATACTTAATGACATTGACAACTTAAAATGAGGCCAAATGGTTATAATGTGGACTGAATTTAGCCAGGGAGTCCCTGAGTGGTGTACTCAGCTTCTGGGGTATAATTTTTACCCCTTTGCTTACCATGTGCATATAAACTATGCTCATATACACAAGGATATCATGTGGATGCTTGTTTATATAGAAAATCATTACACAGAGTTTTTTAGAACTTGCTCATTCTTGCTGGATAACAAATGTGTTTATAAATATAGAGTTAATTTATTCAGTTTTTTAGCTGCTTAGTATTTCATAGAATTAATAACTCACACTTATTCAATCATCCCTCTATTGATGAGCATATAAGTTATTATCAGGTTTATTGTTTTCACTAATAAAATTTCTTGTGTCTGTATCCTTACAGGGAGCTCTGGTGGCATAGTGCCTAAGGCATTTGGACTGCTAACCAGAAGCCTGGCGGTTCAAATCCACTAGCCACTCTTAGGAAGGAAGATTGGGCAATCTACTTCTGTAGAGATACCTCCTTGGAAACTCAAGGAGGGGTCGCTATGAGTCTGATTCGACTCGACTGCAGTGAGGTGTTTTTTTCTTTTTTTTTCCTTACAGGATTCCCTGGGTGGTGCAAAAGATTAATACACTCAGCTGTTAATGGAAAAGTTAGTGGTTTGAGTCTACCCAGAGGTGCTTTGAAACAAAGGCCTCCAAAAAACCAAACCAAACTCACTGCCATCAAGTCAAATTTGATTCATAGTGATCCCCTTTGGACTTCTGAGGTGGTAAATCTTTAGGGAAGTAGATTGCCCAATCTTCCTTCCAAGGAGTGGCTGGTGGGTTTGAACTGCCAACCTTCTGGTTAGTGGTCAGATGCCTTTGGTACTACAGCACCAGAGGTCCTTGAAAGAAAGGCCTGGTGATCTGCTTTCTGACAAATCAGCCATTGAAAACCCTAGTGAAAACAGTTCTTCTTTGACACATGAGTCAAAACTGACTCTAGCAACCAGGTTGTTGGTTTATTATTATTTAGTGATGTTTTATTGTGTTTTCAGGGAAGGTTTGTACAGCAGTTTAGGCTCCTATTCGACAATTTCTATACAAGTGTTCAGTGACTGGTTACATTCTTGTTTTCCCCTACATTTATTTTGTTGTTGTTGCTGAGAATATACACAGCAAAATATCCACCAGTTCAACAGCTTCTAGGTGTGCAATTCAGGGACATTGATCACATTCTGCAAGTTGTGCAACCATTCTCACTTCTCTGAGTTGTTCCTCCCCCGTTAATGTATACTCACTACCCCCTGAGATTCTTATTTAATCTTTCCAGTTGCTGTTGTCAATTTGACACCATATATATAGTTCCTAAAAGAGTACAATGTTCAAGGTAGACTTTTTTTTTTTTTTTTTTACTAGTTAAGCTAAACTACTGTTCATTTTTAAGATCATTTCAGGGGATATCTTTGATTTAAGGTTTAAAGATTAGCTCAGAGCAATAGTTTCAGGAGCCATTGTCGATGTCTCCAGAAAGTCTAGAGTTCATAAAAATTTTAAATTCTATTCTGCATTTCCCCCCTTTTGATCAGAATTCCTGTATGGAATCTTTGATCAAAATGTTTAGTAATGGTAGCTGGGCATCGTCTAATTCTGGTGTCATGGCAAAGGAGGCAGTTGTTCATGGAAACAAATAAATGCACATTCCATATTCTCCTCCTCTTCCTGATCCTCCTCCTTCCTTTGTTGCACCAGATGAATAGAAACGAAATTGTTGTGCTTTACATGGCCACTTGCAAGCTTTTAAGACCCTACCATGCAACAAACTAGGAGCTCTGGTAGCATAGTGCCTAAGGCACTTGACTGCTAACCAAAAGGCTGGCTGTTCAAACCCACTAGCCACTCCTGGGAAGGAAGGTTGGGCAATCTACTTCCGTAGTGATACTGCCTTGGAAAGCCAAGGAGGGGTCTCTATGAGTCGGGTCTGACTCGATGGCACATAACAAGAACATGCAACAAACTGGGAGGTAGAACAGAAGCACTAAACATGTTAGTAGACCAATTAACTTGAATGTTCCATGAAACCATGACCTTAATCCTCCAAACCAAGAAATCAAATCCCATGAGGTGTTTGGTGGTACATAAACAGCCTCTGTAGCTGTTTTTTTTTTTTTCTCCTTTTGTAAATAACTTTTGCCAATTCAACTTTTTACAGGTGTGCAAGTTATTGACAGCAATTACAATAATCATCTGCCCTAAATCAGTGCCTTATTTTCATCACCGTTAACTCATCTTTTCCTTCTCTCTTCTTCCCCTGGTAACCACTACAAAACTTTAGTCTCTATACATTTGCCTTTTCCTGTCTTTTTGTATAAGTGAGGTCAGATGATATTTGTCCTTTGTGATTGGCGTATTTCACACAGCATAATGTCTTCAAGCTCCATTTATACTGTAGCATGTATCAAGACTTCATTTCTCCTACTGACTGAGTAGTAGGTATATACCACATTTGTTTATCCATTCATCTGTTGATGAGCATTTAGAACTGATTTTTTTTTTTTTTTTTTTAATTTAGCCAGGGACAAATTAGAGTACTTTCTCACTAGAACCTACTGATGTGGTGGACCAGCTGGTACCATGTAATACACCAAACGTGGCAGCAAGGATTGCTGGCTCCAACATAGGATTCAGTGCTTCCTCTCTATTTTCTCTGTCTGCTACCTTGGAGCCCAAGCTTTCATTCTATCTCTGCTGTAGAATGGAAGTAGCCTTCAATCTTTACCCTAATAATACATGCCCCATCTCACCAGAGCAATAAATCTAAGCTACTACTTCTTCAAATTCCATCTCAGGGAGCTAGGTGGCTTCCAGCAGCCCACTGATGAAATCCACTACTGGGGGGCCCCAAGAGTGGTAAGTCTTGGTCCTTGGTCACTAAAAGAAGTTCTAATTGACAGTAGGATAAAAATACTCTGCAAAGGCATTATGGGGTCTAGAAGAGTTACAAATAAAACACCATGGGAGCAAATTGTTTCTGACCATGGGCATCTAGAAAGGCTCTATGAATGAGGTGATAACCAAGAGCAGAAGTGGGAGAAGAGATGGGATGGGTGAGGAGCCACCCAAACAAGGGGAATGGCTGGAGTAAAGGTGTGGAGGTGGGAACAGCTTCCAGAATGGGAGTGGTGGGAGGAAAGATTAATATGAATAGGGGAGGTCAACATGAGAAGCACTGTTCATGTGAGTTCCAGTAATGATGATGAGAGAAAGATCTTTTTACTGTAATGCAGAGAGGCATTGCCTGGCTAGACTGGAGCAGCTGAGACAAAGGAAGGAACCCAGATTGTTGCCTCGATTGACCCTGGAAGAAGGCTATGAGGGCTGGATCAGGGCAGGAGAGGACAGGAAAGAAGAACGGAGAAAAGAATAGAGGACTCAAAAGAGGCCTGTGGGAGCAGCTGGAGCCACAGATAGGCTCTAAGGCAGTGATTCTTAACGGGGGAGTAGGACTACCTAGGGAAAATGTTTAGGAGTGGATATGCTTATTATAATGTTGGGATTTAGTGGGGAGGAGAGGGGCATGAGGAACCAGAAGTGCTGTCTAGATCCTGCAATGTGCGCACAATGAAGACTTCTTCCACATCCTATGTAACTTAAGAATCCCACCAGGATCACTGTGTACTCCACAACCCTAGGGGGCACCATTCACTTATGTGATGATCAGCACAATCATCAGGGAAGTCCTGGGCTTGACAGTTACACAGATGAACAAACCTCTTTATAATATCTGACTCTAAACCTAGCTCTGTTTTACATATATACATAGGGCTTTTTTTTTTTTTTTTTTTGCATGACTAATACACTGATTTTATAGGGATGCAATTCCTGTGACACTGAGGAAAAATTATCCTCTGTTCTACACAGACCTTTATTTACCAAGAGTTGTTCATCATTTCAGAAACTGTTGCTTGTATAGGCCCACCACTCATGGTGCCTATGTCACCCGTTACCTGCCCCATGGCAAATAGCTTCGACAGCTATCCCATGGGGTAGTTTTATGTTTAGGTGCAAGCATTTGACTTTTTCTTTGTTCCTATTTACATATTGAAATATGTATTATTTTATTATAACTTACTTCCCTTTGATATCTCCTTTATTTATAGTTGAGTCAATATATTGATTTTTTTCTGAAATTATGTGGATAAATTGGTTATATTATCTCTGCTTTCCATTCTGGGTTAGTAAATGGGGCATGACAAACTTGGTAATAAAAGGAGGTCATGGGTCTGATGGGCTGAGAGCACGGCCTGGAGAATTCCAGCTTCAACACCTTCTCCAGGAAGTTTCTCTGACCCCTTTAAACACCCCCTTCCCATACACACACACCTCATCTGCCTGAAGCCTGTTTTTCTTCCTTCCTAAAGTGAAGGCACTTTGTTATATCTCTTTTCCACTTTCTTTTTTTTATGACCATCTCACAAAAAAATGTGAGTTTTGTCCCCGTACACAAAAAAGTTCCCCAAGGACAGCCCTTTCATTCCCCTGAACAGGACCAGGAGAAAGGACCACTGCCCTGGCTTGCTGGCTTGAAATACACAGGTATTCACAGTGTGACATAAAGTCCGAATGACTCTGCTGGGGCAACATGGAGAGTCTGAAGACTCTAGAACAGAAATCACACAGTCTCATCAAAGTGAAGATTGATTAGAGGGAAATCATGGAAGAAACAAATAAGTCACCCAAATAATGAGGACCATTTAAAAACAACTATTGAAAGTCCAGAGACAATATTCATTGAGGGCTGGGAAAAAAATCTGGTGTGGTGAGATGTGGGTTTCAAAGCGACTTGTGCAGGCAAAGAAGCATCTCTTTAAATGGGAAAGTTGCCCAAGTGCAGAAAACAGGGTTTAGATAAGTTAATGGATGATAGCACCATAAAGGGTTAATCAAGGGGAACTTGGCTGCTTTGGGGAGCTCTGGTTGCCCAGTGGTTAAGGCATTCAACTGCTAACCAAAAAGTGAGCAGTTCAAACCCACCAGCCCCTCTGTGGGTAAAAGATGAGGGAGTCTGCTTCCGTAAGGATGTACAGCCTTTGAAACCCTATGGGGCAGTTCTTCTCTGTTCTATAGGATCTCTGAGTCAGAATCAACTGGATGGCAGTGGGTTGGGTTTTTGGTTTGTTCGCCCCCCTGGAAATAGGTGCCACACTTGCAGTATTTCTGAGGACAACCACACATTTTCAGTGCAAAATCCTTGCGTCCTAACTCCAGGCAGACAGTGGGCCTGGGAGCCTGGAAGGAGTGGGGAATGCTGGGCTCTTTAATTACTTCAAGGAGTCCCCCAAATGGATGCAATGACC
>NW_006921657.1:474349-480191 GCF_000298275.1 Orycteropus afer afer | reverse complement strand
GGTATTTGTATTTCCAACTTTTGAAGGAATCGCCATACTGCTTTCCACAATGGTTGTACCATTTTACAGTCCCACCAGCAGTGTATGAGAGTCCCAATTTCTCCACAACCTCGCCAGCATTTGTTATTTTCTGTCTTGTTGAACTTTGATACTAGTGCTGGACCCACTTCAGTTTTTAAAGAGAGAAAAAAGAGAACAGTTAGGTCAGACACATGGCTGACTTTTTCGAAGGAAGGTGTTTTAGTGTGTGTGTATTTCAATTCAAGGGAAACATGAAACAAAACTCAATAGGGGTGTAGTGGGTGTCAGAATTCCTAAGGTGGTTGAATTCATTATTGGTCCTGAACTCAGACTGCCTGAGTTCATGTCCTAGGCTCACCACTTTGTAGCTGGGCAAGTTACTTACCCTCTCTGTGCTTCAGTTTCCTTCTCCCCAGCCCCCACCCCAAAAAGTACAGATAATAATATTACTTCACTGGGGGGTTGTGAAAATGAAGTGAGTTAATAAGGTATATGAAATTGCTTAGAACAGCATATGGCATATAGTAAGTGCTCAAAGAATGTTTGTTGTAGTTGTTATACTCCTAAGAGCCAGGTTTTATTAGTTCCTACTCCCTTCTTGCTGATTAACTAATGAATGATAGTTTTAAGAACATAAGAGAGGAGTCTGTATATAAGTTCAACAGGGGTGGGAAGGTGAATGGGACTATACGTGTGTGTTTGTGTGTATATGTGTGTGTGTGTGTGTGTGTATGGAGGTTTAAACCACCAGCCACTCCTCAGAAGGAAGACTGAGTAATCTACTTCCGTAGTGATACCACCCCAGAAACCTAAGGAAGGGTCTCTATGAGTTGGATCTAACTTGACAGCAGTGAGTATATATAGATATAGATATAGATATAGATAGATAGATAGATATATAGATATGGATATATGGAGTTCTGGTGGCATAGTGCCTAAGGCATTTGACTGCTGATGAGAAGGTTGGTGGTTCAAATCCACCAGCCCCTCTGTGGAAGGAAGACTAGGCAATCTACTTCCATAAAGATTTACTGCCTCAGAAACCCAATGGGGGTTGCTATGAGTTGGAATCAACTTGAATGCAGTGAGTTTGGTTTTTTGGATATATATATATACACACAAACACACATATATACATACATACATACACACACACACATGTATACATGTATATATATGTGTGTGTATATCTATATATATATGAATATCCTTGACAGAGGATATTTCTACATATGTATTTATATGTGCTGCAAATATATCCATGAATATAGTAGAGCATACAGGGGGCAAAATAATGAAAACTTCTTAGCCATAATCTTGAGAAGATGAGTCACTGGGCATGGGAGCTCAAGACCATAGTCTCAGGGGACATCAAGATCTGTTAGCACAAATAACATACTCCACAAAGACAATGTGATACATCCTACTTCAGTGAGGAGTGATTGGTGTCTTAAAAACTTGTGAGTGGCCATCTAAGGTACAATTGGTATCTCTCTATCTAGAGCAAAGAAGAGTGAAGATGCAAGGAAACAACTGCCCTGGTCTTGGTTGTAAATCCACTATTTACAGTAGTAAGCACATTAGAAATAGAAATTATCTCCTTGGCCTTAAAATTCATCCAGGTAGGGGGCAAAGAGTGACTATACCACTTCATTATCTGTGCCTCCCAAAACATTTTGATTAAAGAACATTGTGCTCAGGAGGGTAATGCTCTCTAGGCCAGGGATAGCAGATAGGTTTTGTCTCATGTGTATATACCAGTGCTGCCTGCAGCATCCTATTGAGAAAAATTCTGAATCTATATCTGGATGCAAGAGAAAGGGTGCCGAGATCAATTAGCAGTGTCTGCTAGGGACATGGAGAAGGAAGTGTCAGCACTGATTGGAGAAGAAAGACATTCAGTAAGCTCACAATAGCCTGGTGCATAAGAGGTTCCTGGATGTGATACCCACTTGCTGAGGAATAGTGTGGGGAATGCCTGCAACTGAGAGGCAGGCAACCTGATTTCTCAGCTCTCCTTCATCAGGCTCAGTGACCCTGGACATCACTTCACTTACCCTCTCTGCCTCTGTTCTCCACATATAAATGCCTTAGAAAGGTATCAGAGGGCAAATTGTAGGAGTTTAAAACTGGAAGAAGCCCTAGAGGTAGAGGTAGACCATGTCAGTGCCAACCCATATCCCCTTGCTCTTACCATGTTGGTATTACAAGTTAATGCTACTGATTTCCAGTTGCCAGCATCCACAGTTCCTTGCCGAAGATCTTGCTCAAGCCATTGGAGTGCTTTCACAAAGCAAATTGGAAGTGTGTGGGCATCACTCACCCAGGAGAGAAGTCCCCAACCAATGACCAACAGGATTATTACATAAATATCCTAGCTCCTTCCTTCCGTGGATGGGATAACCCTGGGATGTGTGCTCTATGCTGTCTCCCGGAGTTCCTCAATGGGAATGAACTCCAGGTGCTTAATAACACATCGTTTATTGCTTCCCTTCCTTTCCTGATTCACTGCCCCAATCCTGGGGTCACCTCCAAAATAAACTATTTACCCACATCCTCATCTCAGGGTCTGCTTCTAGGGAAACCCAAACAAAGGCAGAGGTTATCTGGTGGAATCACTTTGTGTTACTAAAATAATTGCCAGGACACACTTGAGCTCCAAAAGGGCCACATGTACAGGTTGTACTAAGTACCCACGTAGCAGGGCCAATACAACTCAGAGACTGAGAATATTTGCTTCATTAAGAAGTTTCCTCCACCAGCTCAGAAATTTGTCATCCTTATGTCTCCCCCTTTCACCCCCTCTACCCGAGAAATCTTGTAGGTAAGAACCCTGTGATGAGACCTCCCTCTGGCTTCTCTCTCACCAGCGTCCGTTCCTAATAACCCCACCCACGCATTGAGGCCTCTCTGACTTGATATTGCAGGACGCTGTCACTTGAAATTAATTGCAACTAATTAAAAATGATCCGGTTAGGACAATTGCACAATGGCGCTCTGGAGACCGCTTCATTCCCAGAGGTTTGGTGGCGTTTGCGGCTGCTGCGGCCCCTCTGCCGGACGGGGCCATACATCATCGTGTCATTTTACATTGTTATTTCTCTGAAAGCAGCAATTTAAAAGAGTCTCAGATGAACCTTGAGCAACTTCGTGCTAAAAAGAAAAATGTTACTGTCCAAGATCTGTAAAATATAACATATAGGCTCAAAGAAGCCACTTGACATGAAAAGCGGCCTTAAGTTTGTGCCACAATTTGCATATAATATATAATGTTGTAGCAAAAGGACCCACAAAGCAAGCAGTGGCTCCAGAGCATCGATCCTTGGCCCTTTTGTTCAAACTGGGTCACCTACTGTTCCCGGGTATTTTATCACAGCCATCCCTCACTTGGGGTGACAGGACAGCGTCTACCCTACTGGGTCAGGGACTGCCATCCCCTCCCCCTGATTTAGTAGAAAATTCAGGGTCCTTTCTGACTCTGATTCTGAAAGCACTGCAAGTCCCAGCTTGCCCTTGCCAGTTTCCAAGCTGATCCCAGGAGCCATTTCTTGGGCTAGAGGAGGTCCCCTAAACCTGGTGTCCAGGAAATGAAGAGCCCAGTTGTCCCCATACCACATTTCAAGGGATGCTAGGCAGTTCAAATGAATTTTAGCCCCATGTCCCTTCAGGTACAACTCTCTCCTGTTGAGGCCACCTGCTGCTGTACCTAGTGTTTTCCATGACATCCTTTGAATCTCTCCTCATCAACAGGGCAGAGGAGAAGCAGGCACCTGAGAAGGAAAGGGCATCTCAAAAAAAAATCTTCCAAAATTATTTTTTGAATGCCTTGGCTCATTTTGAAAGCAAAACAGAAATAAACTCTGATTTTCAAGAGTATCAGCAAAAGTAACAAACTCCTGCGAAACAGGAAAAGAAAAGTTCAATGATTAAAAAAAAAAAACAAGAAATTTTCAATTACAGATTTATGGGAAATATAAAAGTCTAGACAGATGAGATGAAAAGAAAAATTAGCAAGCTGTTATGCATACACAGTCTTATGTAATTACTAAAATTTGGCTCTGAGCTTCCTGGAAGATAAAGCAAAAAAAGGAAAAAGAAATGTGATTGATTACAAAAGTGACATGGTCCTTAAAGTAAAACCAGACCAGCACCTTAGAAGAAACAAGATTTTTTTTTTTTTTTTTTTTTTGGCATAAGACCTCATGTGGGGCCCTGCGTCATGTAATGGTCAAAATCTTCCATGACATCCTTATGGTTAAGGCAAAGGCAGGCTTGTGAAGGCTCTTGCATTGGAAATCAGGGCCATAACCCAGTGAAGGAAGGCAGTTCTCTGAGAGGCCCGGGAGATATGGATCAAATGAGCTACTCACTAGTGGATGGATTCATTCAAGGATGAAACCTAGACTACTGGGAGAGTGTAAGGACTAACTCCAAACTGATCTTCAGTTCTTCTCCATGGAAAATATTTCAGCTTTGCTTTCATTGGAAACTGGGTAGCAGACAGTTTGAGGCTATAGTCTCAGACAAAGACCTAGAATACAGATGTTCCATGTGACTGAGAATTGTATCTAAATACAACTTTACATACATCCACTGCACATCAGTGCAGCCATTATCAGGAAAAGGGGGAAAGAATACACACTATTAGGAAAAGTTGTTTAGACATATTAAGTAAAAACAGGAAGTTGCAGAACAGTAGGTGTAGTATGATCCCATTTGTAATAAAAGTTAAATTATTAAACAATATATCAGTATAGAAAATTTCCAGAAGGATATATAAGCCATTGGGAGCTCTGGTAGTGTAGTGTCTAAGGCACTTGACTGCTAATCAGAAGGCTGGCGGTTCAAACCCACCAAACTCCTCGGAAGGAAAGTTGGGCAATCTACTTCTGTAGTGATACTGCCTCGGAAACCCAATGAGGGGTCGCTATGAGTCGGGTCTGACTTGACGGCACATAACAACAACAACAACATACAAGCAATTGATAATAGTGTTTAACCTTAGGGAGTCAGTAGTTGGGGAGAAGGAATTTTATAGTTCACCTCACTGTTTCTTTTACCACCCATTTGTTAGTTTGTTGTACTGTGGTGGCTTGCTTATTGATATGATGTTGGAAGCAATGCCACTTCTACTGCAAATATCAGCAGTCACTCATGGCAGATAGGTTTCAGCAGAGCTTCCAGAGTAACACAGACTAGGAAGAAAGGCCTGACAAGTTACCTCCAAAAATCAGCCAATGAAAATTTTATGGATTACAACAGACCACTGTCTGACTCACTTGTTTTGGACATGTCATCAAGAGGGATCAATCACTGGAGGAGGACATCATGTTTGGTGAAGTAGATGGCCAGTGAGGATGAGGGAAATCACTGGTGAGATAGAGTGTCACAATTGCCATAACAATGGACACGGACATGGTGATGAGTGTGAAGATGACACAGGACCAGATGTTTCATTCTGTTGTAAGGCTGCCATGAGTGTAAATCAACTTTATCCATCTATTTAAGCCCTCCTTACTTTAAAATAGAAGGAGCTCTGGTGGTGTAGTGGATAAGGCATTTGGCTGCTAACCAGAAGGTCAACGGTTCAAACCCACCTGCTACTATGTGGAAGGAAGATGGGGCGATCTACTTCCATAAAGATTTACAGCCTCGGAAACCCAATATTGGTCACTATGAGTAGTGAGTCGACTCGATGGCAGTGAGTACCTTAAAATAAGGAGCTCTGGTGGTGTAGTGGGTAAGACGTTTGGCTGCTTACCAGAAGGTCAGCTGTTCAAACCCACCAGCTGCTCTGTGGGAGGAAGATGAGGCAATCTAC
>NW_006921657.1:464289-470569 GCF_000298275.1 Orycteropus afer afer | reverse complement strand
ACTTCTATATCCTTCCCTTCAAGGCTCAGGGGTCCAGGATTATCTTCTGTGTCTATGTTAATTGGTTTCCCTTTTCTTTGTTGAAGAGGGTCTGTACAGTCTTTCTGCCTAGTCCGCCATCTTGCCGGATCTCCTACATCCATAAAGATTTACAGCCTTGGAAACCCAATGGGGGTTGCTGTGAGTCAGAAATGACTCAATGGCAGTGACTTTTATTTTTGGTTTACCTTAAAATAATTTTTAGAAAACTAAGAAAACAACAGAGGTTTGTTAAGAAGAATGAAGTATATTGGTATGAACTGACAAATATATGAAGAAAGGATCTGAACAAATAGGCATCAAATACTCTATCTTGGGGAGGTAAGAGTATAGTAGACTTCTACTTTCTAAGTTAATAATTTCTGTAACATTTTTATAATAAATTACTTTTATAATCATAATGATATTAAAAACAACATTTTAAGTCAACCTGGGAGACTGTCAGGTTGACCAGCTTTTATGAAAAGTAAGAAGCCTAATCAAGACTTATTCAATTGAATGTCCACATTACCTCTCTAGGGTGGTAAGCCAGCAGGGGATCTTCAAGCAAGACAAAAATTTCTCTGAAGGAAACAGTTGAGCATCTACTCTGGCACATGAATGATGCTTAGTTGAGAAGGTGTTTATAGCAGAAACCAGAGGCTGATCTGTGCTTGATAAAAGCATGTTCTGAAACTCCTGTTGTTTTGTGTTGAGATAATATGTTTTAGATATTAACATATTTAACAATTCAGGCTATTTCCTTCTCTATCTCCCTGCATGCCAACCTGTTCAAGCTAGGCTGTCCTATGTTCAGTGCCTAACCAAGAGGTATGACAGCAGAAAGAGAAACAAAAGGGTTCATCCTGGCTTTGACTCTTAGTGAGAAGAGTGAGGCATGAAGAAACAATGACCAGAGGGAATATTCCATCCCAAGATGAGAAAATAGGGGAATAGGAGAATCAGAGGGGAGATAAGAGGCAGTAAGGACCAGGATAGGCCCTAGAGGGCTTTGGGAGTAAAGCACAGGCTGCATTCAGGAACTTCCAGCGTTCACTCAGAGAAGCTAAATTACTATCTTTGGTCCACAGAGTCTCCATCTGGAAGGGCCTGGAGCTCTGCAGGGTCTCAAGAGTGGTCCAGCTCCCTTCTATACCTATTCTCTCTGTGTGCATCTGCTTTATTCTTCTCCCTCATTGCCAAACATCCTCTCCCATTTCCTGAGTCTGTATGACTGAACATGGTTGCTCCCAAATTTACATGTCCTTGATTTAACATCCAAAGCCAGATTGACTTCTTTCTCTGTTCTCTGTCCTTAATTCCCAGGGAACATCTGTGATTGACTCAGCTTGGATCATGTGCCCATCCCTGAACCAGTTTGCTGTGCCTGGGGGTGGAGCCTCATTATATTACATCTGCAGATATCATGGTAATTGCATGACATGAGTAAAGGGTGATGGAGCTTCAAGGAATAGGGGTGTGTGTAGTAAAGTGGTCACTGAACAGATCAAGTAATACTTCCCTTAGGCTGCTTCTGGTAGGCCACACAAAGTCCCCCAGAGCTTTGAAGGCTCCTTCTACCTACCATCTTATCTCCTATTGCAAAGCCATACCTGCCTGAATCATTCTGTCTCTCTCACTCTCCTTCAATTAAAGAGTTTTTATTGAATATTTTTCTTATTACAAAAGCAACTTATTGTGTAAAGGTAGACTCTTACATCCCAGGAAGAGTTGCTTGCATTTACAAAGCCAAAATGACATAGTCTAGAGGTAGATAGGCAACCAACTTAATGACATTTGTACTCAGCAGTGTGATCTGGTTCATCCATCCAACTGAGGGTCAGCATCCTTTACTGCAGCTGTTCAAAATAATGACTAGATTTTCAGTAAATTCTTGAATGACTCAATGAAGGACTGTAACCCTAAGCATAATCTGGACAAGGTAGCTGGGAAATCCACTCAGCCTTGGGTGTTTAATGATTTCAACCCAAACACTGGGAACACTCAATAAAAATCTGTCATGGTTTGACAAGAGATTGGTGTTTTGGTTACCTATTGCCACTCTGGGAGCTCTGGTAGCATAGTGGCTAAGACACTTGCCTGCTAACCAGACGGCTGGCGGTTCAAACCCACCAGCCACTCCTCGGAAGGAAGGTTGGGCAATCCTACTTCCATAGTGATACTGCCTCGGAAACCCAAGGAGGGGTCGCTATGAGTCAGGGCTGATTCGATGGCACATAACAACAACACAACAACATTGCCACTCTGACAGGAATATACCACAAATGGGATGGCCTTAACAAACAGGAATTTATTCTTACAATTTGGAGGCTTTAAGTCCGAGTTCAAAGTGCTAGGCTCTAGGGGCTGGGTGAAAGCCCCTCGACCTTGGGCTTCAGCTCTGCCTCTTGCTCCTGGCCCACTGAAGCTAGAGGCTTTTCTTCACTCAGGCAGCTACTGGCTACTGAGGCTACCAAGCCCAAGGTCGACAAATAAAATGGCACAGTCCCGATGTTACCAAACCACATGGCAGGCCATTAATTCAAGTCCATTGTGAGTCCCAAGGTCAGCAGAGCATGGCAGGCTATGACACGGCTACATGCAGGGTCCAAGCATGCCATCAGCTAGAGACTATCCCCAAGACTTCTCCTTATATACAGGAAGCAGACCACATCCCAAAGGCAACTACTCAGCTGCTTGTGGTAGATCCCACCATGGAGTTGATTGCCAGTCTCATCATGAGGAATAACTACCACCAGCTGCCCAGCCACTCAACCAGGCCCAGCCAAGTTGACATACAAATTTAACTACCACAATTAGTGTTTTTAGAGCTGAGTGCAAAATCATGTTAACCATGGGCAACAACTCTGTATCCAGTCCAAGTTTCATGGATCACGTTTACATTCAGAGGAGAATGTCTAGAGGTGTTTTACCAGGCATAGCTCTTTTTGGGGACCCATGGCATCTTGGACACATTTCTACTACAACTCTCTTAGCATCTTGCTGCTCTTTCTCATTCACACCTTTATCTGCCCAACTATGCAGAAAGCCCAGAGAAAGCAAAGATCTTGTCTTGTTCATCTTTATATCCTCAGAGCTTAATCTAGAGCCTTAAGCCAGTAGGGGCTTAATGAGTGCTGGCCACAAGGAAGCAAGGAAGAAATGAATGAACAAATAAATCAACCCACTCTCTCACACTGGGAAGAGTGAAGAGACCATGACCTTGCATTGAAACTTGGGACCCATTCAGATCAGGGCATTTGCCCAGGAGAACATCTCTCCATAGACCTCTTCCCATGATCATACAGCTCCTTGTGGTGGGTACTGCAGGGCTCCATCTAGATTCTCCCTCCAGTTTTTGGAGTCATCAGCTGCTGACTGCTCACAGCTTAGCCACTCATTGGGCTTTGCCCTTGGCTGCCTCACCCAAAGTTATGGAGCCCTGTGGCCAATGACTTGCTGATGAAGATTCCAAAGCCAGCCCTTTGTCTCAATTTAGAACAACTCTGAGGGGCCATTCCAGCTCTAAAGCTTCCTGGAGGATTGGCTGAGGTCTCTGTTGCAACCACACTCAGGATCAGCACCTCCTTCAGCCCAATTCTGTCATCTTAGTTTCCTTGCAGATGTGTCTCCTGAGAGACTCCCAAATGAGTCTTCTGAACATAATTCTCCATCTTAATATCTGTTTCTAGTCTAAGAAACTCACTTGCAGACTCTTAACTACAGACAGTAACTTAACTACAAGATGTCTGGAACCAACATGAAAGTCTATGGTTGCTCCCTTATCTGAGAAATACTTCCCTGGAGAGGAACCAAGCCCCAGGCACTATTCCCAGCATAAGACAGTGGAAGACTGAGGAAAAAGCATTGGAATGAGACAACTTAGAAGCACTGGGTTCTGCCACTTGTGAGCTGTGTGACTTGGGCAAGTCTGTTAACTCCTCTTATCCACAGCATCCTCAAATGCAAAACAAAGATAGAAATTTCTCATCTCACAGTGTTAATTCATAAGTAATAGAAAGGATCTAAGTAAGTATGCCTGATATAGTGATTGGCACAAAGCAGAGACATAATAAATGTGTAAAACAGTTTGGTTTTCAGAACACTTTGCCCATCTTCATCTACTTGTCTCCCTGTATTTCTACCCCCTTTCTACCCTTTCATATGAGGATGGGTACAACCATCAGCAGAAGAGTCACCTGACCCCCACCAGGAAAACTTTGGCTTTCTGAACTCGTATTACATTGTTTGGCTCCCCACAGGGACTTTGCATATACTGAAATGTAAGTCATGTTAGTTATATCAGAAGGTAAGTCAGATTGTGTCACATCCTCTGCTCAAAAGGCTTCTCATCCCACCCAAGGTCTAACACTGTCCCCCTAACATCTCTCTGGCCACTTTTTTGCTACTTACCCTCTCTCATTCTCACCGGCAATGTTAGCCTCCTACTTGTATGGCAAACTGGGCATACTCTTACCCCAGGGCCTTTTCATTTGCTGCTCCCTCTTCCTAGAACACTCTTTCACCTGGCTCACTTCTTCATCTCCTTTGGGTTTTTACTCAAAGGATAATGAGAACGTTTCTGGCACCCTAACCTTATTTAAAATTTTATTATTTAAAAAATTTTAAAATTTTCCCAGTTCTGCTTTAGCATCCATCACTATCTAACATGCCACGTATTTATTTGTGGCACAGTAGTTAAAGCACTCAGCTGCTAACCAAAAGGCCGGTAGTTCAAACCTACCTCTGCTCCATGAAAGAGAGATGAGGCAGTCTGCTTCCATAAAGATTTATAGCTTTGGAACCCCTCTGGGGCAGTTCTACTCTGTTCTGTAGGGTCACCATGAGTAGGAATCGACTTAACAGCATTGAGTTGGTCTTCCTCTATTGGAATATAGGCTCCATGAGAACAGGGATTTTTGTCATTTCCAGTTTTACTCTATCTCCAGGACCTACAATAGCACCTGGCATGAGATATTTGCTCAATATATATTTATTGAATGAATGAATGAACATGTTTGCATGCTTTATAGGCCAGTAAGATGGAACAAAGCAAATCCACTAGTGAAACCAAAGTTAAATTGATGCCAGTCTACGGGAAGTGAGAAGACAAAATGCCCCAAATTTGGATAGAACCTCTAAAATTCCCTTCCAGGCCAAGGCAGCACCCAGGGTCTCCCTTGGTATCCCACTCAGGGAGGTCCTTGAGGCTGGAGCCATTGCCCACACTCTCTCTATTAGGCCCTCAGTGCCCAGCTCAGTCCCTGGCATATGGAAGGTTCCAATCAATGTTTGCTGAATAAGCCAATGCACCAAGGTGCCAAGAGCTGAGGGGAAGTGACCTGCTTCTTAGGGTATAGGGGAAAAGGCATTTTTTTTTTTTTTAAATTGTGATTTGGGTGAAAATTTACAGAGCAAATTCACTTTCCATACAGCAGTTCACATACGCTTTGTCTCATGACATTGACCACAATTTACCACAATGCAACAGCTCCCCTCCTGCTTCCTCCCAATAATTACCTCTTCCCTGTGTCCATCCCTCCATGCCCTCCTTCCCCCTGAGCTATCTCCCGGTGTGTAAGCAGCCCTTCTTTCTCCCATGATTGTTCTCTCCAAGGAGTGTATCTACCTCTGGTAAATGTTCAACTGATATTCCTGTCTTTTGCTTGGCTGGAAGCCACAGGTGTAAGTTCATTTCCAGACCTGATGGGCAGCTGGGGGCCATAGTCTCAGTGGTTCCAGCAGGTTCTATTGGACCAGCAAACCTGGTTCCCCCACCCCCCCTTTTTTTCTCCTCCAAATGATTTTGAGTTTTGTCCATATTGTTCTCCCTCTCTATCCAGCATCTCCTACATAGATCCCCTTCCAAGTGGTTGACATTGGTAGCTGGGCACCATCTGGTTCTTATGGTCTCATAGTCATATAGGCTGCAGATTGGATGGTATACCAGTCACTAGGACTGATTGTATCCATGAATTTTTGGTTTTCTTCATTCTTTTCTCTGGATGAGGAGAGACCCATCGTTGCATCTGGATAGCAGCTTGCAAACTTTTAAGATCCCAGTCACTGCTCACCAAAGTAGGAGGTGGAACAATGTTTTGTGTAGTATGTTATGCCAGTTGAGCTTGATGTTCCCTGTAGCTATGGTCCTGAGCCTACAGGATCAACTACTTGGTCCCTCTGGGTAGCTGGCTGTGACCAAGCAGTGACTACCACCTTGCCTCTTGTCAGCTCTACTATACACCTGGGAATTCAGATCATA
>NW_006921657.1:405334-458069 GCF_000298275.1 Orycteropus afer afer | reverse complement strand
AAAAAAAAAAAAATCTCCAAATTTATTTTTGACTCTGAAACCCATCTTTCAAGGAAAGCAAGTGTTCCACAGACTACTGTTTGGGAAGCACTGGCATAACCTCACATCTGTCAGTCATGGAGGGGATTTTGGAGGAAATCTAGTGTAACACTTTCTCTTCACAGAGGAGGGAAGACACAGAAAGGGAAAGGGATGGACTACAGATCACATAGTAAGTCAGAGGTGGGGATAGAGCTAGAACTCAGAAATTTCTGGCCTCAAGGATACGTGTCTTTGTGGTCTTAGCCTCTGGGGTTCTGGATCTTGATTTATCAGGTCAGCTTTGCTCACTTGCACTCTTGGAATCACAGAAACATGGGACAGGAAAGACCTCAGGGGCATGGAAGTCCCACTCCTGACCCCACTTCCTGTTTCTGGCCTCAGCTTCTTGCCATGATTCATCTCCAGGCTTGTAACTTGTACTTGGGAGCCTGATACATCCTACCTATGCCTCCCTCCTCACCTCCTCTACCCTTCTATGGCTTAGGTTTTCCTTCTCCAAAACCTGTGGTTCTCAAAGTGTGGTCTCCAGACTAGCAACATCAACATCATCTGGGAACTTTTTAGAAATAGAAATTCTCTGGCCTCACTCCAGTCCAGCCCATTATGAAACTCTGGGGGTAGGACCCAGCAATCTGGGTTTTAACAAATGCTCCAGGTGAGAACCACTGCCCTAAACCATACTGACAGACCAGGCAGCTCCGGCAAAAGGCCTTTCCTTTGCCTCTCAGGCCCCCAATGAGCTGGCATCCTCCAGGGCCCTTAATAAGGATCATGGAAAACCCAGGACACAAAATCTTTAGAGATTCTTATAGCTCAGCAGGTTCCAACCACTTGACCTTGGTGCCACCTAAACCCTGAAGTTAATTTACTCCCTGGATCATTTCATTAGCTGGTCTAATCAATAGTTGTAATTTTAGAAAACAGACCTGGACTGGGGAGTTTTTCAGGCTCCTGTTGTACCCACCAAACACCTCCTCTGATATAAATCATGGTGGAAGTAGGATTAAATGAAGCATGCTGTGGGGGGGGGTGGGGTCTGGAAATGTCTGGATCTGACTTCAGTCTGTTTAAATTGGGGGTGAGGTCTTTTCGGTGCATCAAGAGAAGTGCTTCAATTGAGTTCAGGGATTCTATTCTGGTACATTTTTCTTCCAAAATCCACCTGCTTCTTGAATTTCTATCCAGGTTGATGTGGGCATGACTGACAATGAAATAATGAAAGTTGATGCACTGAACAATTCCAGGGCATGTCATTGGGCAATGCAAAGTCTCCATCCCGTGCATGGAGGCCCTGGGACCCTAGTTCCTCTGCTGTCACTCAAAGAGAGGACAACACACTCTTCCCTGATTTCTACTCATTTTACTTCACAGGTGAGCAGGAAGCCTCTGAAATGTGCTGTGCCAGTGAGGTGTATGGGATAAGTTGGGTCCCTATTTGTTGTCACCAAGGAATTCGACCCTGCAAAGTCTCCAGATGACATCTCCTATCACATTTCTGTCTCCTAGCTCCTGGGGGAGGCTGAAGATGATGTGGGTACCCACTTACCCACTTTCTCAGCCCAGGCAGCAGCACCATCTGCCACAGCAGCCAGCCATCCATCCTTGTCACTCAGGGGCTCTGCAAGGATGCCTGTCAATATAATGCACGGCCTGTTGAGGGGAAGTGACATTTTGAATAGTGGACACTTTTCTAGGAGCATTCATCCTAGGTCAGCCTCATGATAAATACAGCAGGATACAATGACTGAAACACAAGCACAGATACACATACCATAAAGCTGAGTTGATGGTGTGGAGGGAGGATATGAGAGAAAGGGAAAGAGGAAAGGCCCCAGGAGCAAATTTGGGGGGTGGGGAATTTATTTCCCTTCTTCCTGGCACCTCTAGGGAAAATCGGAAGCCAAGGATGCTGGAATTTTCCCTGACCCACAAGAAGTTCTCTTTTTCCTCTCACTACTTCTGTTCCTCACCTGTCCCTCTGCCCCCCATCTCCAAAACCCCAGTCCCAATCTTAATTATCCCTAACAGTGCCCTAAACAAAGTATTTATAAGGCTTACTGCGTTTGTCTTCCCGTTCCTATTAATAAAGTCTGGGAATGTAGGGAAGAAATATGGGTGGGTGACAGAGTTTTTAATGGTGCCTCACCTTAAATGCATTTTAAAATATGTAAATCAATAAAAAAATTATTTGTAATAGCAGCCTAAGAGTGCTGGTTAGCCTGGCGCGGAGTGAAATGCATGCTACAAGCCCTATTACCATACATCCTGGGAGCTGTAGTTAGGATTAATCTGTCAAAGGGGATGGTTTAGTGTTGATGAATATGACATGTGACCATTAACGATGTTGATTTTATCTCCCGAGATTAGCATGATTTACTTCGGATGGATAATAATGTCATTTGCTTGATGCAGTAGATCTGTTTACGAGCTGATTAAATTGTAAGGCCTTGCCTCATTTCATGCTATTTGGTTTACAGCTTCATTACCACAATCACAAAAGCTAGGGAAATGTCCCACATTCCATGTCACAATAAATCACTGCTTCACGTTGCTGGGATGGATTTTAGCAGTTCTGCCCAGCATGGACCATTCTTGGCTCCCCACTAATCTGTGATCCAGAATACATTATGGGAATCTTTAGAAACATTGGGACAAGAGGAGGCAAGAATCCTCTTGGATCTTTTCGTTGAAATTAAGGAAGTCCTTAGTAATTAGCTGTAACAAATTATCTTGTTATTTAGACAGTGAAGCCACTGTTTTTGTTGCAGGGATGATCACCATAAATATGCAGAGAAGTGACAGTCACGTAACCAGAAGGGAAACTTGGGAGCACTCCATTTTCACCCCGTTTTCCTTTGCTCTGAGAGAGAGGTGAGCTGGATGCAGGGTGTTCAGGGGACCTGTGCATAGGGTCCTTGCCCCCTCATGCTTCTTCATCACTGGGTGAGATGTGGCTGAAGTGAAGGGAAAAGAAAAGAGTGCCTGGCACATGGGTCATCAAGAGAATTATGTGAACCTGTTCATTCCGTGCCAGCGTCACACCCAGACTGACTTGGTTCAGGTAGCCTGTACGGTATGTGTGAGGACAGGGAAGGGACATGTCAGGTGGTAAAGCAGGGCTGGGGATGGCAAAAAACACAGGTCTGACATAACTGTCTACATTTACAACAACACCTAAGAGTTTTTGAGTTCTTGTCACCTGCTAGGTCCTATTCTCACCACTAACATAACCCTATGAGATTGGCACTATTGTTTTCACCCCACGTTATAGGTGAGGAAACTGAGGTTCAGGAATGAAGTTAAGCAATTTGCCCAAGGTCACACAGCCAGCCCAGTGATGGAAATGGGATTAGAATTCAGGTAATGGAGCCCCAGTGTCCACATTTTGTTCCTGCCTCTTTACACAGAACCTAGACACCGCTGACATGGACTCTGCTATGTGGCTCAGGGTGAGGGCGTTTCAAGAGTGAGCAGAGGAGGGAGAATCTTCAAAATTTTTGCTTCTTATTCCAGAAACCACACCTGTGACTCCACGTGATTCCTGCCTGGGAAGGATTTAGGATCTTTGGTTGGAGTAAATGGTTAAGTGCTTAACTACTAGCCAAAAGATTTATGGGTCATACCCACCCAGAGGAGACTCAAAAGACTTGCCTGGTAACCTACTTCCAAAAGGTCACAGACTTAGAAATCCTATGAAGCAGTTCTACTCTGCACATAAGGGGTTGCCATCAGTTGGAATCAACTCAGTGACAACTAACAACAACAGTAATCAGGAGCACTGAGGCCAGGCCTTGAATGGGCATTTTAATAGGACTATACAATAAGCAGAATCAAGGAAGACATAAGTTCTTCAAGGCCAGGCCTTTGAAAGTAAAATGCAATCATTTCAAAGGGCAGAAGTGGTCTCTCTCTGCTTCTCAGCTCAGCATCTCTCTAGGATTTGTCTGAAAGTTTGGCAGAGTATCTTTTTTTTTAAAAAAAAATTTTTATTGTGATTTGGGTGAAAGTTTACAGAGCAAATTCACTTTCCACACAGCAGCTCACATATACTTTGTCTCATGACATTGACTACAATTTCCCACAATGCAACAGCTCCCCTCCCACTTCCTCCCCCAAGTTACCTCTTCTCTGTGTCCTTCCCTTCCATGCACTCCTGCCCCCTGAGCTGTCTGCCTGTGCATACACAGCCATTCTATTATCCCATGGTTGTTCTCGCCAAGGAGTGTATCTACCTAATAATGTAAATGTTCAGCTCATATGCCTGCCTTTTGTTTGGCTGGAAGCCACGGGAAGTGGATTCAATTCCAGACCTGAAAGGCAGCTAGGGGCCATAGTCTCCATGGTTCCATCAGGCTCTATCAGACCAGCAAAGCTGGTCCTTTTTAAAAAATATTTTTTAGTTTCTTTTTTATGATTTTGAGTTTTGTTCCACATTGTTCTCCCACTCTATGCAGGATCTCCTACATAGATCCCCCCTCCGAGTGGTTGACACTGGTAGCCAGGCACCATCTAGTTCCTCTGGTTTCATAGTTGTATAGACTGAGGATCACATGGTATACCAGTCCCTTGGACTAATTGTTCCCATGCATCTTTAGTTTTCTTCATTCTTCTTTGCTCTGGTTGAGGAGAGACCCATTGTTGCATCTAGATGGCTGCTTGTAAGCTTTTAAGATCCCAGTTGCTACTCACCAAAGTAGGATGTGGAACAATGTTTCTGTGTAGTATGTTATGCAAATTGAGCGCTCTATGCAATTTCATCTCTAAACATGAAACTTGGCCCTCAAGTGTTGGCATCTCTTCATGAAAACCCATCACTGTTCCTTTATGGCAGATTGAATCCCCCAATCCCCATTCTCCCCCTTTTCCTGTAACAGAACCTGGATTTGTAATTGATTTAACAAAAACTACAATTCCCAGCCTCTCTGGTAGCTAGATGGGCCATGTGTCTAAATTTTGACCAATAAGATATAAGAAGAAGTGTCATGGGCAACTTGTAATAAGTATCCTTAAAGGGAAAGGGTATGCTTTTCTTTTCCCCCTCCTGATGGCTGGAATGTAAATGTGCTAGCTGGCAGGTAGCCTGTATGGTATGTGTGAGGACAGGGAAGGGACATTATGAACCATGTGAAGATGATAGTGGGGCAACAAAATAGAAGACGCCTGGGTCTTTGATGGCCTTATTGATCTACCATGCCAGTCCTGGACTAGCTACCTCCAGATTTCTCTCTCTCTCTCTCTCTCTCTCTCTCTCTGTGTGTGTGTGTGTGTGTGTGTGAGAGAGAGAGAGAGAGAGAGAGAGAGAGAGAGAGAGAGAGAGAGAGAGAGTCTTTGAGTTTTCTATACTTGCAGCAGAACCTAATCCTAACTGACAAACTCTTTAATTCAGCTGTTGGCCAAAATGAGGCAGGTAGAGACCCCCTTAACATATGAGACAGTCTTGCACCATTGAGATTACTTACTCCTCTTACCATATGTTCTAGGTTTTGTTATGTCTCTCAGGGCAATTCAAGACAAGCACAGACTAACCTCTACCTCTGTTACTGGTATCTGACTCTCTATACTTAGTATTTCTAACAGACTATTCTGGATTCCCCAGGGTGAAGGCTCAGCTGCAGCTGCAGCCTTTGACTTGCTCTTGATGACAGGAACCAGGTTAGGAGACACACTGTCCTTGTGCTGTAACTTGGGAAAAAAAAATTGGTCCCCACAAGTGAGTCACTGTCATCTTTGTCTAAAAGATTCCTCCCAGCATGTACTTCACAATCCCTTGACAGAACACCACCAGTCTAGGGCTAGGGTAGGACCAGAACCTGATAGGCAGGCTCTGTAACAAGCTCTGTTCTGGAATTGCTCCTCAACTCCATCCCTTTCAGGTGGCACATGTCTCACTCTTCCACCAACGTCCCAGCCCTTCCCTGCTCCAATTGCCCCCAGTGCTGCTATTTCCAGAATCTTCAGACCTCCAGGGTCTTCCAGAGCAGAGATCAGTCCCCTTGAGCTACCGCTGCTATTTCTCAGATCCCAAAATTTCTTAAATTCTGCCAGCCATCTAGTCATGTACTCACCTAGGTAATTTCTAAGTCATTCAGTTTTTTGTTCATTAAGTCACTCACTCAGTTCGTTGGTCATTAAATGAACCACCCATTCATATGCTTCAGCCCTGGGCACACACTCATCCACTTTATCCCTCTGTCATTTCATCTATTCATTCATGTCTCATTTTCTGGTTAGGTGTTGGTGAGGACCAAGATACCTAAAGTGCAAACCCGTCCTTAGCCAGGTAGGCTTCCAGTCTGTCCCTAAATCATCGGTCTGGTAATCTGTTATGTGCTTAGTTGATCTATCAGTCCATCAGCACTGCTGCTATTTGATTAATGGCCAGACCCTTACCCTGGCAGGCAATGGTCTTTGTACTAAACTGTCAGAGTGCTTAGATGAGGGTACTTGGGCTCCAGTCCTGGATGTTGATGCCAGGCATAGGACTGAATCTCATTCTTCTCATAGGTTAACGAGGCCCTCAAGGCTTCTAGGAGGAGGTGTTCTTGAGCCATGATGGAAGCCAGGTAGCTTAAGGCTGCTCTGGTTGCCTGTGGGGGCTGGAAAGTCTTTGGGGTTTGTGGCAAAGGGCTCAGGCCCTGGGAGATATGCAGGTAAGAGAGATGGTCTGCTTTGGTGTTGTGGGAGCACCAACCAAAACCAAACCTATTGCTGTCAATTAGATTCTTACCCATAGTGACCCTATAGGACAGAGTAAAACTGCCCCATAGGGTTTCCAAACTTTATGGAAGCTGACTGCTTCATCTTTCTCCCATGGAGTAGCTAGTGGGTTTGAACTGCCAACCTTTCAGCTTGCAGCTGAGCCCTTAACCCCTGCACCACCAGGGCTCCTTCTAAGAACACCAAAGGCCTAGTATTCTAGCCCCTCATTTCTTCCTTCCTTCCTGGTGATAGGACAGATAAACACATATGCACATACATATTCTCACACATACATAACACAGATTCATACACATGGATACATACTTATTAACTTACACACCCATACACACACAGACTCTCACACACATGAAGACACACTTACACATACACACATAATCTCACTCATACATACAGAACATTGTCTAGGCTTGTCCATAGTTAGATGTGCCCATCCCATCATAGCCAGGCCCTATAGATGCTTCCATGACACACTTGAACATATGTTCACTTTGCACTCTTACACAAAGATACTGTCACATGTCTATGTAGACATAGCTTGCCTGTCACATCCTCACTCCTGCACCCCTAGACACCACACGGCCCTGAGAAGGTACATAGCCCTTATAACCAAGAAGCCCAAGTAATGCTCTATCCATGTAGCCAAGTCCCATCCCCTTCCAAATCTCTCCCAACCTGGTTGGAGGACATGCTTGGAGTCTGAAGAAACCTAGGTCCCAGCATTGGAGCATGCCCCCACTTGAGATGATTTTCCTAAGGGCTTTTATCCCCACAGGATGTGACATTTCCCACCACCTCCCAGTCTTCAGACTCCAGGGCCTGCCTCTTGGTCACAAGGACTTGAATTCTGACACTCTTTCCTCCATCTAGTCTGGTTTCTTTGAGGGGAAAATGAATGTATTAAAGAGAACACAGAGACCTTTCCATTCCTTGTGTTCTGAGACCACATGCCCTCCTCTAACCTCTCTGCCATCAGACCCTCTCCTGGCCATCTGGGGATGGAATGAATTGTTGGGGGCGTGGCCTGGAAATGTCCTTTTGGTGGGGGTGGGCTATGGGGAAGAGCCTGAGGGGAGGCCCGAGAGGTGGCCATCCTGGGGTTTTTGAGAATGATCAAAGCAGGGAGCTGGGGGCTAGGAACACTGATAAACTGATGAGCCGGGAATGGTGAAGGGGCTAGAACAATCCAGAGACAAAGACGAGGAGAAGTCTGGGGGTAGAGTAAGATAACCAAGGTTACCCTTCTCTGTATGGTTGAGGGCGTGCTTCCGGGATGGGAAAGGGATTTTGGTCTGTGACTGTTAACTGTTTCTACAAAAAAAGACTCCAAGATTTAGTGGCCTAAAACAACACCAACATTTATTTTGCTCATGTATCTGCAATTTGGGAGGGTCAATGGGGCTGTTTGAAAGCTGAGGGGTGGAATCATCCAAAACTCATTCACTTCCCTGACTGGCAGCTGATGCAGGCTGTTGGCTGGGTCCTCAGCTGTGGTCATTGCCCATATACTCACATGTGACCTTTCCACTTGGCTGCTAGCTTCCTCACATCATGGCAGCTGGGTTCCAAGGCTCCAAGTTGAGCATCCCAAGAAGAGGCCAATTATGATTTACAGCATCATTTCCAATTCAATCACATGCCTTCCCATATTCAAGGGAAGGGAACTCAGACCCCACCTGTTGAGGGAGGAGTGTCAACTTCACACTGTAAGAAGAGCACATAGGATGAGGGGATATTGGTGCCACCATCTTTAGGAAAATGGTCATTCTTCATAAGCATTCTTTAAGAGCTTCATGCTCCACACTTAGCCTGATACTCTTCTTTGATCTTCTCTGCCTGGGTACATGTCACTCACACCCCCAGGTTTAAGCAATCATTTCTGCTTACAATTCATACATCTCCAGCTCTGACCTCCTGTAGTCATCACAAGTTTGTTGTTGTTGTTAAGTGCCATCAAGTCGTTTCCGACTCATAGCGACCCCATGCACAGCAGAACGAAACACTGCCCAATCCCGCGCCAGCCCCACAATCCCTGCTATACTTGAGCCCATCATTGCAGCCACCGTATCAATCCATCTCGTTGAAGGCCTCCCCCTCTTTCGTCGACCCTCCACCCTACCAAGCATGACATCCTTCTCCAGGGAATGGTCCCTTCTTACAACATGACCAAAATAGGTGAGACGAAGTCTGGCCATTCTTGCTTCCAAGGAGCATTCTGGCTGCACTTCCTCCAGGACAGATCTGTTAGTTCTTTTAGCAGTCCATGGTACTTTCAGCATTCTCCGCCAGCACCACAACTCAAAAGCATCAACTCTTCTTCGGTCTTCCTTATTCATTGATCACAAGTTTAACCCATAAAAAAAATCAAACTATCTCCCTGCCAAAGCCTGCTCTCTCTCTGGAATTTCTTCCAAGTACCTACAGGTGGCATACTCCTGGGTAGCCTTCCAACCTCAAATCCATTCTCCCTTTCTTCCTTGCATATGGCCACCCAACCAGGAACAGTATTTCCCAGCCTCTCTAGTAGCTGAGTGTGGCCATATGACCATAAGCATGTTTTCCTCACTTATTTAAAAGGATATTATTTGCCCTGGTCTTCCTCCCTCTAACCTTCCCATGGGCTGGAATAGTGCCTAGTTTGACTTCACAAATGACACAATACCCTAAAGAATGAAGGAGCACCAAGATGGAAGGGACATGGGTCCTTCAATAATGTTATGAAGCAGAGCAGCTCACCAGTATAGACTACAGTTTGTTACATGAGAAACTTCTATCTGATTTATGTCACTATATTTGGGTTTTCTTTGTTACAGCAGTGTAGGCCTAATACGTGAGGCTAGAGACCTCAGATCTTATTTGACTTCCCTTTCTCCTCTCCAGACTCTGCTCTTCATCGAGTACAGTTCATCCTACCTCCTTGCTGCCTCCTGGGATTATCCTTGCTTTGTTTGTCCTTCAATCTCTTCTCTGATCCCAGCCCTCACCCTCTCATTTCTACACCACCTTACCACTGAATTGGTCTCTTTGTCTCCAGTCTCTCAGTGTTCTATCCCATAATGTTACTCCACTGCTCAAAGATCTCTGATGCCTATCACAGAACAGGACACCATTTGTTCCCAGCCCACCTCTCCAGTATTGTCTCCCACCCCATTCCCACTCTGCTATAGCCACATCCTCACCAAATATCCCACGGCTTAGTGCCTAAGGCATTTGACTGCTAACCAGAAGGCTGGCAGTTCAAACCCACCAGCCACTCCTCGGAAGGAAGATTGGGCAATCTACTTCCATAGTTATACTGCCTCGGAAACCCAAGGAGGGGTTGCTATGAGTTGGATCCAATTCCACAGCAGTGGTTTGGTTTTTTGTTTTTGGTCCTGCCTCCATGCTTTTGCTCCTGCTGGTCCCTCCTCCTGGATTCCCTTATTCCTTATTTTCTACCCATCAAATGCCTACTCATCTTTCAAGCTCAAATCAAGTGCTGCTCTTCCCTCAAGATTTCTACATCCACCTATCAGAATTAATCCTGTTCCTCCACTGATCACAGCCCTTATTACAGTCACCTTAAAGCAATAGTTGCTTCCATGACCCACTAGAGCGGACAGTAAATTATTTAAGGGCAATGATCAGTTCTGGTTATCTTCCCACTGCCTCCATGCCTAACATAATCTTAGTATGCAACAGGTACTCAATACATGCTTATCAGTGAACCCTCATTTTCCATGGCTGGAGGCTCACAAGCCTGAGGCTCATTGGTCTTGTCACAGACAACTGAGTTTGTCTTCCCTCTTACGTTAGGAGCTCCTCCAGAGAACCCCAGGGAGTCAAGAAAGATTGCCTTTCCATACTTCCCTGGGGACTGGGGGAGGAAAAGCCTCAGACATTCTGCAAGTGGACGTACACAGGTTTTATAGGCATAGACTATGGAGTGAAAGAGTTTTGACTTTGAATTTTAGCTGTGACTTCTGGCATATTACCTAATCTCTCTAAGCCTCAGTTTTCTCTTTTATGATGATCATATAGGACTTATCTCCTAGAGATCTTGTAGGAACTAAGAAAGATAATGTACGTAAAGCACTGAGCATAGTGCTTGGCACAAAGAAAATGCCTATTAAATGGTAATATAATGATCATTATCCAATTTCTTTCATGTGGCCTGAGACTCTGCCTGTTGAGAGGGCACCAAGGTGGGCCCCACTCTAAGTCTGGTCCTCTGGAATCCTTGTTGTTGGATCAGGGTTTCCCTATGGTTAAAAATCAGCAATGTGCATTGCTACAACTGGCTTGGCCCTAGCTGGGCAGTTTGGTGGGCACCCCCAGAAGGTGTGAGAGAGAGAGTAGAGCTAGTGCCCAGTGGGACTACAGAGAGGGGCTGGCTGCCTATGGCTAAGTCCAAAGGGGCATACATATTTCACTGACTTTGTTCTTCCTGAGAACCCAGCCTAAGACAGTAACTCTATCCCTTTGGGGGTGGAGGGTGGGGATTGAGTTCAAGAAAATAGCTCACACAGTTGTGGAGGCTGGCAAGTCCCAAAGCACCAAATTTGTGGATCAGGTGGTATCAGGCTGGAGCCTTCTCCTAATACACATGGTTGCAGGGGATGATGAAACCAAAATTGGCAGGTCAGATGGCAAGTTTCTAGCTCACAGGGCTGTGGGAGCTGGAAAATCCCAAAATCTGCCGGTCAGGCAGCAGACTGTTGGCTTTCATACCAAGAACTGAAGGTCAGATGATGACAAGTTGGATGCTGGATCAAGAGAAAGAGTTTGGCCAGAACATCCATATATATTAGATGCAGGCCACAGCCAAAAGGAAATTCCCCTTACACCAGATCACAAAATGGAGAATAATACTGAGAATCATGGCCTAGACAAGTTGATACATAACATTAACCATCATGGCCCACCCCCTTGTCAACTTGAGATTGTTCACATGTCCTTAAACCAAACATAATCTCTAAATAAAGACAACCCTAAAGGTATACTTGCACCTAACATGATACAATATGTGTACAGCAGAAGATGTAAAAGCCCCATTTACATCTTATGTTTTATAAATAATGGGATAAAGGAGGGAAGAAAACAAAAATATTATACACACATGCACACACATAACATACATGTATAATAAAATAAGGAAGAGATACTCATAACAATTACAGTCCTCATTTCTGACAATGGTCACATAATCTTAACTGGTTTTAGAACTATCTTCTTCCACCACACATTCCACATTCCCTTTGCCCTCAGCAAGCAACTCAGCTAATTATGGTTCTTTGCCTGGTGGAGTGACCCAAACCTACATTCCTGAAGGATCTGGGCCATTAGTAGCCATGATGGAACTCAGTTACTATTGTTTTCCATTAACTTTAATCACAGGACATGGTAATACTAAGATACATCCTAAGGGACCTCCTGTATTTTCATTGAGTCCCTTCTTTTCCTGTTGATCCAGAGGCATGAGGAGCCCAAAGTGGTCCAGTGGCATTCTTAACTTCTATTTCAGTGGAATTAGTGTTGTGTCTCCAGATGGTAGCAGTCTTCCCTTTGGAACTAAGACTTCTAGACCTGCAGAGCACAGCTTTGAGGGGACAAAAAGCAAAAATTTTGTGAGTAGGTCACTATGGCTAACAATGAATGGTGCCACTACTATTTCCATACCTTGATTCCTGGACACTTGAATCCTGGCTATGGGAGAAACAGTACCATATAGTGGACACTGATTTAGAATATATACAGCTTCCTGGAGAACCTTACCCTAACCGTGCAAGGTATTGCCTCCTAGCTGGCACTGTAATTGTGTCTTTAGAAGGTCGTTTCACTGTTTTATCAAACTAGCTGTTCAGGATGATGGGGAGCATGGTAAGACTAGTGAATTCCATGAGCATGAGCTCATTGCCACACATAATTTGCTGTGGAGTAAGTTATTTGATCTGAGGTAATGCTGTGTGGGAAACTATTATAGTGGATAAGGCATTCTGTAAGTCCACAGATGGTAGTTTTGGCAGAAGCATTGCATGCAAGGAAGGCAAATCTGTATTCAGACTAAGTGTCTAATGAGTAAGAACAAAAATCTAAACTTTCCATGATGGAAGCTGTCCAATGTAATCAACCTGCCACTAGGTTGCTGTCTGATTGCCCTGAGGAATGGTGACATATTGGAGACTCAGTGTTGGTCTCTCAGTGGTTGGGCACTCAGCAGTGGCTATAGGTAAGTTGACCTTGATGAGTGGAAGTCCATGTTGCTGAGCCCATGCTTAACCTCTATTCCTGCCACCATAGCCACTTTGTTCATGAGCCCATTGAGACATGAGAGGAGTGGCTGGAGAAAGAGGATGCCTGATTTCCACAGAATGCATCATCTTATCCACTTGATTGTTAGAAATCCTCGTCTGCTGAGGTCACCCTTTGATGAGCACAAATATCTTCACTTATTTGGCCCATTCAAAGAGGTCTATCCACATACTTCTTCCCCATACCTCCTTGTCACCAATTGTCCAATAATGTTTCTTCAAAGTCCCTGACCATTCAGCCAAACCATTGGCCACAGCCCACAAATCAGTATACACTCACACATCTGGCCATTTCTTCTTCCAAGAAAAATGAACAACCAGGTGCACTGCTGGAAGTTCTGCCCATGTGGAAGAATTTCCCTTCACCACTGTCCTTCATGGAAGACCCGGAAAAGGGCCGCAGTACTTCTGCTGTTCACTTCCAAGTGGTGCCTGCTTATCACACAGAATCATCTGTAAACCAGGCATGAGTTTTCTCTTCCTCAGTTAACTGATCATAAGGAACCCCCCACGAGGCCATAGGTGCAAACTGGGAGAGGTAAGGTAATGTGGCTGGAGTGGAAACCATGGGAATTTGGGCCATAGTTCCTCATTCAACTTACTTATGCCTTCAGATCCTGCTCAAGCTGATCTCATATATAACACTTCCATTTAATGATGGACTGCTGTTGTGCATGTCTGACTTTATGACTCTGTAGATCAGAAAACACACAGTTCATGATGAGAATATCAGGCCGTATGATGACTAGGTGGCCCATGGTTAAATGTTCAGTTTCTACTAAAGCCTAGTAACAAGCCAAAAGCTGTTTAAGAAAGCAGTTATCTTCAGAGGATGGGAGGTCTTTGCTCCAACATCCTAAGGGTCTGTGCTATGATTCACCAATAGGTGTTGGCCAAAGACTCCTAACAGCATCTTTATCTGCTACTGACACCTCAGGCACCATTGGATTAGCTGGATCATATGCCCCAAGTGGCAGAGCAGCTTGCATGAGCCTATTGCAGAGCCTTCTCTTGTTCTGGGTCCCACTCAAAACTAGCTGGGTATTTAGTCACTTGGTAAATAGGCTGGAGTAGCACACTCAAATGAGGGATATGTTGCCTCCAAAATTCAAAGAGGCCCACCAGACATTGTGCTTCCTTTTTAATTGTAGGAGGGGTCAGATGAAACAACTTACCCTTCACTATAAAAGGAATATCTCAACATGCCCCACACCACTGGACCACTAAAAATTTCACTGATGTGGAAGGTGCTATATTTTTTGATGGGTTAATTTCCCACCCTCTAGCATGGAAATGTCTTACCAATAAGTCAACGGTCACTGATATTTCCTTGTTACTAGGTCCAATCAGCATAATGTCATTAGTCACCAGTGTGATTTCTTGTGGAAGGGAAGGAAAGGTGAATCAAGGTCCCTGCAGACTAAATTATGGCATAGGGTGTGTGTCAACTTGACTGGGAAGCTGGATATAGTTATTTCCCATGATGAGATTGTAATAAACTCCATGGTGGAATCTGCTGTGAGCAGCTAATTAGCTGCCTTTGGGGTATACTCTGCTTCCAGTACATAAGGAGAAGCTTTGAGAAAGGTCTATAGCTTTTTGGCACATCTGGATCCTGTATTTAGCTGAGTCTTCATCTCAGTAGCCTGCCATGTTGCCTGCTCATCTTGGAATTGTTCCTGGACTTGAACCAGTGGTCTGCCGTGTTGCCTGTTGATCTTGGGATTGTGCCGTTCTATTTGCCAGCTTTGGGTTTATCATCTCAGTAGCCAGAAGCTGCATGAGTTATGAGAAACCTCCAGTTACAATGGAGGAGGCAGAGCTGAAGTTCAAGGTCAAGGGCCCCTGCACCCAGCTCCTAGAGTCAGCAATCTGAAATCAGACTTCTAACCTCCTAAACTTTAAGAGAACAAATTCCTGTTTGTTAAGCCATCCACTTGTGGTATTTCTGTTATAGCAGCACTAGAGAACCAAGACACAGGGCTAGAGAGTTTATATGCCACTGAGGTAGGACAGTGCAGATATATTGCTGGCCTTGCAAACTGGAGGCAAACTGTGTTTGGTGGTCCTTTGAAACAGGTATGGAGAAAATGCATTAGCCAGATCAATAGCTGCATACCAGGTACTAGGAGATGTATAAATTTGCTCAAGCAATGAAATCACATCTGGAATAGCCCCTGCAATTGGAGTCATCATCTGGTTGTTTATGATAATGTACAGTCATTCTCCAAGATCTATTTTCTTTTTACACAGGCCAAATAGATGAGTTGAATAGGAGATATTGTGGGAATCACCACCCATGCATCCTTTAAGTCTTGGATGGTGGCAGTAATCTCTGCAGTCCCTCCAGGAATGTGATACTGCTTTTAGTTTACTATTGTCATAGGTAGAGACAGTTGTAATGGCTTCCACTTGGCTTTTCCTATAGTAATAGCCCTTATTCCACATGTTCAGGGATCCAATGTGGAGGTTCGGGCAGTTGTTGAGTATGTTTATTCCAATTACATATTCTGAAATCACTACAGGATGGGTTCAGGAACCTACTGGCCTATCTGTGAGACAGACCTGAGGTAAGACTCCATTAAAAATCTGACCTCTGTATACCCCATTCTGACTGGTAGGCCACAGTGACATTTCAGATCTCCCGGAAGTAGTGTCAGTTCAGAGGCATTGGCCAGTAATCCCCAAAAAGTCTGATTATTTTCTTTTCCCTGAGGAATAGTCACTCTTATAAAAGGCTATATACCTGTGGGGAAGGCTGAGAGAAAGCTTCACAGTATAAATTTTTAGCAGTGTAGTGACATCATGGTTGTCTTCAAGGGGACCTGGCCTCACCTTCATTCAAGAGTTTATGGGTCCATAACCTGGCTCAAGTCTGGGAATTGATTGAGGGCCCATGGCTCTTTATTCTGGTGATTCAAGTTAGACTGCTGTTCACATGACCTAGAATTCTTCTACTTGTACAGCTCAAGTATATATTTAGCAGATTTCCCATCTATTTCACTCCTAGGGACACCTTGACTAAGTAGCCAACACCATAAGTCCACATGAGTCATACTATTCTGATTACTGCTCTGACTGCTGTCTATATGGTAACCACGCCCACCTTGCCTTTGTTGATTGTTACCACTTGGCTCCTAACACCCTGGTGTCCAATCAGCCTTATTGTAGTTACATGTCTTAATTCAGGGCAGTTCCCATTGTCAATCCTGACTTATATAAAATAGCAATCATAGCAGTTTTCAAGGATGCTGGGGCTCCCTTCATAAATTAGTTCCTCACCATTGTAGTAAAAGGTATGTCCTTTGGGCACTCCATGGGTGGGTCTATGGATCCAAGCTGATAAATTCACTCTAATATGCCAATTTTTCTAAGCCTTTAGATACCTTCTACAGTGTACCAGGGCAGGTCTGATATTTCAACTTGATTTAGTGTAGGTCACCGCTTAATCCATGCTTCAGTGAACCAAGCAAATAAACTATTAGATCCTTTTCTAACCTCTCAAGCTGAAACACTGAATGAAGAATTTGTGCTTAGTGGGCCCATATCAATAAACTCAGACTGATCCAGACTCCAGGTGACCAAGCTTGGGCTCCAGGAGAGTGAAGGAGCTGAGGGCAGTTGGCAGACGATTCACATATAGCAGGGTCAGAGACAGAAGCTACATTCTCCCCACATACCACACACACTGTGCCTGGGAGCAGCAGAATATGTCAAATTCTCCTCACTGGCAGGGAGGAGGCTCTCTGATTCCCGGTGACTCAGGACCTACATGGCTGGATCAGCAGGTTGCAGTCATCTATCTGAATGGGACTAGAATAAGTAGATCCAGTGGTATGTTGGTAAATGTTTAACAAATAGCTCTCTGGGAAAAAAGAAAAAGACTTGATTTGTAGTGTTTTCTGACTGCCATGGTGTAAACACTCTCACCATGGTTGATTTCAAGCTACCAAGCTACCAAACTACCAAGGTTAACACCACTGAGGAAGGAAATGTGCACCACTGGGAGGAAATGTGCACCACTGGCTCTTGCAAACCAGTACAAGCTGGCTCCAGTATAGCACTGGGTGAGGTCAGACAGCTGTGTTAGAGGAAAAAGACAGCTGTGCATGGCTTCAGTGTCCAGAGAGGTAAAGGCCACTGGTAGTATAGCAAAGTGGTGAAAGCACAAAAAATCATAACCCCTAGAGCCCAACACCCTGTAATAGAATCCCAGCTCTGCCACTTCCTGACTGTGTGACATTGGGCAGGTCATTTCACCTCTCTGTGCCTGTGTTTTCTCATCCATAAAGTGGGGCTCATGATGTTGTTGTTGTTGTTATGTGCTGTCGAGTCAGACCTGACTCATAGTGACCCCTCCATGGGTTTCCGTATCATCCGCAGTATCACTACGGAAGTAGATTGCCCAACCTTCCTTCTGAGGAGTGGCTGGTGGGTTTGAACTGCCAGCCTTCTGGTTAGCAGTCAAGTGCCTTAGGCACTATGCTACCAGAGCTCCTCATGATAGTACCCACCTTACGGAATTCTTGTGAGAATTGTACAATAGTGGCCCATGGTGAGTTGTCATAAATGTTATTTATTATAATTTATCACAGACTAGTTGGAATAATTTGGAAATTTATTTGGTTACAATAATTTGGAAAGGAAAATCCAGAGCCCTTCAAGACATTTCCCAAGGGCATATTCTTTTTATTTTTATTTATTTTTAATTTTTATTTTAAGAGCTTGTTTTACATTCAAAGTCACACGTGCATTTAATTTCATTCCCCATTTGCCATGTCCAACCCCAACCCATCCTCCTCCCCTCCCTACCCTGCAACACTCCCCCTGTGCCCCTCATAATCATGCACTCCTGTTTGTCCTGCATTTCCTCAGTTTGAATGTTGGTCCTTTGGTGTCCCATGGTTTATTGCTTTAGGGGATGCATTACCATTGAGTGTGTGGGTACAGCATCCTGGGTTCAGTGGTCTGCATGTACATCTCGCTAACCATTGGGCTGAGAGCCTGCCCCTGGGGGTGAGTTTTATTCCAGGTGCCAAATGTATTTCAGGGCCATAGTATTGGGAATCTCACCAGACTTCATCTGACCAGTAATTCTGGTCATTATTGAGTTTTTGGATTTTGTTCCATATTTTCCCTCTCACTCTATCCAGGATCTCCAGATTTGATCCTTTCCTGAGTGGTTGTCATTGGTAGCCAGGCACCATCTAGTTCTTCTGGTCTCGAGGGCCATCGTGTCCTAGTGTTAATTGCTTCTAAATGCCCTTTGTGTGTGTGTGTGTGTGTGTGTGTGTGTGCATTCTTCTTCACTTCCAACGCTGGGAGACGATTAGCTGCATCCTAGATGGCTGCTTGAAAGCTTTTAAGACCCCAGTCACTACTCACCAATGTAGGAAGTAGAGCAATGCTTTTATGTATTTTGTTGTGCCAACTGACTCTGGTGTACCCCAGTACCATGGTCCTGAGGTAGTAGCTCTATTGGATCTCTCTCCCATAGTGTTGGGATGTCTGTGAGGGATTACTCTGTGTCTGTCTTCTATTGTTTCTTTAAGGACTGCAGATATTTTGTATCACTGGTGTCTGTACAAGATTAGCCTGAGCTGAGTCTATCCTTGGTGTAGCATATACCTCTATTCACTGATCCCTGTCTGATCATCTCAGGTGTTTATGTGTTTATCTGTATAGCCTAGTGTTTGGTGTTAATGGCAATGTGGTATTGTGGACACATTGGTTGGTTTTAACATCTGTCGTCTATCTCTTATGAGCAGAGTTTGGTGTCCTCTCATTTCCCAGTGTTATCGTGGTGGTCATATATATCCCGTATATCCCTCTCCCTACCCATGTCAGTGTGTAAGCCCCAATTAGCCCTAAATTAATCCCTCCCTTTCCCTCCCCATCCCAGTAACCTACTAGGTGAGTTCCCTTTCCCAAGCAAACCCTTCTCTGTCTTTTTACAGTAATGGGCTCATACAGTACTTGTCCTTCTGCGATTGACTTATTTCACTCAGCATAATGTCCTCCAGGTTCATCCACATTGCGAGATGATTCGTGTATCCCTCATTGTTCTTTAATGTGGCATAGTATTCCCTTGTATGGATATACCATAATTTGGTTATCCACTCATCCGCTGATGGGCATTTAGGTTGTTTCCATCTCTTTGCTATGGTGAATTGTGCTGCAATGAACATAGGTGTACATATGTCTGTTCGTGCACTCTCTCTAACCTCTTTAGGATATATCTAGCAATGGAATTGCTGGGTCAAATGGTACTTCTATTTTCATTTTGTTAAGGAAACGCCATACCGTTTGCCACAATGGTTGTACCATTTTACAATCCCACCAGCAGTGTACAAGAGTTCCAATCTCTCCACAACCCCACCAGCATTTGTTACTATCTGATCTGTTGAACTTTGCTATTATTGCTGAGGTGAGATGATATCTCATTGTTGTTTTGATTTGTATCTCTCTAATGATTAATGATTGTGAGCAATTTCTCATGTGTTTGTTGGCTGCTTGTATATCTTCTTTGGTGAAGTCCCTGTTCAAGTCTTTTGCCCATTTGTGAATTGGGTTATTTGTCTTTTTGGTGTTGAGGTGTTGAAGTTTTCTGTAGATTTTGGAGATAAGTCCTTTGTCAGATGTCATAGGCAAATATTTTCTCCCAATCTGGGCATGCTCTTTTTAAATGTAAATTTCAAATCTCCCTTTAAAATCTGTAGGTCCATGAACTTTCTGAAATTATTTTTCCATTGTTGAGGATGTATACTTATTTCTAGTGAGAGGATCCATAGCTTTCATCAGACGCTCAAAAAGAGAGTGTAGATTCCGTATCCTTCCCTTTACCCACAAAAGGGGAGTAGTTCTTAACCTACTGATGTGGAGGGTGTAGAATTTCTACACCACAGGAACTGCCCCTAGAGATTTTGGAGAGAGGAAATATTTATATTGCCTGTGAAAGAAAATGGCAGAGATACAGAGAGATCCACAAAGAGGTCGGTGAGAATGCTGAAATCTCTCTCTCTTGTTGAGACCTCACACTAGAGGAAGCTTCTAGCAACACAGCAATCCCAGAAGCTCACATTCATGCTCAGTACCCCTCTTGGGGCACCTGTTTTGGGCTCATTCCTGTTTTCTTACCCCCTTCAGCTCCCTGGGAGTCTCCCCTCTCTTTCCCCAAGTCTCCCCCTCCCCGTCCTTGTACTTTCCTGAATGCAGCATGGGCTCCTCTCAGCAATGGTGTGCATGTGTATATAGATGCATTATTAAAACTTGTTCACATGTTGCTACGATTCAACAATTCTATTTCTGTTCTTTTGGCCATGGTTTTCTTTTAGGTTCTTGTAATTATACCAATGAGTTTGGGTGGTGTATTGCTTAAGGCATTTGGCTGCTAACCAGAAGGTTGATGGTTCGAACCCACCAGCCACTAAGTAGAAGAACAATGAGGCAGTCTGCTTCCATAAAGATTTGCAGGCTTGAAACTCAATGGGGGTCACTATGAGTCAGAATTGACTTGATGGCAGTGAGTTTGGTTTGATTTGTGGTATTATACTACATGGAGTCCCTGGATAGTGCAAATGATTAACATGTTCAGCTGCTAACCAAAAGGTTGGAGGTTCAAGTCCTCACAGAGGCACGTGGGAAGAAAGGCTTGGCAATCTACTTCTGAAAAATCAGCCATTGAAAATTTTATGAAGCACAGTTCTAATCTGACACGCAAGGGTTGCAAGGGTCGCCACAAGTTGGAATCAACTTGTCAGCTACTAGTATTTACACTGTAATTATTTCAGGTAGCTGAGGTCAAAGTTGATTTGGTGTAGGTCTGCTTCATATGCATGTGTCTGCCTCCATTTTGAGTTGGAGGCTCTATTCAGTTTTTTTTTTTTTTTTTTTTAAATCAGTAGCATGGAAGAGGGGACAGGGAGGTTTACAGTGCTAATCCTTTTCCATCCAGTTTTTTAAAAAGGAAGATTCCTTCCTCCTGATTTGGTATAATATATGCTACAGGACCCAAATTAACAGCCCTCTAACCAAAGTTCTTTATGGGGGTAAAAATGACTTTTGACAAATCCCACTCGATCACTGTTGTATACATTTATAGGCACCTGAAAGAAACAAAACTCGCCAACTTGACCTACAACTTTCGGGGACTTACCAAGTACCACCTTTACCCACTCTATCACAAGAATCTGCATTTTAGAGGCTGAAGCCACTATCCAGTGACCCCATCAAAGACCACCAAGAGGGCTCTCTCCTGGGTCTGCTTCTGGGTACACAGGATGGGTGTCCCTGCCATCCTGTACCCCTAAATACCTGAGACTTACCTGCTTAGTATAGGGCTGAAGCTCAAAGCTTGAACCCGAGGTCCCAGGGAAGATCCAAGTGAAAGATCTAATACAGTCCCAGCTGATTTGGAGAGTAAAGACCGAAGCCCTTTACCCACCCCCAGTTTAACGTGTGCAGATTGTAGGAGGCATTGAGCTCACGAGCCTCCTGGGTCAGGCAGGGGATATAAAAATGTGAACCAAGCCAGGGTGAGACAAGAGGGTCAGGCAGGGCCTGTGTGTGAGTGATGTAGTCTTCTTTGCATAAAAATCTTTGAATTCCAGTATTTTCAAAACTGTGTAGGGCTCACCAAAACAGCTGCAGCTGTGACTTGAATATCCCAGATGGAGGAAAGCATAATTGACTCCAAGTGAGTCTGACCTGGGTTTGAGCCCCCATGCAGCCCCCATGCTGGGTGTTCTCTTTTCCTTACTAGGGCCTGGTTTCTGGTTCCTTGATCTGAACAATCCTCACCCCTATATTCCTGTGATGCCCACATGAGATACTGGAGTTTAAGCATAAAAAAAACACAAGAAAAACAGCTCACTGCCATTGAGTCCATTCCAATGCATAGTGACCCCCCCTTGGGTTTCTGAGGTGGTATCACTACAGAAGTCGATTGCCCAACCTTCCTTCAGAGGAGTGGCTGGTGGGTTTGAACCGCCAGCCTTCTGGTTAGCAGTCAAATGCCTTAGTCACTACACCACCAGAGCACAGGACGATGCAAATATGCACTGAGAGTTTGAAATTGGAGCCAGACAGACTTGGTTTTGATCCCCTGACCTGTCATTCTCCCATCCATTTAACAAATATTTACTATGAAATATCTGGCCACTTCCTATTGGGGTGACATTGTGTAGGTGTCCTAACCTCCTTGAGCCACAATTTTTTTCACTTGTCAAGTGGGGGATAAAAATACCTTAAAGATGGTTTTGAGGATTAAATAAGATTAAGTGAGAGAATGCATGTAAAGTGTTTAACCCAGGGTCTAGCACATAGTAGCAATTGATAGATGATAGTTGCTCGTGATGATGATAGAAAACATCACAGTGTATCCTGCAAACACCCCTGGGGTTGAGGCTAGGTAGGCATTCCTCTTTTCCTTGCTTCAGATTAGGAAACTAAGGCATAGAAGATATACGTGACTTGTCTGTGATCACATAGCTATGAAGTATGCTCATACCCAAGTTTCCTTATCCCTGGTCAGTGGACTTTATACCTCAGCTCTGTGGCCAGGTGGTGGAATGAGGATTTAGCTATGGGTCACAGGGCACCAGAGGAAGTTCTTGAACAAGAAAGATGGTCATAATGAGATGAGACTTTGGGGGAGACAAGAAGGAAAGAAACCTGTCATTACTGAGTTAGTAAAGACCAGGCAGTAGGTTGGACATTCTCACAATTTTGTTTGAGTGTCACAATAACCCCCATTAGGTTGATATCAATGTTTCCATTTTACAGATGAGAAAATTGGGGTCCAGAAAAACCAAATCATGGAGTTGAGCCTGTGGTAGAGCTAAGATTTCAGTTTATGTCACTCTGGCCCTAAATCTGTCCCCATGTTACCCCACTGCCCCATGTGAGTTTTGGCTATTCTCACTCTCAGAGTGCCTCCTGCGCTGTGGGCGTTCAGGTGCTGGGGACTGGGTGCTGCTGCTCAAGATCTTTCCATAGCCCAGATACCCTCAGGGCCCACCTTAGGGTCACACTGGATAAAGAGGGCTCAGTACCCCCTGGGACTTTAGGGAGCCCCCAGCACAGAGTAGGGTAAAGTTTGATAGAAATGAGTTGAAATTCCGGGTCTGGCGTGCACTTGCTAGACAACTTGAGCAATAGCCTTAACCTCACCGAGTCTCACCTGAGGCAGGGCAATGGGCTAAGCTTACAATGGGGAGCCAGCCAGGTATAGATTCAAATTCCAGCTCAGTGGGTCTCAATCCTGGCTGGAAGTGACAGACACCCAAAGAGATGAAATGTTAAGATGCCTATATTCATTTCAAAATAATGGGGGGGGGGGTAGTGAGAGGGGCACAAAGGAAATGAGTCACTTTTTGAGGCTTGATGATAGGTTCATGGGGTCCATTGCACAAGTCTACTTCTGTGTATGCTTCACAAAAAATAAAATAATAACAACAACAAGGACTTAAAAACAAACAAGCAAATTAAAAAAAAAAAAAAAAAATCAAACCTATGTCCATTCCCCACCCATGCAGCTGAATCAGAATCTCGGGCTCCAAGGCATTGTTATGGTTTCAAAACTCCTCATGTGACAATAGCAAAGGTGAGAACTGCTGTCCACATTCCATCATGCCCTAGCTACGTGGTCCCAAGCCAGCGTTTCATCACCCATTGAGCTTCCATCTGTAAAACGGGGATAAGGATTTGTGGTAGTTAAGGTTATATGATAACTTGGCTGGACCTGGTTTTGAGTGGCTGGGCAGCTGGATGTAGTGATTCCCTTTGATGAGACTGGTAATCAATTCCATGGTGGAATTTACTGTGAGTAGCTACCTTAGGGATATGGTTTGCTTCCGATAAAGCAGCAGCTTTGAGAAAGGTCTCTGAGCTTCCTGGTACATCTGGATATTGCGTTTGTCTAAGTCTTCAGTGAGTGGCCTGCCATGTTGTCTGCTGATCTTGCGACTGTTTCTGGACTTGAAATAGTGGCATGCTTTGTTGCTGGATAATCTTTGGACCGTGCTGTTTTACTTGTCGATCTCGGGCTTAAGAAATGCCTCCAGCTCTAGTGGGCCGGAAGCAAGAGGCACAGCTGAAGCCCAGTGTTGAGGGGCCTTCACCCTGGAGCTGGTACTCTGAACTTGGACTTCCAGCCTCCTCAACTATAAGAGAATAAATCTGTTTGATAAAGCCATGCATTTGTGGTATTTTCTCTTAGAGCAGCACTAGAGAACCCAAACAGGATTCTAATGCCTAATGAAATCGTTAGGGAGTTTAAATGGGATAAAACAGCATAACAAAGGCTTGACATAGTCAGTAACAGGTATGAGCAAGTCTGCCTGGGTTTTGCAGTCTTTCTGAGCACAGCTAGGTCCCTGCCCCAGGTGGGTGAGGAGCCCTAAACCAGTACATGCGCCAGAGACCTGGAGATGGCCTCCCAGAGACACCACATCCTCTAGGCAATTTTTACACATTTGCCCAAAGCACAGGGAATTCATCAGCTAGAGGTACTTCTTCATCTGTCTCTCCTCACTGTACAAGAACATATGCACCGCTTCCCTTCTTTGGCCTATTGATGAGCACATGTGTGCAACCACATATGGAGGTTGTGCCTGGGTCTGAGCAGGTGGAGTATTTCTGTGAACACGCTGTTATCTAGTCGATTCCATACTCACAGGAACCCCGTAGGACAGAGAATTGCCCTGTAAGTTTTCCAATGTTGTAATCTTTATTAGAGCAGACTGCCACATCTTTCTCCCATGGAGTTTGAACTGATGATCTTTTGGCCAGTAGATACCTGCTTTAACCACTGCACCACAATGGCTCCTTACTTCTGTGAAAGTAAGGGTGAATGTGTGCAAACTCAGGCCACGAGTGAGTCAATGGTGTTGACAAGCATCTGTATTTGTGTTGGGTATGCTCACCTGGGGTACACTGGCTTGTGGGAAACAGGTGGGCAGCTCATCTCTCCTGTGTCTGTCCCTGAGACACATGTTCCAGATCCACATTTATTCCAAGTCAGTCAGCACAAGGACACCAGAGTCACTCAACGTCACCACCAGAAGGACAAGTGAAGAGGATGGAGGGAAAGGCCTATGCTTTCTCTGCTGGCCTTGCCACTGGCTTCCAGGACTGAGCCTCAGTTTCTCCATCTGTGTAAGGTGGAGAGTAAAGTGATGGACAGCCCTTAGCAAGGGATACCAAACAAACAGTTGCTGTATGGGCAATTCCCATGCATAGCAACTCAATGTGTTCCAGAATAGAAACAGGTTTTTTAACGGCCCATAGGGTATTCAATGGCTATGACCTTTCAGAAATAGATTTTCAAGTTTTTCTTCTGAGATTGCCAACCTTTCTGTTAGTAGCCCAGTTCATAACTGTGCCACCCCAGAACTCCTTGGCTATGGGTAGGCACTTGGAAATCATCGGTGAATGAAGGATTGAATGAATGCATGCATGTGTGAGGACCACTTCAGTATGGCAAACAAGGTGACTTGTCAGAGCCTCTAGGGTGGCAGAGGAAGCTACTCAGGCTGGGGAACGGCCTGGGATGCCTGGACTTATCACCTTTGGAATACGGAAAGCAAGTCGAGAACAACCGGTAGAAGCTGGAGCAGGTGGAGAGGCGCGGGGGAGACAGTTCAAAGCGGAAGGGAAGAAAGGAGAAACAACAGGGAGGGGACTCTCAGACACTGTCCCAAAAAGCCGCACGAAAGTAGAGGCGCGGGGTCTCGGAATGACTACCCAAGCCCGCGGTCTGCACGCTAGCTGGGGTTCGCGATCTTCATCCAGCTCCATTGTGCTCCGCAGCGCCGCCTGGCGGACACGCGGCGCTCCGCTCCGGGTGCCGCAGCCTAGGCCTGGCACTTAGGGAATCCGGCGACTGTGAAGGAGACAGGGCGAGAGAGCGAAGAGGCACCCCACGGAGAGGAGCCTTTGTCCCCCAGCGGAGACTTGCACCTCGGCCTGAACTCTCAGCACACACTAACACCCTCCCTTCAATAACTCCGCGCTAGGGTTGACTTGGCCACATCCAACACGTCTGGGAGCCCTTTTTCTCCCCAGCCCGTGGTTCCCCCAGCTCTGGAATTTTGCTGTCTCTGTGTAGCTCCTCTAGGAAGGGGATCGCATTAAAAATTCAAGGGGGTTTGTTTTTATTTTGGTGAAGGGAGAAGAGGGTGCATGAAAGCACAGACACCTCCCGGACGATCCCAGGCCTGAATCCCAGGGTGGGGGAATTTCTAGATCCTTCCTCACTCAAGTGTTACCCACTGGGCCAGATGTGATGGCCCAGGAACCCGTGTCCCGAAACGCGAAGCAAAGGAGGGTGAAATCTGTGGGTCGGAGTGGCCAAGGGGATGTAGCGAGTGCTGTCGAGAGGGTCAGCGGAAGGCCTGGCTTTCAGGTCCCAGTTCTGAGGCACTGGAGTCGCTCGGGCTGCACCTCTTTCTAGGACCCTCCGCGGTCGTTCTCCCGTCCCACCTGGGGGGTCTGTCAGCTTGAGGGTGACTAGTTGCCTAGTTGGCCGGCGTTCTTGAGGCGTCAGGCCAGCCTAGCCTCCGTCAGGACCGTCTGCTGGGGTCCTTCTCGGGTGCGAACTCCGGTTCCCGACGTCCCGGGGCGTCCGGGTGTCAGGCTGCTCCCTCCGCGAGACAGCAGTGGAGTTTGAGACTCCACCAAGTCCTCTCCGGGCGGCGGCCTAGGAACGCCCCGCGGCGCCCTGGGGGTGGCCCGGGCTGTTGTGCGTCCAATCCGGGAATAGGCCCCGCAGCCGCGAGGCTGGCGCTGAGAAGAAGGTGGAAAATCTCAAAGTCATCAAGCCCCGTGCAAATGGCAGCCCAGGCCGCGCGGTGGCAGGACCCAGGCCTGAGGCCGAGTGCGAACTCTGCGTGGTAGTAAACTACTCTCTCCCCAGAGCCAGCGGCGGCAGCCGGACAAGGAGAGAGCCCCAAGGCTCGAAAAACCCAAACCGGCTTGACCCCCGCGAGAGGGGAGTTCCGAGTGCTTGCTGAGCGCACTACGTGATCCTAGGATCCCACGAACGCGCGCTCTGAGCCCAGAGCTGCGGCGGACTCGAGAGTGCGAGCCCTCAGGTCTGAAGAGTATGAGTGCGGGGAGGGTGGTGACTGGACCTCAGACCCACCCACCCCCCGAGAAAAAAAACAAAAGATCTTTTTCCTGCGTGACTCCATCGGCGCTATAAGCAGTCCCGCGGCCCAAGATAGGGAGATAGGAGCGGCACGCACAGCGGAGATCTGCACCCAGACTGAGCGTCCGTGGTGCCTCTGCCCAGCGGAGCTCGCAGCCTGGCACGCGGTGTCCACCTGGTCGTCCCTACGAGGCCGAGAATGAGCACCAGGACCCCCTCAAGGTAGAATTTGGAGGGGCTTCCGGGTCTGGCGCCCCGGCGCGCTCTCCTAAAGCGCGAACCAGGACAGAACTCTGGCCACGGAGAAACCAGGACAGGGAAAAGCAGCCTCAGCGCAGGACCACCGTGTGTCCGGACTCTAGAGGGATGGGTGGGTGGTTTGTGGGACAGAGACCGGCCAGCAGCACCCTGCGGCCCTTGGCTACCAGAAGAAAAGGAGAGCGAACTCACTTTGCCCTAAGGGACAGAGAGTGTTCCGGCACGTCCTTCCTAGACCCCGGGAAACAGGTTCCTCAAGCGCCCCAGCGTCCCCCAGTCAGGCTGCCCGCCCCAGGCAGGGGATGCTTGGGAAACCAAGGGAAGGAAAGCGGGCAGCGGCGCGTACCCCTGGCGAAGGCCGGGTCGGCGAGTCCGGACCTGAGTGGCTCTTCGCACAAAACGAAACCCAATAGCCCAAAAATCTCCAGGGGGATATTAAAACAAACAAACAAACAAAAAAAAAAAAACCGTTTTTTTCCCCCCTCTTTCACTTTCAACAATCCGGCCGCTGGGAGAAAAATAAAAACGAAATGAGCAATAGCGAAGGATATCATCTTTCCAAATTAGGTAATTCTCTTTTTCAAAAATCTTTTCCCAAAAGCCAGCCCCGCAGAGGCAGTCCTCCCGAAGCCTATGCCTCTTCCAGAAAATCACAACAAAACAATCGAAAATGCGGCTACAGTCTTGGGCAGGAGTAGCCGCGAGGCCCCAGGCACCTAGCGCCGAACTGCGCTCTCTTCTCTCTCCGTAAACAAAAAAATAAAAAAATAAAAAAAAAAGAAGTAAAACCCTTTAATACATCAAATATACGGAATTTTAATCTTTAAAGCAATACATTGTCTATTATTTTAGTACATGACGTAAACCTTACTTGTCCCCTTCTCAGCGGGTAGACTTAAAAATTAAAAATAGTTAAGTGTTCCTTTTAAAGAACAAAATAAGGCAAATGAGGTTTTGGAATAGAATTGTTTTTCCTTTTTTTGTTGTTTTCTTCCAGAATACATACAAAAAAATACCCATTCTCTTTCGATGGTATATACCTTAAAAATAATTGCAATTTGAAATCAGAGCTGACAAATTGTGACTTTTGTTTTGTTTTTTCATTTTTTTTTGTAACAAACATGCATGTAAATTTGTGTTTCAGTCAGACATTAAATAAGAACGGTACAATACAATCATAGCAATTTTAAAGTAACACTGAAGAGAAGACCTCTAGATCTGTAGCGGTTTTGTTTTTATTTATAATCTACAAGGGATGGGAGGGTTTGTTTTCCACATTTTTACCCTCAAGTTTTATTTTTTTTTTTCCTCCTCCTTTTTACCTACGGAGCTCAAACTAAATAATGCACTTTTGAACCACGGGTCCGCTTGGAGCTAACATAAATAAATACCAGTGTTCACCAACGCAGTCCTCAGATGAACACTTTCTCAATTTTTTTTTTCTATAAAAAGTCAAATGATATTGTTTTCAACTTTTATAAAGTTTGGGTGGGGAGGTGAGAGGTAGGGGGAAAGGGGAGTTTCCCACCGGGTCTCGATCGCTGTTGTTGGATAGATAGATACGGTATATATATTTTTTTCCTTGCATGGCCCGGGTTTTCTCTACGCGCGGTGTCTGTAGCTTCTGCCCTGTTTCTGCCCCTCCCAGAATTCCACCCCCTCCCTCGGCTCCTCCTCTCCCCCAATCTTCTTTCTCTTTCGCTAGCCCTCCCAGCCGTCCTCACTGATACCCCAGCGCCGAGGCCGTGGTCAGTCTCTGTCCGTAGAGGGCGTAGGGAGAATAGTAGGGTCCGGTGGCAGCGGGTACCGGCACGGGGGCGCCGGGAGTGGGAAGCGGGCTCTTGGAGTAGGGGTGGTATCTGCTGCTGAGTCCCAGCGCGTGGTGGGGGCTTCGCAGCGCCAGCGTCCCAGGGCTGCCTGGTGCGCCCGACGTAGGGATGTGCATGTGACAAGCCATGGCTGCCGCAGCGGCACTGGCTAGAGACGACGAGCTGGGATAGCCCGACAGCAGTTTGTCCGTCCCGGGGAAGGCCGTATGCGTCCTCAAGTGGCTCAGCAGCTCTTCGGACGTGGCGAAGCGCTTGTCGCACGGCCCGTTGGCCGACACCCAGTTGCAGATGTGGGGGAGCGGGTCATTAGGAAGCATGAAGCCGTAGGGGTAAAGGGGGTGGCCGGCCAAGGAGGGCGGTGTAGCACCCGCTGCAGCGGCTGCTGTTAGCGACGAGTGCACGCCGTGAAGCGGGTGTGTGGGGTACACCAGCGGGTATCCAGACTTGAGCGCCGCGGCCGCAGCGGCCGGGTCGTGCGCGCACGATGCACTGGCGGCCGCCGCCCCTGCCAGGTGGCTGGCGCAGTGGTAGCTGAGGCAGTACGGGTCCCGGCACAAACTGGCTGTCATTACAGACGGCGGCGACGCCCCGGCCAAGGGGCTGGAGCCAGCCGGTTTACTGCAGCCCAGAGAGCCGGCCGCGGCCGCCGCCAGCTGGGCCCCCACCAGGCTGCCCGGCTTGGTGGGGTCGAGCGCCACGCCGTGCGGCAGGAACTGGGGTGGGTAGCCGGCATAGGCCCCGGCCAGGCTGCCTGGGTAGGTCATGCCTGCAGGAGGCAGAGGAAACACTGTCTGGCCGGGCTTGTAGGGCGACACTGGCGCCACTAGCCCAGAACCCAACACCGAGGAGGAGGTGGGCGCACTGGGGCCCGAGACGGAGCTGGAACCGGATGAGCCGCCGCAGTCCGAACCTAGAGCCTTGCCCCCTGGGCCCCCGTCCGTGTGCTGGTTCACGTCCACATTAATCCCGCCGCCGCAGCTAATCCGACCGTGGGCCAGCCCCGTAGGACCCCCTTCGGCCGCAGCGCCCCCAGTGCCCTTGCTGCCGCCGCTGCCACCCGCGTCGGGGTCCTTCTTGTCGTCCTTGCCCTCCGGGCCGCCCCCAGCCGAGGGCAGCATGCCTCCTGGCGAGCAGGCCGAGGCGCTGGAGCTCGGGCTGCCTGTCCTGGGCGTAAATGGCTGGCAGGTGGCGCTCGGTACCCGGAATCCCGACTTCTCTGCCGAAACCCCCCCGCCGCCGCCCCCGCCGCCCCCGCCTCCTCCTCCGCCTCCTCCCGGCTCCTTCTTATCCGAGCCGGGTTTGGAGTACGGCTTGAAACTCGACTTGTCCTCCACGCCGATGTCACTCAGTTTGAGGGGGCCCGACTTGGCATCCTTGTCGCCCCCGGCGCCGCCACCGGCACCGCCCGCGCCGCCCCCATTGGAGGCGACTGAGGAGAGTTTGGAGGAAGGCGAGGGGTCGGGCTTCCCGATCTGCGAGCATGTTTGCGCCAACAGTGCCAGCGGGCTCTTCTTGGCATCGAGCTGCGGGGTCAGACGAGGAAGGGGCACACAGAGAGAGAAGGGGAAACCCTTTAGTATTCTGGCATCTAGGGATCAAATGCCCATACACCGGAGACCGCGAAGATCTTCCCAGCTCCGAGGCGCATTTCTAGGTGGCACTCCCCTCCTCCCCACACACACAAATATTCTCCCTCTTGGGAAAGGCGACAGACACCCCATACACAAACGCGCGCGCGCGCACACACACACACACACACACACACGCAAATTCAAGATTTTTCCTGCGCTCTCCTAGCTCTTAACTGGTTTTTTTGGGGGGAACCCTCACAAAGTGTTTTGGTTTCTGACTCCTAGAACCAGAACTGTAGCCCTCTCTCTTACATCCCCCCTTAATTCTTCAGAGTACCGGCTTGGTCAGTTGGCATCTCAGAGGCTGTGTACAAATACCAGCTTCGGGGGTACGGAGGACGGAGATTTGGCTACCAATACCTCGGACTCCCGCCCATCTTGGGTCAGAGTGTGAGAAGGTCTGGGTTGGGGTAAGGCCTTTAATGCCAAAGGCAGAAACAAGTTTCGGCCGTCTCACTAGTCCCCACCGCATTCCACCTCCTGGCCCCTTTCTGCACCTTTTGAGATGCAGCACTGTCCTATTCACCTTCCCAAGCTGAATCACTCCAACCCCTCCCCTAGTTCCAGAAAGAAAGAAACCCCGCGGAGCGACAGCCAGGATGGTAGTCCCAGCGCGATCCAAAGAGAGGTCCTTACCTCGATGGGGCTGACTGGCGTGGAAGGCAGGGGCTGAAGGTACTCGGGGTGCAAAATGTGGCCAGTCCGTGCCGTCAGCATCTTCAGCACCTTAATGGGCAGGCGGTTGGCCTGGCGCAGGGGATCGGAGGGGGGCACGGCGTGCACAAAAGGCTTGGTGCTGCCGGCCGAGGAGCCCGGACCGGGGCCGGAGCTATTTCCAGAGAGCGCGCTGGTCCAAGCAGGGTCCGCACTGCCGCCGCCGCCGCCGCTGTGCTTACTGCTTCTTAGGGCAGAAAGCGAGGGCGCTGTGCTCATGACCCACCCGCTCGCATGGGAGCAGCGGGGGGAGGGCTCCAGGAGGCGCCGGGCGGGCTCCGGGCTGCGCGCTTGCCCGGGGATCAGGAGCAGAAGGAGGAACTTGAGGGGCGGCCACTGGCGCCCAGCGCGCCTTCTCGGCTCCTGGAACCAGAAATGAATAATCCTGGGTAGCCTGTAGCGGGCGAGCAGTGGCCAGGCAGGAGGAGCCGGCTAGACTGCGGAAGTGCCGGGCGGCTTGCCGTGTCTGCTGCGGGCTGCGCCCCTGCGCTGCGCTCTTACGGCCCCGCGCCGGCGCTGCGCTCTACGATGTGAGCCACTGCATGTCCAGCCGGGGCTCTGGCGAGGAAACTCACTTCAAAAGCAGCTGCACCGAGGGGGAGATTAAAGCCTTTGCCGCCTTCCAATCAAATGGGAGCCCGAGGTGATTGGAGGGTCAAGGGGATGTGACGCACCCCGTACCGCCGGTGCCGCCGCCGCCTGGTCTCTCAGCGCTGATTTTAATGGGCAGCGCCCTCCTCACAAGCCCCCCCCCTCCCCGCGTGTCCCCACCCTGGATTTCGCTCGGTGAACTAGATGGACGTTTATTTTACGTTTGCTATTTGCCGCCTCCCTCTTTTTCTCCCCCTCTTCCTTTCTCCTCTCGCAAATAAACGGAAACCTTCTTTTGTAGGGGGGGGGGTGCGTGTGAGGAGCAGACTGCGGGCGTATCCAGAAGGAACATCTGCGAAACCTGGACCCTAGCCTGTGCTCCAGAGGCGCGCAGGGGGCCTTCGCAATATATGTTCTGTTCTCGGTTATTGAGATCCCGCACAACGCAGCCGCCGGGGTAAGGCAAGGTAGGAACAGGGTGCTGGAAGAAGTACGCCCGCCCGCTTTAATTTCCCGAGACTACGTAACAGAGAAACCAGAAGCTACAGGGGCAGCGGCGGCGGTTGCGGCTCCTCCCGGCGTAGTGCACCCGGCTCCCAGCCTTCCTAACCACGTGACGGCCAGGCAAGCTCAGATTGGGGCAGAAGCGGGAATCACATGTTTCCTCTGTTTCACACTCAGTAACAGCACACCCCCCCCATTCTGACTCTCTCCTGCCACCCTTTCTTTCACCTCCCCCCCTTTCTTTGGGTATCTCCACCCCTCCATCAATTGTCAATGTTCCTCGACCGCAATCAATCAGTTATTTGTCAGCTCTTGTCAATCCGCCCGTGATTTATGTCAGCTTTTGTTGCTGATTACAAGGCGGGTGCGACTTGAAGGGAAAAAAAGAGGGAGAGAGAGATGGAGAGGAAGGAAGAGACCGAGGGGGAACCAGAAGAGGGGAAAAGAAGAGTAGCCGCCTGGGATGGGAGTGGGGGGTTGAGAAAAAAAATGAAAGAGGTAAAAGAGGCGCTCAGCGTCAGAAAAATGGTTCGTGAGTGTAATGTGCGAAGGTGCGCCTAGGGCGCGGAGAGGGGTGCGCAGGCCAGGGGTGCCAGCCAAGGCCCTGCCGGTGTTGGAAAGGGAAACATTCTTCTCATCTCTGGCGGTTTTGATCTATTGGGGCTGTGGAGTTCGGAGCGGCTCTGGGTATCGGAGACGGGCGGCGGCGACGTCTAAAACGAGAGGTTATTTTTTTTTCCGGGATAGTCAATCAGGGGCGTGTGGCGTGCGGACGTCAGGCTGCCACTTTGCCGCGGGCACCACCCTCAGTTGTGCCCTCAACCCAAACTCGAAGCCTTCTTTTCCAGAGCCACTCTATCGACGTAACCTAGAGTTCTGGAGATCAATGGTGGGGTAAACCTCTCGGCTCCAATTTTTTGGCGCCCTCGGACTGTGTCTAGTGCCAAGCGGCTAGGAAGGAGAAGAGGCCTGACATTGTGTGCAGGGGGGGGGAGATACTTCTCAGGCTCAATCAGGCTCCCTCCGTAGCCTGCCTCCGCCCCGCGCCGTCCCTGCAGGCTTGGGAACTAGAGTTACAGGGGGCTGCTCTCTTGACTTTATCGGAACGCGGAGCCAAGACTGACCTGCGCAGGCAGAGAACACGGAAGGAGAGAGGGAGGGAGTGGGTGCCTGTGGGAACGTGGGTTCTTCCAGGGAAGCGGAGCGGGACCGCCGCGTTCCCCACGATTTGCACAGTCACTCAGGCTGTTTGGAACGAAGAGGGGAGGCGCTGTGCGCGCCGGCGCGTACCTGCATCTGGTGCACAGCGTGTTTGTATGTCTATGCCACTGTATGAGTTCTCAGGGCTTTGGTAGCAGCCTGAGCGAGCACTGGGGTCACCTCCAGAAACTCGCAGATACTGTGAGGGGGCGACAAGAGGATTCCGCCCCCTCCTTCCTCCGAAAGACTGGGAAGACTTTGAATTTCCCCTCCCCCACTTTTCCGCCCTGGCTCTTCTTTTGTTGTCAAGTCCTTTTGATAAATGGTGGAGCTGGGAGCGCTGGGAGCTGGGAGCCAGTCTGTGCCCGCGCGGGGGGCGGGGGCCGGGCCTGGAGACGCGGTTTCCACCAGCGCGCACCCGGCTTTAGGCCCGGTACGCGAGGGAGCTTGATCGGGGACCTGTCCCTGGCGTGCTCGCCCTCTCCTTTCTCACCCCCCTCCCCATTGCTTTTGACTCTGTCTACGCACTGGTTCTGAGAACTTTCTGGGGTGAGTTTTAGAATTTTCGCGTAGGCATCCTGCGTTTTAATCTTATCCCTTGATTCTCTAGATGGGTAAACTTTATGAGATGGCAACTTGACTAACGATAATTCGGAGATGAGGGGAGTGAGGTGTTTGAAGCCGGTGTTGGTCCGTGTGCGTGCGTGTGTGTGTGTGTGTGTGTGTGTAGGTGTAAGACCACATGTGTGTTCAAGGGGGGGTTTGGACTGTCTGCCTATGCGACCACCCAGTAGGGTGAGTCCGTGAGTTTGTGGAGAGGGCACACGCGAGGTTGTGAAGGTTGTCTGAATGGTCCTCGGGGAGCGAGTTCCAGGTGCTTGTTTCTGAGAGAAGAACAGTCCTCAACTCTGCGGGCAGCGCGTCTGTGAGCCCGCTTAGTGTTCTGCGGGTGTGTCAGTGTGTGCCTATGGCGATGAATGCTCGGCTGTCGAGGTGTGGGCCTGGACCAGTTGCAGAGCTCCCAGAGCACGAGCCCAGCCTTGGGCCGCGTGTCATCGTGGCCTCCCGCCAGACCCCAGCATTAAGTACTATGATCGCAGCTAGAGGGGGGCTCACAACCTCAGAATTCCCGTCTCTGCTCCCCCAGGCACAGTTTCCAGACGCAGCCTGAGGCTCTTTCCCTATCCTCTAACTCCAGCAGCTTTCTTACTCCCGAAGGCTCAAGGGCGACAGCCCCAGCACCCAAAGCCTCGGGGAGCCCCGCATCCCCAGGCACCGGCGTGCCGCGGTGTGTTCGCACATGTTTGTGGGTCTGCGCGGTGCTGCCGGGTTGTCCGCGTGCGTTTCGCACTTCGCAAAACTCAACTCCAAAGGTCCGAGCGCACGGGGGCGCCTGGGGGCCTTCGCGGCCGGGGTGTTCGAGAGGCGCTAGCATCCGAGCCTGCTCACCTTGCCGCGGAGGCCAAATCCCCAAGACCAAGCGGGCCAAAAGGAGGGGATTATTAATTACTTGGTTCTAGGCCTCTTGCCTCCAACACCCAGCGGCGGTTGGCAGGGATGTCCTGCCGATTTTATTTGCACACAATGGAAATGATTTGTTTTCTCTAAAAAAGGAGTGGGTTGGCAGATATTTGAGGAGGGGTTGAGAGGAGGAGTAGGAAGGGGCGAGAGCTGAGGAAAAAAGTTTGAAAATGCCTTGAACTATTCACTGTCGAGATGGCTAATCAGTATTGAGGCCGGAGGGCAGGCGGGCCGCCTTTCACCACCGCTTCCCTTTCATCTCGGGCTCGGCGGAGGCGCTCAATTAAAAGCCTATCAGTTTGTAAGTAAATCAACGCCTATCAGAGTTGTCACATCAAACAAAACGATTATTATTGCAGCCCGCCTCCCCTATTAATCTCCCTCGAAGATAATCCGCCTGACAGGTCAGACCCGGCGAGCTGGAAAGCCTGGCCCAGAGCGCCCAAACAGTCCCGGACTGGCGCGCGCCCCCGGGGGCTTCCCCACCCCCGCCTTGCGTGGCTGTGCGAAGGGAGTAGGGGAAAAAAAAGAGTGCGCCAAGGCTGCTGGACCCAGGCCGGACCTGCCCACTTGGGAGCGGGGCACAGAGTGCTGGGGTGATGGAGGGTCCGGTGCGGCCCTGGCGGCTTCCTGAAGCCTAGAAGGCATTCGGCGTACTGGAGCCGCGGCCTGGCCTGGTCCTGGGACCTCGCCACATCCTTCTCCTTTCTGCACTTGCTTCCCCAGGCTTCTCTTTTCTTTCTTTCTTTGTCCCCCTTTTGTTGCCTTTTCCGCTTCTTTCTTGGCTTCTTAACCTTTTTCTTCGTTATTTCTTCTTATTTCCCTTTTTCCTACTTTGTCGAGAGGTATTTTCTACTCCCTTTCCCTCCTCTTGGTATACCATATGTACCACTTAGTGGTGGTACATCTCTCTCTAGAGTAGGGACCGGGTTACTTTTCTCGCGTGAATGCTGTTCCAGAAGTGTGTGCAATTCCTAGGAACTCAAGACAAAATCCTCCCTAATTTCTCCCCACACAGGGGTTCTCAGAAGCTCTGCGCCTATTTAAGGGTGGGGTATGTTTGGAGAGTTGAGGAGAAAACGGAGAGACCAGGACAGGGAGATGGTGCACGGTTGCAAGCATTCCATTCGGGAATTGGTCTTGGAATATTTACAGCTGCAACGCCGCAGACCATGTTGATGTCCTTGCCTTGGCTTTGCAAATATGTGGAGGAGACCCACGAGGCACTAGGCGTCTCAGCACCGAGTATGTGAGGGAGTGCCTACTGTTTCATATAAAAATACAGTTAGATAACAGCTCCCATGACTTCTAACTGGCGCTCGCGGGCCAGGTGGGGCCTGGCTTCAGGACGAGCTCCAAATTGTAGACTTCTTCCGGGTGTCTTCCGACTTCGCGCATTGGGCATCATGGAACCAAGCTCCACTCGCCCCTCTCCGCGCTCTTGCTCCAAGTCCATAGGCCCGACCGGCCGCTACCGACGCCCAATGGAGGCAGGATTGAGGATGGTTGAAGATGTTTGAGGAGAAAGGACTATTGGCAGGATCCCGTCCTACTACCCTTCCTGCGTGGTTCAGCTCCCGCGGAACGCACTCGGCGTCCCTGTCTGAGAGAACTCCCAAGGCGCAGCAGTCCTGGACGTCCGGGGTCGAGCCTCTCTCAGCGGTCACGCCTGGGTCTAAGGGAGGAGATTTTGCGTATCGAAGAGTCCACCTTAGTGTGCTTAGCGCCCAGTGCTGCAGGAGCCATAGCCTACACGCTGGGTTCCCGAAAATCCCACAATTTTGCGCACTCTCCATAGCCGACCTGGTAGAAATATTTATTTCTATTCCCCGAAATATAGTGTCGATTAGTGGCTCAGTTGTTTTGCACGCCTGGTTTTCTTATATATATTCACTTCACTTCTGCCACGCCACAGATACTTAAAGAAGTACAGATAATGCACCCCTCGACGATGCGGGACACACTTTTGACTTTTCAGAGAAATATTCGCTGGGTACTTATAAGTACTGTCTGGAGCCCAGGTTACATACACCCAAGCAGGGGTTGTAAAAAGACTGGTACTCTAGATATTTTCCAACTTAAAGATACACACGGAGAATTTAAGGTTATGTTATAGATGTAAATACTTAGATACTTTAAGTTACATGCCCTTGAAGGCAGAATCGATTTGTGGTGATCATGCTGGAAATTGGGATGTTTGTATAGTTTTTTTTTTTTTTTTAAATCTCTCTACACTTACACAGAATCTCGATCTAATAAATTAAATCTTGTCATTTTTAGAAATCGACGGGATTTCTCTGGCCGCCGTTTTATCTGCGTTTATCCGAATAAATCCAGTTCGCAGCCATCTGACAGGAAACGGCTCCCAGTTCTCGAGTGCGCGGAAGCCTCGGCCCAGCCTGGAACGCGAGGTGGCTCCGCTTGCCCTGGCGGCGGCGGGTTGGGTCCGGCCTCTGACAAGAGGCCAGGCCAGCGGCGCCCATAGGCTGAGCAGCAGTCCGAACGGGACCCTGCTGTGCAGCCCTGTCTGGCAGAACCCACCTCTGCCTGTGCTTTGGGGAAGCTCCGGGCGGAGTCCGCTCGCGGCGAAACGGAAAGCAAATTCCGCTGCAAACGTAGCCGGAACTTTCCACAGCACAAGTTTGCCGCAGTGGTTCGAAGGGGGCTTTGGGAGTACTGAGCGCTAGTGAGTGCGCGCGCGGAATGCAGCAGGGGGCGAAGAGGGCTCTGGGTGGCCAAGTCTGGTCGAGGGAGAAGCGCTGGGGCAGGCGCCTACACATTCTCTTTTTCTCGACCACTCCTCGGCCTTTTGTCGGTAAAAAATAGTTTCTAAGCTGCTTTGGACTCCCAGGACGTTTGTGGGGATTGCAAGGGTGGTGGGAGCTTTGTAAAAGTTGCAGAAAGAGCTTTGCTCATAAGTGTCCGCTTAGGAGGCTGAAGAAAGTATTATATCCACTCGCTTTCCCCGGGATAGAATGGTCTGGAACAGCCCTGGGGGTGCCCCGCTACTGTCCTCTCCCCACACCTGAAGCCCACACGTAAAAAACGTCGGGCTTACAGCTCTGCAAACTTCCCCGCCAGGCGCCGCGGTCTGCGGGCGGAGGTTCGAACGCAGCGCTGGCCCGCAGTGTCCCAGCCCTGAGAAAGGCTCGCAAGGAGGTGGGGAATGTGTGGCTCCCACACCCTACTTGGCAGCCCGCAGCCTCATCGCTCCCCCCACCCCACCCCGGGAACAGTGGTCTCAAGTCTTGGGAGGCCGGCTACAGCGCAAAGTGCGCGCGCAGGCCCGCGCGGGGGCGACCGCCCGTCTCTCCACGGGGCCTGTCGCCGGGCTGGCCGCGGTGGGTGAGTGATGAGGGCAGAGAAGGGCGCCCATAAATCGCGGGTGTCAGGGCAAAAAACTCTCTTTATTGTCTGCGTGATGGATGGGCCCTGGGACGAGACACCAAATACTTCGTATCGCCTTTAAATGGGAACACATTTTCCGCGGCCATAATTCATGTTTTTTAAATAGAAAGTTTGAAATGTTGCCTATATTTCACCGGCCCTGACATATTTATGAATCGCTCCCTGCATGCAAATATCATTATTTAAAGCGCCAGGGAAAGAGTGGAGGAGGGGGGAGGCGCGGCTCCTGGGAGAATGGGGGTGGTGAATGCTGGATTTGTGGGCAGAGGGGGGCCATCTCCCTAAAGTATCGGCAATGAGGTGCGGGAAAAAGCCATATCCGGAAGCATAGCGAGTCCGGGACTCCTGTCGCCGGACCCCGCCAGGCCACGCTGGAAAGTTTGCGCGGCTTTGGACCGAGACAGACCCCCGCACCTGCCAGTGGACCAGGGGCTTTTTGCGTCCTTCTTCGAGGCTTAGATGAGCAGCCGCCGCCACCTTTTCTAAGACGAAAGTAAAATAGTAATAATAAAAAAAATCTAAAACAAATAATAACCACCCAACATGTTTCGTGTTCTTTGCCATTACATCGATTTTACTGACTTTTATTCTGCCAACCTGGGATTGTGCACGCCAAGGAGCAGCAGCAGTAAGACCCCGGTCACCGTGGGTAAGGGGTGGAGGACTACCCGGGGTGCGAAGACCCCGACGCGCCCCCACCCAACCAGCTCAACACCTTCAAGGCGCAATGGATCCTCGCGAGAACATAAATAACCTAGTCCCCAAGCTCCAGAAGCTGATCCGTCCCCTCGGCTTCCCCCGTGCACTGCAGAGCTCCTGAGGTCCTCTGTCCTCTCCAAGTCCCCGCTGTCATTACAGTCTTTGGAAAAAAGCCGGGCACGTGCCCGGGGCCTCTCCCCCGCCCACCTGGCCGTGGAGCGCCCACACCTGCGCCCTCACTTGCGGAGACTTTACCTGTGCGGTCTCCCGCGGCGCCTGCGGCCGCGCCAATAACAGAAGAATGAAAGGGAGGGCGGGGGAGTGGAAGGGACAGAGAACACCAGCCAGCCAGATGCGCGGACCCCGGGCCTTCACCCCAGACCCGGCGTTTGCCCGAGCTTTACCCGCTCGGCGAACTGAATTGAGAGGGATAAAGCCAGCTGGGGGAGGGGCGAGGAGAACTGGCCTCGGGTGGGAGGGGCGGGCCCCGCGGCACTTCCGCTGGGGGCGGGGCTGCGTGTGGCCGTGCAGGCCCCGCCCCTCCGGCACGCCGACCCGCCCCAGACTCTCCAGCCTCCACCCCTGCGGGGGTAAGCAGCGCACCTATATCTGTAGCTGCAGGCCGGGTGCGGAAGCAGTGACCTCCCGGAGGTCAGCGAGTAGTTTCTTCTTCCTCTCCGTGGCGAAATCTAGGATTCTTAAATCACAGGAACATAAGCACCTACACACTGGCAACCCAACTCAAACTCGCTGGTAAGACTTGTTCAAACTTTAGTCTCTTTGGTGGAGTAGAGCCTAAGTCATTTGACTGCTGACCAGAAGGCTGGGGGTTCAAACCCACCAACCACTCCTCAGAAGGAAAATTGAGCTATCTCCGTAGAGATACTGTCTCAGAAACCCAAAAGGGTTGGTATGAGTCAAATGGACTCGAGAGCAGTGAGTCTGGGTTTTTCTTTTTTTTGGAGCCCTGCCAGGCCCAGGGTCTCCCAAACATTTTCTGGGATCTGACCAGATTTTCTCTCAGAAAGTAGAGAATACATAACCGTGCCTACAGGATCCCTGCCTAACTTTTAGGGAACGAAATCAGAAGCTAACATTTTGGACGTTCATTTGTATCAGGTACTGTTCCAATAACTTTGTGTGAATTACGCCCTGATATCTGAGGTATTCACCATGAATACCTGGTTGTATAAAAAAGTGGTAACACAAAGAAGTCGGCCTTGCCTTATCCCATCCTGTCCATATCCTCTTCCCTTCTTCAGATTCTTTTCTCAGCATCCCAATCCATTATTCTGGGAAGTCTGCCAGGGATCCCTATCTTTTATACCTACTTGATGGTGCAAGTGTCCTGCACACTACACCCACTTGCCTCTGAGGTCAGTGCTGAGCAGGAAGGGGAGCTGCGCAGAGGAGGACAAAACTATTAGTTAGATATGCTCCACTGGGCCCTCACAGCCGCCCGCTGAGCATCTCCTGTTGCTTCCTTGAGGTCCATACCTGAAGTCAGAGAGATCTTTTTTAAAAGAAGCAAAGCAGACCATGTTTCTCCTCTGCTGGAAAGCCTCTGAGTCTCCACCGTTCTTAGAATGAAGTCCAGACTATTTCCCATGGTTGGTGGGTCTGAGCATGACGTGCCCTAGCCTGTTTTTCTGATTTTGCCTTGCTCTCACCACCACCACCACCCAAAGCTCTAGATATCCTGGCTTCCTTTTGCTTCTTGCAATGTGCCATGCTATTCTCCACCTCAGGGCCTTGCTAATGCTTTTAAACTCCAAGGGGACAGGCTTTTCCTTGAAGAAGAAAGAGCAAGTTTATATATATATCAACTCTGCTGAAGGAATGAATGAGTACTTAAGAAGTTCATTACACTTTGGGGGATCACCAATAAGTGTTCCCCTTGTTATCACATCTAAGAGGTTTTGTATTCAATGAGGGACACAACACAAATCTCATGAAAAGATTTTGAGTCCATGTTGTATAGGCGTTAAATGAATGCTGGAGGAGGTCAGAGAAGAGAAACATCTGTGGTTTTACAGCCACTTATTTATTCAGGTTTTCAAAGTGCCAGATGTTGTGCTGGTTTGCACAATTTAACGGAAAAATTACACACATAACCCATGACAACTTCTCCCACCATTTAGGCATTTATGCTCCAAGGGTCTTGCCTGGGCCCCTTTTCAAACCTTTTACTCTCTTCACTGACTGTTATATCACAATTCTTTATTACCTTCTGCCTGAGCTGATGCTACAGAACTTTCTAATTGTTCTGCCCATCTCCAACCTCTCCCACCTCTAATGCATTATACATACTGCTGCCAGGTTAATATTCCTGACCACATCATTCTCTTGTTCAACAATCTTTAGTGGCTCCCCATTGTCCGCATGTTAGCACTTGACTCTTCATAATCAAGTTCCAAATTACTTTTAAAAAGCTTAAATTGCATCCAGAGTTATGAAAGAAATAAGTATTCGCGTCAACCAGTAAAAGACTCAAAAATAGATAAAAACATTAATGAGCTCCCTTCTATCTCCTCTCCATTCTCTGACAAGTCCCTCGAAATATCCAGTATTAACAACCTGGGGTGTAATTTCTGCCCCTTTCTCCATGTTCACCAGGCTCATATAAACGGCACTCATATATATGTGGCAATTATGTGGTTGCTTGTTTATATTAAAAATATACAGAATTTTCTCCAACTTTTCATTCCTGCTGAATAATAAATGGGTTTAGAGATATATAGGGCTAATTAATTCATTTTGTAGCTGCTCGGTATTCCATAGAATGGATAAACCACACATACTCAACCATTCTCCTATTGATGGGGATATATGTTGGGTTGTGGATTGAATTGTGTCCTTCAAAACTATGAATTGGAATCCTAACCCCTCTACCTGTGGATATAATCTTGTTTGGGAATAGGACTTTCTTTGTTATATTAATAAGCTATATCAGTATAGGGTGTGTCCTAAACACAGTCACTTCTGAGATATAAAAACACCAAATTAGATTCACAAGGAACCGTAATTGGGGGGAAATAGATGTCACATGAAGATCACCAACTGTTGTGATTACCTAGTGCCACTCTAACGGAAAATACCATAAATGGGATGGCCTTAACAAACAGGAGTTTATTCTTATAATTTGGAGGAGTTAAGTCCAAGTTCAAAGTGCCAGGCTCTAGGAGCTGGGTGAAAGCCCCTCAACCTTGGGCTTCAGCTCTGCTTCCTGCACCTGGCCCACTGAAGCTAGAGGCTTTTCTTCACTCAGACACCTGCTGGCTGCTGAGACTGACAAGCCCAAGGTTGACAAGTAACAAGGTACAGTCCTGATGTTACCAAACCACACGGCAGGCCATTAATTCAAGTCATTGAAAGTCCCAAAGTCAGCAGAGCATGGCAGGCTGCTGAACAACGACACGGCTACATGCAGGGTTCAAGCATGCCATAAGCTAGAGTTCATTCCCCAAGGCTTTTCCTAATTATACAGGAAGCAGACCACATCCCTAAGGCAGCTACTCAGCTGCTCACAGTAGATTCCACGATGGAGGTGATTACCAGTCTCATCATGGAGAATACATCATCCAGCTTCCTGGCCACTCAACCAGGCCCAGCCAAGTTGACACACAAGCTTAATCACCACACCAATGAACCCAAGAATGGTGGGGCTACAGAAGTTGAAAAAGACAAAAATCTTTCCCAGAACCAGCTGAGAGAGCACCTGCCCTAGAGCCAGTGCCCTGAATTCAGACGTCTAGCCTCCTAAACTTGAGGTAGTGTATTTTTATTACAGCAGAATTAGGAAAATAGATAGGTTATTATCAGGTAGTTTTTTTTTTTTTTTTTCCCACTACTGAAATTTCTTGTGTCTGTATCCTCACTGGATTCCCTGGGTGGTGCAAACGGTTAACACTCTCGGTTGCTAACTGAAAGGTTGGAGGTTTGAGTCCACCTGGAGGTACCTTGGAAGAAAGGTCTGCCAGTCTGCATCTGCAAATCAACAGTTGAAAATCCTGTGGAGCACAGTTCTACTATGACACACATGGCAACTGGTGGTTATATCCTTATAATCAGTGATTTTATAAGATACATTATGAAAAGCACAGCTGCCTATGTCTCAGCCAATTTGACTTTCTTTGTTCTTCCCAGATACCCTATGATCCCTGCAGCTAGGGGATGGCTGTGTGACCCAGTTTTGCCAGATGAGGCACAAGCAGACACAAGGGAATAGCGAAGCAGGAGAGGGAGGTTGAGAAATACTCCTATTTCTTGAACAAAAGGGGTTGGTGCAAATGGTTTGGCCTTGCCTTTCCTCCCTTTCTCCTCTCTCCTTTGATGCACAGGATGAAGCTGTGCCAACCGTTCTGTGACCAAGAAGAAAAGTCCAAGAGAACTGCAGAGAGTCCTGACATCATTGAAACACAGAGCCATCACCAGCAATTCCTACCTGCATACCATTTGCTGTGTTAGAAAAATAAAACCTGTACTTAAGTTTAAGTCAATGAAATTGGATATTTTTATACTTGCAGCCAAACACATCTTAACTTTTTTTTTTTTTCCCCAGCAAATGTTATTTTTGGTGGTGTTACTATTGTCCAAAAACTATTAGAAACCTTCTATTAGTGACTCGCCTTCAAGTACTCTTTTTGAAATAGCCTCAGCAGCAGGCAGCATGCTTAAGGGATAGCTTTGGTTTTTCAGAATAGTCAAAAGTCACTTGGAATCAAGTCTGGTAATATACCTTTAACCCTCAGTGTAAAGAATTACATAGTGGCCATTTAGTGGTTTTTTTTTTTTTTTTTGTCCTTTTGTCCTTTTGGCTGTCTAGCATCTGAATCCCCTTTTTGTTGGGAAGCAAGGCCTGCTTCCAACTATATAAGCTGAAGGAGACATTTCTTTTCTCTGATCCTGGCAGCTGAGGCTCTACCAATGGAATGCTTCTGCCTGGACTTTTGACTCTTGAGTAAGTAGAGGGTTGGAGGTAGTTCCCAAATCCTTAGCAGTAGCAGCAGCAGCAGCAGAGACTCTGAAAGCCCATCAGCAGCCTGGAGTCTACAATGGCATTGATTGACTAGGGGCTGCTGTGGGGAGAGGGTGGTGGCTGCCATGTTGAGTGTGGTATGGTGACCAGTCAGAAAGTGGCTTAAGAAACTGCATCTTCCATTTCCCAGCCACTGTTGGTTCCTGCTGATTTCCCCAGTCTGGATCTCCAGTCTTCCCACTGATTCTGTGAGCTTCCTGATATCCTCCCAATACGTTCCTCTTCTGCTTAAATTAGCTAGAGCCAGTTTCTATCACTCATAACGAAGACTATCAACAGATTTGCCGTAGCCTTTGAGTGGCTTCTGAACAGGTTCTGGTGGTGATTATTTCTCAGTTATGCCCACAGGTTCCCATAATGGATTCTGGGTTGGGGCCCTTTTAGTTTCTTAGTGCTGCTGTAACAGAAATACCATAAGTGGGTGGCTTTAAAGAACGTAAATATATTTTCTCACAGGTTAGGAGGTTAGAAGTCTGAATTCAGGTTACTGGCTCTGAGGGGGAAGGCTCACTCTCTTTTGGCTCTGGGGGTAGGTTCTTGTCTTTTTCATCTTCCTTAGCCCCAGCATTCTTGGGTTCCTTGGTGATCTTCATGTGACATCTATTTCCGCCCCATTTGTACTCCCTTGTCTTGGTGCCTATGATGCTTCTCATAATCAATGCTTCAGACTGCTTCAGCCTGGTTCATTCATGGCCCATGAAGTGAAACTGGAACAGACCTGAATTTTTTAAATGTGGGTGAGCCAGGATGCTAACTGGAATAAGAAAAATTACAGGTCGAAACCCTATTAGAAATATAATCTCCGTCTTAGGAAAGGGTAGGGTGGAGGGTCAACGAAAGAGGGGGAGGCCTTCAACGAGATGGATTGACAAGGTGGCTGCAGTGATGAGCTCAAGTATAGCAGGGATTGTGGGGCTGGCGCGGGATCGGGCAGTGTTTTGTTCTGCTGTGCATGGGGTCGCTGTGAGTTGGAAACAACTTGACGGCACTTAACAACAACAACAACTTAGGAAACAAGGACAGTGAGCATTGCATAGCAACCAAAACTCTTGACTGGCAGAGTCATTGAAGCAGTGGTGCTGACTCAAAGATGGCATCTGACTGCTCCACTTTGAATGTCTGTGTGCACGGTCCTGGCAATAATCCAGTATCATGAATCAGGCTCCTCAAAGGGCTCGCTACACCTTTTCTCAGTCTCCCATTCCAGGGCTTTGACCAGCAATTTTTCCTTTTCTGGTTAGCATTCTGGATCAACCAAATTTTAAGAATTTGGGTTGGGTCCAGTTTCATTTATTTAGACATGACTGAATTGATTTGAACCGGTTCTAAGCCTTGCTCATAACTCAGAAGTGATTCGGTTTAGGGTACAACCCACACAGATACGGCATTATTAGCATAGCAAAACTCCACTCTCAAATGGGATTGTGTCTACAGGTATAGGGGTAGGATTCTACCACATTCTGGGGGACACAATTCAATCTGTAACAGACCCCAAACCAAAACAGCCTGACTGAGTACTTCCAATCCAGTCAGGCAATGATTGCAGTTGAAAAACTGGTAAATTCAGTGAGGACAAATCAGTCATGTCAGAATTGAGTGCAAGAACACATCTATTTACCAGACTTTATGAATGTCTACTGGGTACTGGACACTCAGCTTCACAACATTACCTTATTTACCTTTTACCAAAGCTCAATGAGAAAAGAATAATTATCACCATCTGTTTGAGAATGTATAGAATTTCTCCCCTTCTAGCTCTCTCTCCTTAAAAGCCCCCAATGGCACTCAATATGATTAAGGTTTCTAGGACATCAAAGGGAGCTGACTCGACGGCACATAACAACAACAGGACATCAAAGGACTCTGTCAAGAGGGACCACCTTAGGGGACAATCACCTTTGATTGTCTTCAGCAGATCTTAAGGGTGTAAGTGCTCAAAAAATGTTTGTGGAATGCAGTCAATGGCATGGGGAACACCTCTGTTTAAATCTGCTGTGGAAGGTGGTGGCATGAAGCATTTAAAATCTTGTGTGAACATAGCAGTAGCATCAAGGAAGAGCTAGAAGGTTTTTTCCCACCCTGCACTCAACTCCTTACCCCCATGAGCAGAGTGGCATTGGCTAAGCTGCTTCATGTCTTTACATTCAATGTTTGTTCTTTTCCTTTTTGTGTTTCTATATATTCTAAGGAGCACTGGTGGCATCATGGTTAAGGCATTGGGCTGCTAGCCAAAAGGTTGGCAGTTGAAACCCAACAGCTGCTCCATGGGAGAAAGATGAAGCAGTCTGCTTCTGTAAAGATTTACAGCCTTGGAAACGCTATGGGGTTGCTATGAGTCAGAACCAACTCAATGGCAGTAGGTTATGTCTTCTACCTTCCTCTTCCTTTCCCTTTCTTCTACCTTTTTCAAAGCATAATTAAAGACATGAATGAAGTCACCTCACTTTTTTCCCCGGAGAGTCTAACATGTCCGTCAAAGGTGTTCAACAAATATTGGTTATATGAATACATGTTGAAAATTTATTTTCATTTTCTTTTTTCATCTTTGCTACTGAACCCTCTGTTCTTTCTGGGACTCCTTCTTACCACACAGTTCCTTTGCCACATTCTCATATCCACCATGTTTCACTTGAGGAGCCAAAGTCCTTTCCATATCCTCAATCTCCCTGCCCTGTTTCTTCATCAAAAGTAGGACTTTTGCCCATCTACTGGTGGGGGACTGGCCCCTTCAGCGGGGGTGAGGAGGTGACAGCAGTGGGCTGAGGAGCTGGCCCCTGTGGGGGGCCTGTCAGGCTCTGGGGGAAGGACCTGGTGGGGGTAGAATGCTTATCAACTGTCAGGGCATCAGCAGCATCTTTGGCCTCCTTCCTAGATTGTGTCCATTCTCCTTTGGAAACAGGAGCTCCATGAAACTTATGGAATGAATGACTGAGCTACTTCCTGTCAAATCAAAGTGTGAAAAGAGTTAGTAAACATGCCGAAATGAGACTAGAAGTCGTGGGAACCAAATATAGATTAGTCAAATATGTCACAAAGATTAAAAGTAGGGGGACAAGGGCTTTCTAGGAACACTGGCATCCCCCTTTCCCCAGTTGTTTCTGTCCAGCATTAGTCCTCCTCACCCCCCATCTAGATCAGCTCTTAAGTATTGCTCTCCCTTCCAGAGTCTCCTTCCAGGCCCACCTTCCTAAATACTGCTTTGATTGGGCTCTGCATTGCCCCAAACTCTCATGGGCAACCCATTTTCAACCAAAAATCATTTCATGTGCTTTACAGTGTCTTTCTTCAATCTTCTTATATCAAGGCTTGCTTTCCATTGTCTCTAAAGACCAGCCATCCAGCCAGACTAGAAGCTTTCATCTTGATCTAAACACCCTACTCAGTACTGTCTTTACTCATGATCTTCTTGTACCATCCAGCTCAGGGCTCAGCTTCCCATCCCTGACTGTGCATCAGAGTAGGGCATAGTTCTTCAGCATGGCTCCAATTGCATGGTCCAAAGAAAAGCACTACCATTTGCTAGCTGTGTGACTTTGGACAAGTTTTGTAACCTCTCTGAAGTCTCCAGTTCCTTATCTGCAAAATGGACATAATGATGGTGCCTACCCCATGTGGTCAATGGGTAAATTAAGTGAGGCAATGCATATACCTGATACAAAGTAAATGCTCAATCAAATAATATTTTTATTATCTTCCTTCATTCTTTCTTAACTCTCAACTCCTTGCGTACTATCTGTCATTCTCTGGCACAATTATCTACTAATTGATGATACCATTTATTAGTGATTTAAATTGTTACTGTATAATGCTGTGTGTGTGTGTGTGTGTGTGTGTGTAACTTCCCAACTAGATGTTAAGCTCCTCCTACAGGACTGAACCCAGTGCCTTCTTTATATTCTTGATACAGACCAGCAGAGGGCTAAGTAAAAAGGTTGGGAAATCCTACTTCCGTAGTGATACTGCCTCGGAAACCCAAGGAGGGGTCGCTATGAGTCGGGGCCGACTCGACGGCATATAATAACAACAACAATGAATACTTAGAAGAACATGGCATCAGGATTGGAGGAAGACTTACTAATAACCTGCAATATGCAGATGACACAACCTTCTTGCTGTAAGTGAAGACTTGAAGACTTACTGATGAAGATCAAAGACTACACTGTTCAGTATGGATTACACCTCAACATAAAACAAAAATCCTTACAGCTGGACCAATATGCAACATCATGGTAAATGGAAAAAAGATTAAAGTTGTCAGGGATTTCATTTTACTTTGGATCTACAATCAATGCCCATGGAAGCAGCAGGCAAGAAATCAGATGACGTATTGTACTGGACAAATCTGTGCAAAACAACTATTTAAAGTGTTAAAGAGCAAAGATGTCATTTTGAAGAGTAAGGTATGCCTGATCCAAGCCATGATATTTTCAACAGCCTCATATGAACATGAAAGCTGGACAACGAATAAGGAGGACCGAAGAAGAATAGATGCTTTTGAATTATGGTGTTGGTGAAGAATATTGAATATACCATGGACTGCCAGAAGAATGAACAGATCCATCTTGGATGAAGTACAGCCAGAATGCTTCTTAGAAGCAACAATGGTCAGACTTCATCTCTCATAATTTGGTCACGTTATCAGTAGGGACTAGTTCCTGGAGAAGTATAGTAGGGAGTCAGCAAAAAAGGGAAAGACCCTCAATAAGATAGATTGACATAGTGGCTGCAACAGTAGGCTCGAACAGCAATCATTGTGAGGATAGCAGAGGACCAAGCAGTGTTTCAATCTGTTATACAAAAGGGTGCTATGAAACCAACTTGATGGCACCTAACAATGACACTTATTAAAATGAGTAATGAAATATACAATGCATAGAGAGTTCTTTCACATCTATGATCTTTCACATCTATGATACCCCTTAATCCTCAAAACAACCTTATGAAGTGTATACTGTTATTCCCATTTTACAGACGAGGAAACTGAAGTTCAGAGAGAAGAAGAGATTTACCAGGTTCCAAAGGTCAGGACTTTTTACTGCCTCACAGCTGCCTCCTTCAGCTTTCAGAAGTTCTCTTTGGGAGTGTCTCCCTCTAATGCCCAAACTCACCTTTTTCTGGTGGCCCAGTTGAGCATCCTTGCCAGCTTAACATTCTTTCCATGTACCCACAGGGAAAGGGAAAACTCACTGCCATCAAGTAGGATCTGACTCATAGCAACCCCTCCTTGGGATTCCGAGGTGGTATCACTACGGAAATAGATTGCCCAACCTTCCTTCGGAGGAGTGGCTGGTGGGTTTGAACCGTCAGCCTTCTGGTTAGCAGTCAAATGCCTTAGATGTTGGAGATACATCATGAAATGGAGAAAAGCCCGTTACAAAAGAGGACAGACATACACACACCCACAGTAAATGCATACAGCTAGGAAAGCAGCCTGTGTGCCATGACCACTGGTCTCTTAAGATAGGGGGAGCACTGTGGTGATGGTAACTTTCTTTTTGTTCACTCACTGTGTTTCTACTACACACATACATTATACATAGAGGAAAAGAAAAACACAAGTTTTGTTTGTTTACTAGTTTAACAAAGACATCCATGCAGAGCCTCTGGGACTCTTAGATTTCTTGCCTTTTTACTGGAAGAAGAAGAAGAAACAAAGATGCACCCAAATTGAGGCAACCTTTTTTTTTCTCTCCCTCAGATCCAGGTGGGCAGAGACTCACCCCCTGGCACTTATTAGTCACAGGTTTGAAATGCTGGGGTGGGGTGGGGAGGGAGAAGTGATTGGTGTGGGGTGGGAATTTGGGGATTCTTTTATCCCCTGCATCTCAAAGCCTGTCAGGCTCTTGAGGGGTGGAAATGACTGGTAATTAGTGAACCTTCTCTGCTGCACACACTAAAAGACACATTTCACAGTCTCTGTGACCTCTGCGGCCCGGTGAGGCTTTGTTATGTAGATGTTCTTAATTGGGTGAGTCACTTACGGCAAACAGCTTTGGGAGAGAATACTGTGGGCTGCTTTGGGGAAGCTTCCTACCAGGGGTTCTAACTCCTCAGGGATTATGAGGGGCTGACATCAATGGTCTCTAAGTAACTCCACCCTCACTCACAGAAGTGAGAGGGGGTCCCCAGCCTTGACAGCCAGATGGTGGGATTTTAGGGCATCTTTAGTATGGGGAGTGTTAAGTTACAGCCTTCAGTCTCCTCGTTCTTGTTTTATTATCACCTATTCTGGCCAAAATGAGGCATTGGTGGTTCAGCAGTCGAATTCTTGCCCTCTACAGGGAAGTCCTGGCCAACATGTAGCCACCAGTCTGTCAGCAGGAGCTTGTGTATTGCTACGATGCTCAACAGTTTCAGTGGAGTTTCCAGAGTTAGGCGGACTAGGTGAAAATCAACCAGTGAAAACCCTAGGGATCACAATGGTCTGATCTGCAACAGATCATGGAGATGGTGCAAGACGAGGTAACGTCGTTCATGTGGTCACCGTGAGTTGGGGGCCGATTCAACTGCAGCTAACAACAATAACATTTTTGGCAAAGCTGGGAATATTTTAGATAACAAACTAGATTGCCTATATTTAAGGAGCTGACCACTTTGTTGGGAAGTTCAGAAACAAATAGAAATATACATAACGCCATCAAACAGCAGCATCCAGTGCCAGGTACATGGCACGGGCATTAAAATGGTATTTCAGAACCTGGAGCAGCCACTGAGGGCTGAAGCATCGGGGAAAGCTTGTCAGTAAGGTGGAGCAGATGGGAAGAGTTCTGGGAAGAAGGATTCACAGGACATAAAGACATTATGAATAAGGCATCATTAGGTTACTGTCACACCCAAAGTCCTGGCCCCAGCACATTGGGCTTTGCTCTGACCTCAGAATCTAAGAGCACAGTGTAGGAATGACTCAGCAGGTCCTCAGATGTGCTGCATTACATCATCATATGTTGCTGTTGGTTCTAGAGTGTCCCTCCTGCCTGTTGCTTCCTCCAGAAGAGGGAGAAATGTATATGGACCTTTCAAATGCAACATATCCTGGGCAGAACTCATCAACTCCATACCTCCACCTCCTTAATGTCCTCTGCTCCCCAGCAGGAATCAAGGCATGGCAATTGGCATGTGCTTACTTTGTAACCATGCTCTCCTTTACATCTTTATTGCTGCTCTCTCCCTTCAGGACCTCACCACTTACCATGGGATATGGGGTGCACTTCAGAGCCTATAAGGACATTTACTAACCCTACTCTTTCCCTTACAAGCCATTCTTCCCACAACTGTTGCACTTCTTTCTCTAAGGTAGAAGTGTAATCATTTTGCTCTCATTCTCCTCAGAGTAAAGGAAAGCCCACACAGCTCTTTATGATTCCTGCCTACCTCTTCTGCTCTTCCCTCATGGGCAAGGTCACCAGTGATCTCCATGTTGCTAAACCTTATGGTTAATTCTCAGTCCTCAATTTGCTTGTCCTTAAGACATAGCTGATCACTCTCTCTTCCTTTTACTTTAATATTTTATTTATAAAGTTTTCCAACTTATGGATGTTTTTAAAGAATAGGACAATGAATGCCCATATAATCTTCACCTAGACTCATCAACTGTCAACACTTTATCACATTGGCTTGTGCTGTCTCTCTTTCTCTGACACATACACACCATTGTTTTCTTCTGAACAATTTGAAAGAAAGCTGTAGGTATTGTGATGCTTCACCCCTAATTTCTTTAGCCTGTAACTCTGAATGAAAAGAACATTCTCTTATGAAACTACACTATAATGAGTACCTTAAGAAAAGTAAAGGAGCTCTGGTGGTGTAGTGCCTACGGCATGGGACTGCTAACCAGAAGGCTGGTGGTTCAAACCCACCAGCCACTCCTCGGAAGGAAGACTGTAGAGATACTGCCTTGGAAACCCAAGGAGGGGTCGCTATGAGTCAGAACCGACTCGACGGCAGTGGTTTAATTTCTTTGGTTTAAGAAAAGTAATGTTAATTCAATCTCATCAATAGTATCATTGAATAGTTCAAATTTGAACATTTTCAATTGTTCTCGAAATGTCTTCTTAATTATCCCCCCTCCCCAGTTCTAGTATCCAATCAGATCATGTGTCATGCTTGGTTGTCATGTCTTTGTAGTCCTTTTTTTTTTTTTTTTT
>NW_006921657.1:404059-404944 GCF_000298275.1 Orycteropus afer afer | reverse complement strand
ATTGTTCTCCCTCTCTATCAAGGATCTCCTACATAATTGCCCCCCCCGGTGGGTGACAGTGGTAGCCGGGCACCATCTAGTTCTTCTGGTCTCATAGTCATATAGGCTACGGATTGCATGGTGTACCATTCGCTAGGACTAATTGTTTCCATGAATCTTTGGTTATCTTCATTCTTCTTTGCTCTGGATGAGGAGAGACCCATTGTTGCATCTAGATGGCTGCTTGCAAGCTTTTAAGATCCCAGTTGCTACTCACTAAAGTAGGAGGTGGAACAGTGTTTTGGGTAATATGTTATGCCAATTGAGTTTGATGTCCCCTGTGACTAGGTCCTGAGCCTACTGGTTCAATTACTTGGTCCCTCTGGACAGCTGGATGTGACCAAGAAGTGACTACAACCTTGTTCCTTGTCAACTCTACTATGCACCTGGGAGTTCTTATAGATCATACAAATACACTTATAGGACCATTGTCTGCCAGCCCTGTACATGTTCTTGGATATGCTCCCCGCTTCATAGACATACCTAATAATTTGTTCAGCCTGTCCACCCATCTATCTACCTGTATACCCGTGTTTGCCTTCACTGACAACAGTACTGTATGTGCAAAAGGGTTCAACTTTGTTGTCTGTACCTTCCATGTACCTCTCTATGTCTTTCTCTTCCTCAATGCCACCATGTTAATCCCTCACATTTGGTACATTGCCCTTCTCTTCATCCAAAGAAATACTTTACCTATCAGTGTTCCCTCCCCTCCCCTGCCACCCCTGGTAACGAACAAAGAAAATTTCCTTCCATAGATAAACCTTTCCTTGACTTTTACAATAACGGATTAATACAATATTTGTCCTTCTGTGATTGACTTATTTCACTCAGCATAATGTCCTC
>NW_006921657.1:400370-401064 GCF_000298275.1 Orycteropus afer afer | reverse complement strand
TCATTTTGATTTCCATCTCTCTAATGGGAGGAGCTCTGGTAGCATAATGCCTAAGGCACTGGACTACTGACCAGAGGGCTGGCGGTTCAAACCCACCAGCAACTCCTTGGAAGGAGGATAGGGCAATCTACTTCCATAGTGATACTGCCACGGAAACCCAAGGAGGGGTCGCTATGAGTCAGGTCCGACTCAAGGGCACATAACAACAAGAACAACAGATGGCTAATGATAGTGAGCATTTCTTTATACATTTGCTGGCTCCTTGAATATCCTCCTTGGTGAAGTATCTATTCATGTCTTTTGCCCATTTTTTAATTGGATTATTTGTCTTTTTGTTATTGAGGTGTTGGAGTTGTCTATAGATTCTAGAGATAAGTCCCTCATCAGATATGAATTGCCAAATATTTTTTCCCAATCTGTAGGTTCTTTTTTGACTCTTTTGGAGAAGTCTTTGGAAGCACATAAAAATTTAATTTTTAGGAGGTCCCATTCATCTGGTTTCTCTTCTGCTGTTTGTGCATTTTGGGTTATGTTTGATAGTCTATTCATGCTATATATTGTTTTTGTTGTTATGTGCCCTCAAGTCAGATCTGACTCATAGCGACCCCTCCTTGGGTTTCCGAGGAGGTATCACTATGGAAGTACATTGCCCAACTTTCCTTCTGAGGAGTAGCTAGTGGGTTTGAACCTCCAG
>NW_006921657.1:371274-398600 GCF_000298275.1 Orycteropus afer afer | reverse complement strand
ATTTCCTTTGTTGCTGTTGTTTTAGTATTTGCTGAATATTTGTGCTTGGCCTCTTTTTTTATTGTGATGTGAAGATTTATCATTTTTCTTTGAGGTTACCCTGTGATTTATAATTTTCTCCCCAAGTTTAGAACAGTCCATTCTATCTTGCAATTCTCTTGACTTCCTCACCACTTAGAAGTTCTGTAAGTATGCTGTGTTTTCCCTCTTTTTGGTTTGTAGTAGTCCTCACTTGCCAATTGAAGTCTCTGGTTCCCTGTTTACAATCTTGTAAGCTTATTTTACTTTGGATATGGCCATAGCTGTGGTTTCTGGGTTATGTCATCTTGTGTATTAATGGTCGGTTGTTGTTTGCTATTTTTGGCTCTCTGTTCAAAGGACTCCCTTTAGTATCTCTTGTAAGGTTGGTCTGGTTTTAACAAATTCCCTTAGTTTCTGCTTATCTGGATGTCTCCTAATTTCACCATCATACTTGAGGGACAGTTTTGCCAGTTATATAGTTCTTGGTTGAAAATTTTTCTCTTTTAGGATTTTATATATACCATCCTATTGCCTTCTCACTAGCATGGTTTCTGCTGAGAAATCAGAGCTTATTGTTACTGGTTGTCCTTTGTAAGTAACTTTTTGTTTTTCCCATGCTGCTTTCAGGATTCTTTCTTTGTGTTTGGTTTTGATGAGTTTGATGATGATATGTCTTAGTGATTTTCTTTTGGGGTCTATCCTTTTTGGGGTTTGTTGGACTTCCTGAATGGATATATTGTCATCTTTCATCATATCAGGCAAGTTTTCTTCCAACAAATCTTGGACAATTTTGTCTGTGGTTTTATTTTTCTCTTCCTATTCTGGAATTCCAGTGACACGTAGGTTATTCCTTTTGATGGTATCCCACATGAACCTTAGACTTTCTTCATTTTGTTTTGATCTTTTTTCTGATTGATCCCTTTCCAAAGAAGGATTCAGGTATTTGTCTTCAGTATCATCAATTCTGTCTTCCATTGGATCCATTCTACTCCTTTGCCCTTTCCATATGTTACATAATTCTGATGATTTAGTATTAATCTTCTGTATTTCTATCTGTACATTTAGAATCATTTCTAATTATTTATTTATTTTGTCATTTTGTTCTTGTAATTTCTTCCAAAATTCTTCTAGGGTTTTTTCTGTGTTTTCCTTGGTCTGTCTCTCAATCCTTTGAAGATATCTAAATATAATTCTTTTGAAATCCGTATTAGAGAGTTCCAATGCTGCTTCTTCCTCAGGGATGTGTTCTGGGTCTGTATCCTGTTCCCTTGTTTGTACCACTTTATCTTGCTTCTTTGTGTGGACTGTGAAGATCTGTTGTCTCCGAGACATCGTGACATTGTTGTATTTACATCTCTGTTAACTGTTTGTGAAGAACAGCCAACAGTGAGTCAGGCTGTTCTTGGTAGTTGTTTATCATTGGCCCATTGGTGGAGAAGGAAGTGGTAGCTCTCACTCAGTAAGTGAAGCTGCAGGAGGTGAGGGTGTAGTTGTGGCGTATGGGTACTGTTGCTGTCTTCCACTCAGTTAGACAAAAATAACAGTTGAATAACCATCAAAAAAGTAAAAGCAAATGGACAAAAAACACACTGTGTGTTCACGTAGGAACAGTAACCAAAAAAAAGAAAAAAGGGAAAAAGGAAAACAAAACAAAACAAAACCCCACAATATCTGGGGAGAGAACAATAAGAGAAAAGAGATAGAGAAGGAAAATAATGAAGAAAGAAATGGGAAAAACACAAAAAGAAAATCAAGGAATGGGGTTAACCATGAGAAAGAAAAAAATTGCAGCCAGGAACAGGGAAAAGAAAAAAAGTTGAAAACTAGAACCTGGGAGGGGAAGAATAAAGAATAATAGTAAAAAGGACAAAAGTAATAATAATAGTAGTAGTTTTAAAACAGACAAAACAAACAAACTAAAAAAACAGAAAAAAGAAAACTCTGCGCAGGTGTGGCAGGGCACCAGGCTCTATCCAGGCACACAGACTGGGATGAAATTCCTGCCAGTCCAGAAGGTGGGTGGGAATGAGGGATGGCTGCACCTCCATTCACCAAGAGGGTGTAGGGTATAAGAGTAATAAGGGGAATGTTGCACCTTTCCAGTCATCCACCTCTAGAACATCCTTGTGGTTCCCAGCAAGTGGAGCCTGTTCTTAAGTCCCTGGAATCTGGGAGAATGCTGTTGCTTTAAATATCCAAAATGGTCAAACTGCTTGTAAACATTCAAAATGGCTGCACCCTATGGATAGGCACAAATCCACAGCTCAGCCTTCCTTCCTCTATGCTGCTTCCCCTTTTATTCACCAGCCACCAGAGCAGTCCTCCATGCAGTCCCTGGCCAGCAGGGCTGATTTTTAGGTTAATTCTTAAGTCCTACCTACCACCACTTGGGGGAGGTCTGGTAGCATAGTGCCTAAGGCACTTGAGTGCTAACCAGAAGGCTGGCAGTTCAAACCCACCAGCCACTGCTTGGAAGGGAGATGGAGCAATCTACTTCCATAGTGATACTGCCTCAGAAATCCAAGGAGGGGTTGCTATGAGTCAGGTCCAACTCGATGGCACATAACAATGACAGCAACAACACTACCACCATTCGGCAATATCCAAGCTGTCTGTGTCGTCAGAATCGCTGCCAGACCACAGCTCTATATGTCTCCTTTTTTTAAAAGGTATTTTCATGCAAATTTTTCTGCTAGTTGGAGTGTAGTCCATGTCTATATCCTTCCCTTCAAGGCTCAGGGATCCAGGATTATCTTCTGTATCTGTGTTAACTCGTTCCCCTTTTCTTTGTTGAAGCAGTTCTGTGCAGTTGTTCTAGCTATTCCGCCATCTTACAGGAACTCCCTCTGCAGTCCATTTTTATCTAGAACAGTCTTCCCTGCCCCTCATTTTTTTTTTTTCAAGGAGACATTTTGAGCAGTCTAGCCCAGTTGTCTTGTAGAATGTTCTGTTTTCTGCATATTTATCTCTCCATGAATAGATTCTGGTTAAACGTTTTTGGCAAGAATAGTACTTCCCATTGCATCACATGTGTACTTCCCATTGCATCACATTGGAGGGCTATAATATCTGGTTTTCTCTCTTGGAGATGCTAACTTTGATCTCTTGGTTTGGGTTGTGACCCCCAGACCTCTCTATAGTAAAGGTATGTTTTTCCCTTTGTAATTTGTGGCTGATACTTTGAGACCGTGTGAGTGTCCTTTTGACCTGATGCTTTCAGCATCCACCAGTGATCCTTGGCTGAATCAGTCTTTGTATGGGGTACCTCACCTTTATTGATCATTTTTCTTTCTTGGCTTCCAGGCCTGACTCGCCTTTGGTTCTTCCTTATTCTTTGGCTCCTTCTTCTTTTTATGATTCCCACCCTCCTTCTTGGCCTCTAAATGTTGGAGTGCTCCAGAGCCCAATCCTCAGATTTTTTTTTTTTTTTAAAACCATCCTTGTGACTTTGAATACCTTTTAAAATCTGGTAACTCCCAAATTTCTTTTATTTCTTTTTTATTGTGATTGGGTGAAAGTTTACAGAACAATTTTTTTTCTTTTATTTTTAACTTTTCATTGTGATTTGGGTAAAAGTTTACAAATTGATTTTCCATTCTACAATTCATTCACATTTTGTTTTGTAACAGTCATTGCAATCCTCACAATGTAATAGCACTCTTTCCACTTCCTCCCTGTGTTTACTGATTTCATTCACCCTTCTTTATTCCTGGGCAAATGCTGCCCTTTTGATCTCTTTGATTGATTGTTCAAAGGGGTGTATACCATCTTGGTGTTATTGCTCACCTTACAGTCCTGTCTATTATTTGATTGAAAGTTGACCCATGAAGTTGTAACTCCCAAATTTCTATCTCTAGTCTGGTGGTGGGAAGCTCTGGTGGCATAGTGCCTAAGGCATTTGACTGCTAACCAGAAGGCTGGTGTTTCAAACCCACCAGCCACTCCTTGGAAGGAAGATTGGGCAATCTACTTTTGCAGTGATACTGCTTTGGAAACCCAAGGAGGAGTCGCTATGAGTTGGATCTGACTCGATGGCAGTAAGTTTGGTTTGGTTTTTGGTTAGTCTGGTGGTGTAGTGGTTAAAGCATTTGGCTGCTAACCAAAAGGACAGTGGTTCAAACCTATCAGCTGCTCCACAGGAGAAAAGTGAGGCAGTCTGATTCTGTAAAGATTTGCAGCCTTAGAAACCCTATGAGACAGCGTTCCCAAAGTGTTGTCCCAAAGTGTTGACTATGAGTTGTCCCAAAGCGTTGACTATGAGTTGAATCAGCTCTATGGCAGTGGGGTTGTTTTGGTTTTATACTGGACCTATCTCTTGAACTCCACACTTATGTATCTAAATACTCTCTCAACATCTCTACTTATGTGTCTCAGAGGCATGTCATACTTACCAGTTCCAAAAATTATCTCACTGACCAAACCCCGCAGCATTTGCTCATCCATTTCAGTATGACAATTCAATCCTTCCAGTACTTCAGGCCATATTCTTGGATTTCCACTTGATTTCTCTGTTTCTCATACTCTCCATGCCAAATTCATCCAAAAATTCTGTTGATGCTCTCTTCAAAATATATCCAGGCACTGTTTACTATCTCCAAGATTCCTGAGAAAGCCTGCTGTCTGGTGCCCTGTTCCTGACCTTCCTTCTCCACAGTCTATTCTCAACACAGTAGTCAGAACAATCTCTACAAAATGTTGGTTCTCTGATTAAGGCTTCTTGTCCACTTGGAGTACAAGCCCATGTCCTAACCTCGGTCTATGAGGCCTTTCATGATCTTCCTATCTCCTGCCCCATGACTTCATTTACCATCACTTGCTCTCTCTACTCTAACCACGTTAATGTTCTTTCTGTTTCCCAAGTATGGTATGCACTTTCCTGCCTCAGGTCCTTTGCATTTGCTGTTCCCATTGCTTGAGGCCAGGCAGGAAGCGGGAGCCAGTGGAGGGCCAGAACAGGTAAAGGGAAAGGCCAGGAAGTGAGCAGAGTAGTTTGAAATAGCTGAGGGAGACTAACTTGTTAGTTTGTTCTACTGTGGTGGCTTGGGTGTTGCTGTGAGGCTGACAGTATGCCACTGGTGTTTCATATGCCAACAGGATTACCCATGGTGGACAGGTTTCAGTGGAGCATACAGACTAAGACAGACTCAGAAGAAGGAAGAGGCCATCCACTTCTCAAAGAATTGGCCAGTGAAAACCTTATGAAGAGCAGTTAAGTACTGTCTGATATATTACTGAAAACTTTATGAATAGCCCTGAAACATTGTCGGATATAGTGCCAGAAGATGAGCCTCTCAGATTGGAAGGCACTCAAAATATGACTGGGGAAGAGCTGCCTCCTTGTAGTAGAACCAACCTTAATGATCTGTCTAGAGTATAGAGCTTTTAGAGTCTCCATTTGCAATGTGGCATGACTCAAAATGAGAAGAAACAGCTGTAAACATCAATTAATAATTGGAACATGGAGCATAACAAGTATGAATCTAAGAAAATCGGAAGTTGTCAAAAATGAAATGGAATGCATAAAGATCAATATCCTAGGCATTAGTGAACTGAAATGGACTGGTTTTGGCCATTTTGAATCAGTCATATGATCTACTGTGCCAGCAATGACAAACTGAAAAAGAATGGTGTAGCATTCATCATCACAAAGAATATTTCAAGATCTATCCTGAAGTACAATGCTGTCCAAACCAAAAACCAAACTCACTGCTGTTGAGCTGAATCTGACTCATAGTGACCCATCCTTGGGTTTTCGAGGAGGTATCACTACGGAAGTAGATTGCCCAACCTTCCTCCTGGGGAGTGACTGGTGGGTTTTAACTGCCAGCCTTCTGGTTAACAGTCAAATAAATGCCTTAGGCACTATGCCACCAGAGCTCCCACAATGCTGTCAGTGATAGGATAATATCCATATGCCTACAAGGAAGGCCATTTAATACTACTAGTATTCAAATTTACGCACCAGCCACCAAAGCCAAAGATGAGGAAATTGAAGATTTTTACCAACTTCTGCAGTCTGAATTTGACCGAACATCCAATCAAGATGTGCTTATTATCACTGGTGATTGGAATGCAAAAGTTGGAAACAAAGAAGAATTAACAGTAGTTGGAAAATTTGGCCTTGGTGATAGAAAAAACTCTGGAGATTGCATGATAGAATTTTGCAAGACCAACAACTTATTCATTGTAAATATCTTTTTTCAACAACACAAATGGCAGTAATACACGTGGACTTCACCAGATGGAATCAGACTGACTACATCTGTGGCAAGAGGTGATGGAGAAACTCAATATCTTCAGCCAGAAAAAGTCCAGGAGCTGATTGTGGAACAGACTATCAATTGCTCATGTGCAAGTTCAAATTCAAGTTGGAGACAATTAAAACAACTCCACGAGAGCCAAAACATGACCTTGAATATATCCCTCCTGAATTTAGAGACCATCTAAAGAATAAATGTGATGTATTGAACACCAATGACTGAAAACCAGAGGAATTGTGGGATGGTATCAAGAACATCATCCATGAACAAAGCAAAAGGTCACTAAAAAGACAGTAAAGGAAGAAAAGACCAAAATGGATGTCAGAGGAGACTCTGAAACTTGCCCTTGAATGGAGAGTAGCTAAAGCAAATGGAAGAAATGACAGGATAAAAGAGCTGAACATAAGATTTCAAAGAGCAGCTTGAGAAGACAAAGTCAATTATTGTAATGAAATGTGTGAAGACATGGAGATAGAAAGCCAAAGATATGAACACATTCGGCATGTCTCAAGCTGAAAGAACTAAAGAAAAAATTTAAGCCTCGAGTTGCAGTATTGAAAGATTCTATAGGCAATATATCGAATGATATAGGAAACATCAAAAGACAATGGAAGGAATACACAGAGTCACTTTGTACCAAAAAGAATTGGTCAATGTTCATCCATTTCAGGAGGTGGCATATGATCAAGAATCAATGGTATTGAAGGGAGAAGTCGAAGCTGCAATGAAGGAATTGGCAAAAAACAAGGCTCCAGGAATTGACTGAATACCCATTGAGATGTTTCAACAAATGGATGCTGCGCCAGAGGCATTCACTCGTCTATGCCAAGAGATTTGTAAGACAGTTACCTGGCCAACTGACTGGAAGAGATCCACATTTGTACCTATTCCAAAGAAAGGTGATCCCACAGAATGTGGAAATTATCGAACAATATCATTAATAATGCATGCAAGTGAAATCTTACTGAAGATAATTCAAAAATGTTTGCAGCAGTATATTGACAGAATACTTCCAGAGGTGCAAGCTGGATACAGAAGAAGATGTGGAATTAGGAATATCATTGCTGATGTCAGATGGATCTTAGCTGAAAGTAAAGAATATCAGAAAGATATTTACTTATATTTTACTAACTATGCGAAAGCATTTGATTGTGTGGTTCATAGCAAATTATGGTTAACGTTGAGAAGAATGGAAATTCCAGAACAGTTAGTTGTACTCATGAGGAACTTGTACATAGACCAGGAGGCTGTTGTTCAAAAACACAAGGGGACACTGCATAGTTTAAAATCAGGAAGGGAGTGTGTCAGGGTTGTATCCTTCGAACATTCTTATTCAATCTGTATGCTGAACAAATAATCTGAGAAGCTGGACTATATGAAGAAGTATGTGGCATCAGGATTGGAGGAAGACTCATTAACAACCTGCGGTACGCTGACAATACAACTTTGCTTGCTGAAAGTGAGGACTTCTTACTGATGAAGATTGAAGACTACAGTCTGCAGTATGGTTTACACCTCAATGTAAGGAAAACAAAAATCCTCACAACTGGACCAATAAGCAGCATCATGATAAATGGAGAAATGATTGAAGTTGTCAAGGACTTCATCTTACTTGGTTCTACAATCAACACCAATGGAAGCAGCATTCATGACATCCGATGATGTACTTTATTGGGCAAATCTTCTACAAAAGACCTCTTTCAAGTGCTGAAGAGCAAAGATATCTCCTTGAATACTAAGGTGCGCCTGACACAAACTGTGGTATTTTGAATCACCTCTTATGCATATGAGACCTGGACAGTGAATAAGGAAGACCAAAGAAGAGTTGATGCTTTTGAGTTGTGGTGTTGGAGAAGAATACTGAAAATCCATGGACTGCTAAAGAACTAACAAATCTGTCCTGGAAGAAGTGCAGCCGGAATGTTCCTTGGAAATGAGTAAGCCAGACTTTATCTCACCTACTTTGGTCATGTTGTAAAGAAGGGACCATTCCCTGGAGAAGGATATCATGCTTGGTAAAGTGGAGGGTCAATAAAAAAGGGGAAGGCCCTCAGCGAGATGGATTGACACAGTGGCTGCAATGATGGACTCAAGTATAGCAAGGATCGTGGGGCTGGCACAGGACTGGGCAGTGTTTTGTTCTGCTGTGCATAGGGTCACCATGAATCTGAGATGACCTAACAACAACAGTTGCCTACAACATTGTTCCATCAAATGTCTACCTGGCACTTCCTCCCTTCCTGCACGTCTCTGCTCAAATGTCACTTTCTCCTTGGTGCTTTCCCTGATCACCCTATCTACTCCTGGAACTTATTCTTCTCCTCCTTTCCTACATTATTGTTCTCATCGCTTATCACTACCTGACATAATCCATATTTATTTATTTACTCTCTATTTCTCAACTACAAATAAGCTCTACAAGAGTAGAAACTTTGTTTTCTTTACTTCCCTGTCCCCAGTAGGGACTCAGTAAATACTTGTTGAGTAAATGAATTGAACGAATGAATTTTTAGGACCTCAGCATAGGCTATAAACCCTGTGGATTATAAGTAGGTACTGACTGTCTAAAATGTTCTGAAGTCTCTCCTGGCCATTAGCAACTATTGCGGTAAGAAGGGAGACCAGGGCACACCTAGGAATGGTTTCAGAGTTCAGACTATAACCATGAGATGGAGCACATGGATCTGGTATTGGCATGTATCTGTATGTATGTGTCCTTACATGTATGTTTATGGAATTTTGTGTTGCTATGAGAGTTTGTGGCAGTGCAGTCACATATAAGAGCTAGTGAGTCTTCTGTGCTTTCCTGTCCAAGAAAACTACAGATGATTTATAGGACTATAAAAACCTCGGTCCACCACTTGTCTGCCAGTTTGTTGTACTGGGGTGGCTTGGGTGTTGCTATGATGTTGAATGCTATGCCACTGCTATTTCGAGTGTCAGCTGGGTAACCCATGGTGGACGAGTGTCAGTGGAGCTTCCAAACTAATACAAAAGAGAAAGAAAAGCCTGGCAATCTACTTCTGAAAATCAGCCAATAAAATCTGTGTGTATCACAAGAGAATATTAACCAATTTAGTGATGGAAGATGAGCCCTCTAGGTTGGAAGGCACTACACAATGACTGCAGCCATGGACTCAGACATACCAATGATATGAAGATGGTGCAGAACCAAGTAATGTTTCATTGTGCTGTACATAGGTTTGCCATGGCAACTAACAACAAAGAGCCTCTGTGTTTCCATAAAGGCCACTGCTTCCAGCTACCATACTGCACTTCCAGGCCTTAGCCCATCTATGCTTTGGACCTGAATAGTAATTCAAAGCCTAGTGCAGCTGTACCTGGTATACTCCTCTCTGGCTAGGATGACACTGGGGCTTGTCTCTTTGCCCTTGAGAGCACTCAAGTTCAAGTTCACCACTCAACCATAAGCAGAATGACAATGTGAAACTAAGAGAACACTCATAGGTTTTACATTTTCTGTTCCCTATGCCAGGAAAAGGAGTTCTTGTAGTGTAGTGCTTAAGGCACTTGAGTGCTAACCAGAAGGCTGGCAGTTCAAACCCACCAGCCACTCTTTGGAAGGAAGGTTGGGCAATCTACTTCCGTAGTGATACCGCCACAGAAACCCAAGGAGGGGTTGCTATGAGTCAGCCTGACTCAAGGGCACATAATAACAACAACAACAACCTGCCAGGAAAAGCCTTCTCCTGGGTCTTCTCATGGCTGACTCTTATTCAGATTTCAGCTTAAATGCCAACCGCTTTAGAGAGGCCTTTCAGAACACCTCATGCTGTCTTGGGGCGGGCTGTGCAGATTGTGCATCACAAAGGCATTGTGCAGAGGGGGTGAGGGAGACTGAAGTCTGGCCCATACTCTGCCTGTCAAGAGTTTCACTGGAGAGAGGCTCTGCAAGGGCTAGTAGAGGCCCTGGACACTTGGTATCAAACTGAGCATCTCCCTGTACCAGGTACTTTTTCTCTTTCATTGTCCACTTTTGTCTTTATAGTATGTATTGGTGCTGCTAAAACGATATATTTCACACTTAAAATTATATAATTTATCTACTTGTTATTGGCCTTTTCCCACTAGAATGTAAGGCTGATGAGTAAGGACTGTTGTTTGTCTTGTCCCCCCCCCCCCCACCAACAGTGCCTGACACATAGTAGGTACTCAATAAGCAGTTACTAAATGAGTACATTCTCTGTTTTGATGAAATGTACATATTTAGGAGTTCCTGGGTGGTGCAAATGGTTAATGCAAGCTTGGCTGATAACTAAAAGGTTGTAGGTTTGAGTCCACCCAGAGATGCCTTAGAAGGAAGGTTTGGTGATTTACTTCCAAGAAAGCAGCCATTGAAAACTCTATGGAGTACAGTTTTGCTCTGATCCACATAGGGTTGCCTTGAGAGTCAACTCAATGGCAATTAGTATATATACTGGTGCATACTTAGTTGCATTTTTTTTTTTAAATTTATTTTGATTTGGGTGAAGATTTACAGAGCAAATTCACTTTTCATACAGCAGTTCACATATACTTTGTCTCATGTCATTCACCAAAATTTACAATACAACAGCTCCCCTCCCACTTCCTCCCCATAGCCACCTCTTCCCAGTGTCCATCCCTCCATACTCTTCTGCGCCCTGAGCTGTCTCCCTGTGCATAAGCAGCCCTTCCTTCTCCCATGATTATTCTCTCCAGGGTGTGTGTCTACTTGAGGTAAATGTTTAAGTCACTTGCCTGTACTTTGTTTGGCTGGAAACCACAGGTGTGGGTTCAATTCCAGACCTGAAGGGCAGCTAGGGGCCATAGTCTCAGTGGTTTCACCAGGCTCTATTGGACCAGCAAACCTGATCCCCACCTTCTTTTTTTTTTTTTTGCCTCCAAATGATTTTGAGTTTTGTTCCACATTGTTCTCCCTCTCTATGCAGGATCTCGTACATCCCTTCCAAGTGGATGACAGTGGTAGCCGGGCACCATCTAGTTCTTCTGGTCTCATAGTTGTATAGGTTGCAGATCAGATGGTGTACCAGTCGCTAGGACTGATTGTTTCCATTCATTTGGTTTTCTTCTTTCTTCTTGACGAGGAGACGCCCATTGTTGCATCTAGATGGCAGCTTGCTAGCTTTTAAGATCCCAGTCGCTACTCGCCAAAGTAGGAGGTGGCATTTTTATGTTAGTAATAAAAGGCTTTTTAGATCAGCTAATTTGTATTTGAAGAAACTGAGGACCTTAGAGATGAATAGATTCATTTATGGGCACTGAGCTAGGTCTGGAATCCAGGACTCTGAGGCCAGGGCACTGGCTATTATAAGGCTTGACCATCCCTTTATCTGGCCCTCAATCTTCCTGCACCAGTGATGCCCAGGTGCAGATGACATTTGCTTTGCCTCTGGCTCACAGCTGTGAAGAGAGCAGGGTGGGGGTGGGGGTGGGGGAGCTCTTTCAGAGAAGTGGGGAGAGACTCTGAATTAATATTGGTAAATCATACCAGAACCGTCATGCATGATTACTATTGCCCCCCATATATTCTAAAATAATCCCTGTAAATAATTCTAAAATTAAATCTCAGTGACAAATTTTTTATTTTATTTTATTTCCAAGAACACATTTGTTCATCATAATCTCTTCAGGGGTAGGACAAATTGGAACACTGGGTAGTGAATACAATTTGCAAATAGGCAATATAAGTAGAGAGAAAATTAATATGTATTCCTCGGTGCTCTAAAAGGAGAGGAAGAACATTAATAGCCATTTCCTTGCAGATATAACTTTGAAAATGTTATTTCTGATCCATCAGTGTGGGGCTCCATATGAGGAAAATGGTTACAATGTGACAAGAAGCTATTACATGTGCAATGGCATATTTCAGGCGTTCCTCCCTGGTCTCCTTATCCTGTTCTTACTGGGATGGAGGGGAAGTTCGGTTTTCTTGTCTTCAGAAGATCAGAATTTTGGCCTGGGCTCAGCTGCTCATTTGTTGGGTGACCCTGGGTAAGTCCCTTCCATTCTCTAGGCCTCATTTTCCCCAATCAGTAATTGGAGTAGATGATCTCTGAGGCAGTGAGTTTTGGATGATCACACATCCCAATTACCTGGGTATACCTACCAAAAATATAGATGCCGGGGCACCACCTACTGACTAGAATCTCAAGGGATAAGGTCCTAGAATGCCCCTATATATGAACACTGCCAGCCTGGCCAGCATAGGTTCATGATAACCTAACTAGAGTTTTCCAAATTTCTTATAATTTAATTGAGGGTAGGGAGAGCCTTTGCTCAAAGTCCAAGTGGCATAACCAAATCAAGTCTGGATTCTGGAAAGGTGCCCAAGGCTTAGACACTGCTCTTCTGTCTCCTCTCTGGAAAGTATAAAGTCAGGCAGGTTTTTCTGGTCAATGTTTCCTTTCCTTCTAGAAAATGCAAAACTTCCCCAAGCCAACAATGATTTGCCTTATTGTTCATTATCAAGTTGATTCCAAGTCATAGCAACCGTAAATGACAAAGTAAAATGCCGCATAGGTTTTCCAAGGTGTAATGTTTACAGAAGCAGACTGCCACATCTTTCTCCCATGGTGTGGCTGGTGGGTTCAAACTGCTTAACCCCTGCACCCACAGGGCTCCTTGAATCTAGCTAAGGACTGGTAGAATTTAGCAAGCTACAGGCAAATTAAAAAATAAGATACGTCATTGGTATTTTCAGGATATTTTAAAATAACACTAATAGCAGTTTCATTTGTAAATTATCTTTGTCTTACCACTTCCATGCCAATCTCTGCTCTTGCAAAAATCACAGAAGACTGTGGAGTGAAAAGTGGAAATGCCTTCCCATTCACACCTTTCCCAAATTTACTCCCTTTCCCCTTCCTGCTAATTTTTGCATTTTAATAGAGAAACAAGAACAATAAAACCTTTAAGGCCCCAAAAGATGGGAAATCAGAGGCAATGAGAGTTAGTAATGGTAATAATTATAATGCTACGTGCTGAGCTGATTTTGACTCATAACGACCCCATGCCACAGAGTAGAACTGTCCCATGGGCTTTTCTAGGATGCACTCTTGATAGGAGCAGAACACCAGGTCTTTCTCCCTTGGAAGGGTGGGTTTAAATCACCAACCTTTTTAGTTAGCAGTTATGCCACAAGGGCTTCTTATAATTATAATATAAATACAAATAATAATAGTAAATTAATATTTATGGAATGAATGATCTTGTCAGACACTATGCTGGTGTTTTTAATATACATATTTGAAGAAAATGTAACTGATACTGATTGGGACATGAGGGAGATGTTTTGGGGATAGATTATCCTCCTCAATCCCCTCATGTGGGTTCTCTCTCTCTTGTACGTCTCTCTTTCTTACACTTCCTAAATGCCCTCCCTTATTAAAGGATGCTGCTTCAGCAAGAAAACCAAACCAAACCAAACTCACTGCCAACCAGTACATATCGACTCAGAGTGAATCCCCATTGGGTTTCCAAGGCAGACTGCCTCGTCTTTCTTCAGCAGAGTAGCTGGTCGTTTCAAACGACTGCCTGTTTGGTTAGCAGCCCAATGCTTTAACCAGAGCTCCATGCTTTAGCAACAAAGAGCATTTTAAATGCCTACATTCAGCATTTTTTTTTTTTTCCAATTCAAATCTGAATGTGGTAAGTCTGAAGGCGGGGGCATGATTAATTACAGCAGCCATCTTAGGTTGTCTAGGGGCTTGGCCTGGAAGAAATGAGGCCAGACTGAGGAGAAATTAGGCTACAGGTAGATAGCCATGCTAATAAAACTTTAACTGGACCTCTCTTCCTCTCAGCTGTTACTGTGTAGGGTTGAAAGGTTTAAAGAATCAGTTTCTGTTTCTCTGGTTCTGGCCGACCCCAGAATCAACTCCCTTGATTAGAAATAAACAGGATCTTCCTTTTTGTCCCCAGGAATGTGATAGAGGAAGGACTCTAAGGGAAAGGGCCTCTTCTGCCAAAGAATAATAATAACAATGATGACAGTAGGAATAAAATATTGTCCTCTTAATCAAGGGTGACAAGGAAATGCCCAGTTCTATGTGTTGAACCTTCTCACTCTCTTTATGACTCTGTTACCAGTTGCCATCGAGCCAATCCCAACTCATGGCAACTTCATGTGTATCAAAGTGGAACTGAGCTCCATAGGGTTTTACAGTGGCTGATATTTTTGGAAGCAGACTGCCAGGCCTTTCTTCTGAGGTACCTCTGGGTGGACTCAGTGCTCTAACTTTTCAGTTAGCGGCCAGGTATGTTAACCATTTTCACCACCTAGGGACTCCTACACCCCTGTTAGAATTTCAGAATTTGTAGGCTCAGGATTTCTAGCCCAGGTCTGATGTGAACTTTCTGTTATGTGGGCCTTATGACTACATGTGTATGACTTAAGCTACATGACTTGATTCTGGGCTCAGAAAATAGGTTCACAATTATAGCACTTAATATCTACCTGGAGCCCTTGTGACACAGTGGTGAAGTACTGGCTGCTAACCAAAAGGTTGGCAGTTTAAACCCACAAGCCGTTCCATGCAAGAAAGATGTGTCAGTCTGCTTCCATAAAGATTACAGCCTTGGAAACCCTATAGGGCAGTTCTACTCTGTTCAACAGGGTCACTAACGCAAAATGCAACCATTGCCGTGGAGTCAAATCCAACTCATAGCAACTGCTCCTTGGATTTCCAAAATGGTATCACTACGGAAGTAGATTGCCCAACCTTCCTTCCAGGGAGTGGCTGGTGGGTTTGAATCACCAGCCTTCTGGTTAGCAGTCAAATGCCTTAGGCACTATGCCATCAGAGCTCCTAATAGGTTCACTATGAGTTGGAATTGAGTAGATAGCAGATTTTGGTTTTAACTGAATATCTGAGCACAAGTCTGACTATGTATGTGTCTAAGTCATCTATATCCCTAGTGCCTAGAGCAGTGCCTGGTCCTTGAAATAAAATGGGCAGGGCTGGGGGACCCTGCACCTCACTCTCAATTGGCCATAGAATGGAGGGAAGGAGCTGAGGAAGAGCCTGGATGGCTGCGTGAGCCCACCTCTCCTTCAGTGCTCCTAGGGTAGGGGTAGAAGTAGCGATGTTGCAGAAGAAGCCCAACAAGACTTGTCTCTATTCACTCTTGTGAATTAGTTGTATCCCAAAGAACTCTTTTGTTCACTTCCTGGGCCAGCCTTACCTCAGGCCAGTCTTAAGTGACAATTTCTCTGTGTTCCTTTGCTCTTTTCCCTCCCCAAGGTGGAGCCAGGTTTCCTGAAGGACTTTACCTTTGCTTTAATTTTTCCTTTTGTTCACAAAGGTGAGGAGGCAGTCCAAGGACTCTCCAACCTGGTGGCTGGGTGGGTGGGATAAGAGAAAAGGAGTTCCTAATCTTCCTTGGTCCAGAGATAAGATGATTCTCCTCTTTCTCTTCCTCCTCTTTTTTTTCTTTGGTTCTGAAGACTAACTTCTAAAAACTGAAAAGAGTAGGAAGAGGTAAATCTAGCCTGTTTTTGGTGCAGCTCTCCTCACACTACTCAGCAAATCACTCAAACCAAAACCAAAATCACTGCCTTCGAGTTGAATCCGACTCATAGCGACCCATCCTTGGTTTCAGAGACAGTATCACTATGGAAACAGATTGCCCAATCTTCCTTCTAGGGAGTGGCTGGTGGGTTTGAACCACCAGCCTTCTGGTTAGCAGTCAAATGCTTTAGGCACTATGCCACCAGAGTTCCTATCCTGCTCAAAAACTTTCAATAGCTCCTCATTGTCATCAGTTTACATTTCAAACATTTCAAAGCCCACCTCACTCTGAGTTGCCCTTTTATTTATTTAGTTTTTTGTGACTACCCCCAATTACTTGTCTTCTACAGTCTATTGGCCTTCCCAATACCAAGTGTAGACAGGAGTAGGTGTGGAGGCATTCCAAGCAAAATTAGCAGTTTGTGTAAAGCTAGGTAATGTGGAGTACAGGGTATAGGTCAAAGATGGGATAAGTGGGAGAGAAGGCTAGGGTTGGAGTATGGATTGGTGGGATTATAAAACATTTTGAGGGACATACTTGAGATTTTTGGACTGTATTATTAGTTGGTAGGGAGCCAGTGAAAGATTTTAAGTGGGGTCAAATTGGGCTTTTAGAATGACCACCCTAGGGCCATGTGGTAGAAGGAACAGCAGTGAGGGGGTCTGGAAAGGTGAGAAGGATCACTGCCCACGTTGGTGTTATTGATAGTATCTGCAGAAATTTATGCTCGGAAGATAGCTATGTGTGGAGGCAAAGGATTGGAAGCCGTAACCCCCAGATCACTTCAGCCTGTGGAGCGCGATTCTCCAGTATCATCTGTGAGTAGATTTGGGCTTGCTTCCACAGGTCCTCTTCTGTTGGCCATAGCCTTTCTAGGAAGGCCAAGGTGAAAGGTGCTGGGGAGGGCAGAGAGTCATGACTGTCAGATGCCTGGGCCCACTTCCTCCTTTTCAGGCAGGAAAGGCAGACAAAAGTGGACAATGCACCAGAGAGGGTGTGTCCAGCACAGAAAGGAGGGAGGAGCAGGAGGAGCTGGTCAGCAGGGCAGCAGACCATGAAGGGTCCCTTTGATCCCCCTTATCTCTGGAGGGCAAGCTTGCTTTTTTGGCCTGCAGGACCTTTTGTTGCAGCATTTCCTGGAACCCCCCAAAGTAAACACAGCCAAGTCTGCGTCTTAAGCTCCACTTTGCTCTATTGCTCTTCCCAGCAGAGAAAGGGGCAGGCAGGTCAACATTCAGAAGTTAATACTGCTCCTCAGAATGCTGACAACAAGGAACCACCTAACAATGCATTAGGAGCAGGCTGTTTGAGAGACAGTGATGATAACTACGTAATGCTTAACCATGACTATACTTAATTATCATAAGCTGCACAACGAGGGGGTTCTAAACAGTGGCATCACTAGAGGGGTGTAGGGGGTGCAGACCACACCAGGTGATACTGTCAGAGGGGGTGACACCAAAATGAATGTCTGTAAAATTTTTGTGCAGTGTTTCAGCAGAAATTATTTTTTTTTAATAAAAATATCCCTGTAGTCAGTTATAACAGAAAGTTTTTTCACAAGCCCAGCTTACATGTTATCAATATATCTACAAGGCTAAAACTCTATGCTAATTTACTTTTTTAACCTTCTAATGCACTCCTCTGGTAGCATAGTGGCTAAGACACTTGCCTGCTAACCAGACGGCTGGCGGTTCAAACCCACCAGCCACTCCTCGGAAGGAAGGTTGGGCAATCCTACTTCCGTAGTGATACTGCCTTGGAAACCCAAGGAGGGGTAGCTATGAGTCGGGGTCGACTCGACGGCACATAACAACAACAACAACAACAACAATGCACTCCAGTCAGAGCTGTCATCATTACCCAATTACAATGATGCTTCCAGTCACATGGTTTCACCTGCACTGGCTACAAGCATGGGCTTTTGTTCTTGTTGCTGTGGTGTTTTTATAGTCGCTTGATTTTGTCAGATTTTTTGGTGTTTCAGTTACAATATAATGGTAAGCAGTATTTGTGATTCTATATCAATAACTTGAGTATGAAGTGGTAACTAAAGGAAAAGAAGGAGAAAAAAATTTTTTTAAAAAGGACTTCTGCTCAGTCACAATGTTGTAATTAATAATGGAATTCAATGTAGAAGTATTTTACAAAACAATTTTATTGTTAGTATTCATACAACCTAAGAAATATTACATTTAAGCATTTTACAACTGTATTTATAACATATTTTTCTATTGTTGGGAGCGCTGGTGGAGTAGTGCCTAAGCCATTTGACTGGTAATCAGAAGGCTGGCAGTTCAAACCTACCAGCCACTCCTCAGAAGGAAGATTGGGCAATCTATTTCCTTCCGTAGAGATAAGCCTCTGAAACCCAAGGAGAGGTTGCTATGATTGGAATTGACTTGACCACAGTTGAATTTGGTTTTTTTTTGTTTGTTTGTTTTCTATGGTTAAAATTGATAATAAACATGACTAAGGATTCTGTATGGTTTGGTATGGGAGGAATTCCGTGTGTGTGTGTGGGTGACACCATGAGTTACTTGCACTGGGTGACACAAACCCTAGTGACTCGACTGCTTTCTAAGTGCTGCTTAGACGTAAAGGACAATGAAAACAGAAGCCTTGTGAACAAGCCCCTAGACAGAGGTGGAGAATCTACAATTATCAATAATCCTGCTGAGTTGAAGTACCTGCAATATGTGTGAGATCTGGAGTCTGGCATGTCAGGACTCAGTTTCCTCTTCTTTATTCAAAGGGTGCCTATACCCATCTGTAGCAAGAGGGCAGCATGGAAAGGCCAGTTAAGACGGGGCTGGCTCTTAGCTGCAACAGGCAGTGGGTGATAGTATGACAATGAATTGTTATCTGGTGGTAACTTTGTATATCTTGAGGGTAGAGGCTGGTTGCTCCGAAAGGGACAAGAATATTCTTCCACAGGGAGACAGGCATGACCTTGGGCTTCCTGAATTACCTGCCTACTGGGCCTAATTTCATCAAGGCAACAAAGGCCACTTCACACTTCCAGAGAAGGAGGAAGTGGGGAGGGGGTTTTGACTACACCGATTACTTCGAGCCTCACAAATATGCTGGTGACCAGACCAAACCAAACCCACTGCCATCGACTGGATTCTGACTCATAGCGACCCGATTGGGTTTCCGCGGTAAATCTTTATGGAAGTAGATTGCCCCTTCTTCCTTCCATGGAGTGTCTGGTGGGTTTGAACTGCCAACCTTCCGGTTAGCAGTGATTTGCCTTAGGCACTGTACCACCAGAGCGCCTTTATGCTGGTGAGAAAGGGAAAATAAGAGAAGCCTAAAACTTGAGGACACAACTCAGTTCCCCTTCCCCAGGGTTTATTATTGTCAGCTCCTGGAGGCTGTGGGGAAAGGGTGGGGGTGGAATAAGTTGAGCCAGCACTTTACAGGGAAATTCATCTCTGCAAACTCCCACAAATAGAAACCCCACTCTATCAGGAGTTCTTTCGACTTCCTGACTTCTTTCCACCCCTCTAAAGCGTAGGGCGGGGAGTTGAGGCCAAGAGGCCCCTCCTCCTTGCAGCTGACAACGGTCTTATAACCTGAATTGTGAAATACAGGAAAGACCCGGTTCTCTAAATCTGAGGCTAACAGTTTAGATGGGGTGCCTCTGATAGAAACATCCCACCTCTAGCCCCTGCCCGCAAGCCTGACCCTGACTACTAACTCAATAAAGCTCTGGGCAAGGAGTTTCACTGGACGTTGTTTCTTTTCTCCAGATCCCTTTTTAAGAGATTAAGCCCTGGGACGCTGAGGCACACGGAGAAGTCAGAATACCTGCGGGAGCGTGTGCGCTGTGGGTCACCTGTTGCGGTGCGCAGTGGGCGTTTCCGAGGGTTGCCTGTGCCAGGGCCAGGCGGAGGGCACCCGGGGCTGCGGCGTGCGCGCAGCGGAGGCGAAGTACCCGGGCTGGCCTTCGAAGTACCCGGGCTGGCCCTCTCCTCTGGCTTCCGCCGGGTCAGCTGACCGCCCAGTGCGGAACTGCGCGCCCAGCCCGCACGCCCGGCCGCCCCTGATCCGCGCCGCGCACACGCCTGATCCCGCCCAGTCAGCCATGGCGGGACTCGTGGTCAGTGGAACACAAGTAAGTCCACAAGAGGGAACCCTGTCTCCGCTGGGGCAAGTCTGTCTGGGGAGGGTCCGCTGGGGCACCACAGAGACTGGTGAGGGTCCCTTCTGAGTTTAAACAGGGCTCCCTGTCCCCTCTTCAGGGGCTGCGTTTGCAGGTGGTGGTCTGTCAGGTGGCCATGAGTGCCCTAGCTTGGAGACAGATTCGGTTTGGGCCTGGCACACCCCCTTGCTGAGTAGGAGGAACCCCACCCCCCCATTCACCTCCATTCCCATCTGTCCCCCGGTGCCTCAGTGACCAGGCCCTCAGGGTGACTCCTCCAACAGGCTCGGTGTGCACAGTGCCGGCGGCCCACATACTTTTAAAGGCTCATAAAGATATTTTAATTTCTTTTATAATCAGAACCATAACAAAAGAACTTTACACCAAATAAAACATTTTAATATATTAATGTATTTGTCTTTTATCACAATGTAGTCATAATGTATAATTAGTATTTTTTTAAAATGGAGGCAGGGGCCTACAAAAATCATAGTGAAAGTCCTGCAGGCTCTAAGTCCGGGATCTCTGTGCCTGACTTGTCTGGTCATCAGGAAGCCACAGCCCTCTACATTATTTCAGCACCTGAGTTCTTGAACAGGTGTCTGTGGGGACTGTGGCAAAGGTACAGTTTCAGCCCTGAGTGACAGACACCATCGCCTCACATGCCTTCAGCCCTGTGGTAAAGCCTGGGGTGTTTTCAGTTATTGCTGGAAGGATAGACTCAGCCACCCTGACCAGGTGCCTTTCACCTGCTGGAAAAGCCAGGTCTTTTTAACCTCTTCTCTGGATGAACCAGCCCTCCTGCTTCCCACCTTTCCTTGCATACCCTGGAGAAACAGTTCTGAGTTTTGGAAGCCTCCCCTGGAATTGCCTAAGGCAAGTAGTGTCAGGCACAATTAGATTTTGAGATTACTTTGGACAAAGGGAATGTTCCTCTTTTCTCAAAGTTCTAGAGGTTTTATGACTCCTACAGATAAAATGGGAGCTCTGGTAGCATAGTGGCTAAGACACTTGCCTGCTAACCAGACGACTGGCGGTTCAAACCCACCAGCCACTCCTTGGAAGGAAGGTTGGGCAATCCTACTTCCGTAGTGATACTGCCTCGGAAACCCAAGGAGGGGTCGCTATGAGTCAGGTATGACTCGACGGCACATAACAACAACAACAACAACAGATAAAATGAGGAGCTCTGGTAGCTTAGTGTCTAAGGCACTTGACTGCTAACCAGAAGGCTGGTGGTTCAAACCCACCAGCCAGTCCTGGTAGGGAAGATGAGGCAATCTACTTCCGTAGTGGTAGTGATACTGCCTTGGAAACCCAAGGAGGGGTCGCCAAAAAAGGGTCCTTCTGAAAGTTAAAATGGCAGTTGACAGGAAGAGGCTTGTTATGGATTGAACTGTGTTTTGCTGACATATATACTGGAATCCTAATCCTGACACCTGTGGATAAGGAGCTCTAGTGTTAGGCATTTGACTGCTAACCAGAAGGTTGGCGGTTCAAACCCACCAGCCACTCCACAGAAGGAAGTCTGGACAATCTATTTCTGTAAAGATTTACCGCCTTGGAAACCCCAAGGGGGTCGCTATGAATCTGAATTGACTCAAAGGCAGTGAATTTGTTCTTTTGGTTTATACCAGTGGATGTAATTCTGTTTGGAAATTGAGTTTTCTTTATTATGTTAATAAGATCCTATCAGTGTAGGCTAGGTCCCTGGCCTCACAGCCAGAGTTCAGAAGTGATAAATAAGGCCATGGAGATATCAGCCTGCAAGAAAGGTTAAAAATGATGGGCCTTATTTCTGAAAAACCAAACCAAACTCACTGCTGTTGAGTTTTTCTGAGGTGGTATCACTATGGAAGTAGATTGCCCAGTCATCACTTCTGAGTTATATAAAGAACAGCATAGACACAGAAAGGGGGGAGACAGGTGTTATCCCATGATGATGGAGGCAGATGAATCTATAAGCCCAGGAACTCCAATGATAGCCAACTGTTGGAAGCAGAAATGGACAAGGACCTCTCCCTAGAGCCACACCCTGAATTTGGACTTCTAGACTCCTGCATTGTGAGATAATAAATGTATGCTCTTTAAAGTTGTCCAGTTGTGATATTTCTGTTACAGCAGCACTAGGAAAGTAAGATAGTGCTGGAGAGGAGGGCTCTGCTCTTTCTTAGAGTATCTGCCTCAGGAGGATCCCTTCCTCTCAGACCCATCATACTCTGGGATTAGCTTCTTCTATGCTCATGGAGCTCTGGTAGCATAGTGCCTAAGGCACTTGACTGCTAATCAGAAGGCTGGCGGTTCAAACCCACCAGCCACTCCTTGGAAGGAAGGTTGGGCAATCCTACTTCCGTAGTGATACTGCCTCAGAAACCCAAGGAGGGGTCACTGTGAGTCAGGGCTGACTCGATGGCAAATAACAACAACAACAACATGCTCATGGAGAGCTTGACACTGGGACTGAGGGCTGTCCTGTGCTTTCATTTCCTTTTCTCTTCTTCCATTTCCCAAACTTGATTTATCCTGTACCCCTTGCTTTTTGTTCATGGGCTATTTAGGGTGGGCTATCTTTGAAGTGTGAGTGAGGCATTTTGGGCCATTGGGACTGTTTTAAATAGATGGAGCTTCCTGGAGAGGAGCTGAGAAGGCCGCCTAGGAAAATGCTCCTACCCCATTTTCTAAACTACCTAGGCCAATGATTTGAGTGCCTAGAGTTGGGATTAAGTTATTATTAACATTCTGCTCCCTATGATTTTTAATAACAAATGGTAGCTCTTTGCATGTGTGTAGCATGTTGTTGTTATGTGCCGTTGAGTCGGACCCGAGTCATAGCGACCCTCCTTGGGTTTCCGAGGTGTTATCACTACGGAAGTAGATTGCCCAACCTTCCTTCCGAGGAGTGGCTGGTGGGTTTGAACTGCCAGCCTTCTGGTTAGCAGTCAAGTGCCTTAGGCACTATGCTACCAGAGCTCCTTGTGTGTAGTATGTTGTTGTTGTTGTTATGTGCTGTCGAGTTGCACCCGACTGATAGCATCCCCTCCTTGGGTTGCTGAGGCAGTATCACTACAGAAGTAGATTGCCCAACCTTCCTTCCGAGGAGTGGCTGGTGGGTTTGAACTGCCAGCCTTCTGGTTAGCAGTCAAGTGCCTTAGGCACTATGCTACCAGAGCTCCTGTGTGTAGTATAGCACTTCTCAAACTTTGGTAGAGTCTTCTTGGAAAAAAAAAAAAAAACTTCCCATGAGCCCACAGTGTTGATACTATTTTTTATTATAATGTTACTTAAATATACAAATAGAACCAGATAAGACTTTTCATATTTAGAGATTTACAAAACCCAAATAAAGGAATAGATTAAATGCAAAGAAAACTATAACACCAAAACAGTTAAAATAAATAATTTAATAATATGGGTGATGTTGTTTTGTTGAAACTAGGTCACTACTTTCAATGCCAGTGTGGGAAACTGCCATTGCACTGGTTGCACAGGCCTAGAGTACCATGTGTTTGATAACATTGCAGTCTTCCCATCACTTTTGTCCATTAAAACTTTTCATTCAGCATGGGTCTGACTACCTTTGACTTTCTCTTGGTTTGAATGCATCATTTATATTAGAATTAAGTCCTTTCTCTTTTTCTATTAGTTTATGACAACATAATGGCATCAATACCATTGTAGACACAAATGCAAACTTGGAATTTGGGCACTGAAATCTTGTGCCCAAGAAACATTGAAATAACAAGTTCATTTCATAGTGATATTGGTATGATTCAGTAACTATTTATCAAGTTTCCATTAGGTGCCAGGGATAGCATTGTGTGTTTTAAATATATTATTTCATTCCTATATAGATACAATGGGGATAATAGTAGTATGTGACTCATAGGACTATTTCATGAGGATTAATAAGGTAACATATATAATGACCTTTTGGCTCATGGTAGGTATTTAATAAATGTTATTATGTTATTTTTTAAAAAAACACTTTTGGAGGCAGTTATTGTCAGGAGAGGAAACAGACTCCAAGTGGTTGTGACTCATTCAAGATATCACAGTAAGTAGTGGCATAGGGACTCTGGCTTATAACCAGGGCCGTTCATACTCTGACAGAACTACCAGTATTGCACATTTAAAATCAAGAACCCCCCATTGTCAACTTCTCCATGAGTATGGAAGAAGCTAAACCTCTGTTGTATGATGGGTCTGAGGGAAAGGGGATCTTCCTGGGGCAGGTACTCTAAGAGAAGGCAGAGGCCCTCTCATCTAGCACTGCCTAGTGCACTTTCCTAGTGCTGTTGTAAGAGAAATATCACAACTGGGTAACTTTAAAGAGCATATTGACAAAGCTACCATCCCCAGAAATGCCCTGGGAGCCACACCTTCCCAACTAGAAAGAGAAATCCCCAGTCTTCTGCAGTTTGGTAATTTTCTGCAGAATCTGCTGGGGGATGTTGTTAGGGTTGGGGCTGGGTGTGTACATGAGCGGAAATTCCCTCCCAGCCATTATTTGTCTCCCTCTTTGGTTTTCCTCTCTCTGTAGGGGTCTTTTACCTTGATTTTATACTTACCTAATAATTGATTTTATTTTAATTTACCTAATAATGGTTCCCTTTCTGTTACCATTCCACACAAGGTAGAAGTCTTGGAGTATAATTTACATAAACCAAAAAAACTAAACTCACTGCTGTCGAGTTGGTTCTGACTCATAGTGAACCCTCCTTGGGTTTCTGAGTCAGTATCTCTACAGGAGTAGGTTGTCCAGTCTTCTTCCAAGGAGTGGCTTGTGGGTTTGAACTGACAACTTTCTGATTAGCAGTCAAATGCCTTAGGCACTATGCCACCAAAGCTTCCATAATTTATATAAGATAGGAAAATTTAAAGTTCCAAAACTTGATTCCTCAGTTCAGTTGGAATCAAGATGATTGACTAAATGCAGGGATTTCTGGTTCCTAGATGTGCTCTTACTTCTATGCCATTTAAAATTTATTGATTGATGTCTGTATCCTTTCTCTTGTTTGCCAAAGAAGCTAACTGTTTGGGTCTGGCTTTTTTGGCCTTGCCTCTTTCATTAGGTGGTCCTGTGCTTCAAGAAGCTTTCTGATAATCCTAAGTGGTAATGTCTCGCATTCATTTTTTTTTTTTTTATTTTTATTGTGATTTGCGTGAAAGTTTACAGAGCAAATTCATTTTCCATATAGCAGTTTGTACACATTTTGTCTCCTTACATTGCTGTGATTTCCTACAATGTAACAGCTCTTTTCCTACTTCATCCCCATAGTTACCTCTTCCCTGTGTCCTTTCCCACCCACGCACTCCTGCCCCTCTAGCCATCTCCCTGTGCATACACTACCTTCTGTTCTCCCATGATTGATTTCTACAAGGAGTATATCTATTTGATGTAAATATGCAGCCCATATGCCTGTCTTTTATTTGGCTGGAAGCCACAGGAGTGAGTTCAGTTCCAGACCTGATGGGCAACTAGGGGCCATAGTCTCAGGGGTTTCACCAGGCTCTATCAGACCAGCAAACCTGCTCACTCCTTTTTTTTTTTTAATGATTTTGAGTTTTGTTTCACATTGTTCTCCCACTCTGTCCAGGATATCCTATACAGATCCCCTTCCGAATGGTTTACAGTGGTAGCCAGGCACCATCTAGTTCTTCTGGTCTCATGGTCATACAGGCTGAGGATCGTATGGTCTACCAGTCCCTTGGACTAATTGTTTCCATGCATCTTTGATTTTCTTCATTCTTCTTTGCTCTGGATGAGGAGAGACCCATCATTGCATCTAGATGGCTGCTCATAAGCTTTTAAGATCCCAGTCACTATTCACCCAAAGTAGGATGTGGAACAATGTTTTGGTGTAGTATGTTATGCCAATTGAGCTTGATGTACCCTGGGACCATGGTCCTGAGCCCACAGGTCCAACTACTCACTCCCTCCAGATAGCTGGTTGTGGCCAAGAAGTCACCACAACCTTGTCCCTTGTCAGGTCTACTATATACCTGGGCATTCTTACAGAACATACAAGTACACTTGTAGAAATATTGTCTGACAACCCTATACATGGTCATGCACAATCCCTGTTGCCTAGACATACCTGATCGTTCAGCCTGTCCACCCATCTATCTACCCATAAATCAATGTTTGCCATCACTGAGAATGCAGGACTTTATGTACAAAAGGATTCATCTTTGTTGTCTGTATCTCCCATGTGCCTCTCTCTATGTCTTCTTCTTCCTCAGTGCCACCATGTTGATCACTCACATTTGATGCATTTCTCTTCCCTTTACTCAAATCAATACTTGTCTCTACCTGTCTGGCAGTGTTCCCTCCTCTCCCCTCCCACCTCTGGTAACCAACAAACAAAGTTTCATTCTATATTGTGGTAGTTAAGGTTGTGTGTCAACTTGGCTGGGCCCAGTTGAGTGCTGGGCAGCTGGATGTAGTTATTCCCCATGGTGAGACTGGCAGTCAGTTTCATGGTGGAATCTACTGGAGTATCTGAATAGCTGCTTTAGGGATGTGGTCTGCTTCTAGTGTATAAGAAGCAGCTTTGAGGAAAGTCTCCAGCTTTATGAGACACTTGAATCCTGCATGTAGCCAAGTCATTGTTCAGCAGCCTGCCATGCCCTGCCTATCATGGGACTTCTTCTGGACTTGAATTAGTGGCCTGCTGTGTTGTTTGGTAACATTGGGACTGTGTCTTTGTACTTGTCAGCCTTGGGTTTGTCAACCTCAGCAACCAGAAGCTGTCTGAGTGAAGAAAAGCTTCCAGCTTTAGTGGGCTGGGAGGAGGCAGATTTGAATCACAAGATTGAGGGGCTTTCACCCAGCCCCTAGAGCCTGGCACTGTGAACTTGGACTTAAAGCCTTCAAATTGTAAGGATAAACTCCTGTTTGTTAAAGCCATCCTATTTGTGGTATATTCCTGTAAGAGTGGCACAAGGTAACCAAAACACATATGTAAACCTTTCCTTGACTTTTTATAATAGCGGACTAATACAATATTTGTCCTTCTGTGATTGACTTATTTCACTCAGCTGAACGTCCTCCAAGTTCATCCACATTATGCAGTGTTTTGCAGATTCTACATTATTCTTTACAGTTGCATAGTATTCCATTGTGTGTATGTACTATAGTTTGGTTATCCATTCTTCTGTTGATGAGCCCCTAGATTGTTTCCATCTTTTTGCTATTGTAAATAGTGATGCGATGAACATGGGTGTGCACATATCTGTTCTTGTCCTGGTTCTCACTTCTTTTTTTTTATTGTGATTTGAGTGAAGATTTACAGAGCAAATTCACTTTCCATACAGCAGTTCACATATACTTTGTCTCATGTCATTGATCACAGTTTACCACAATGCAACAGCTCCCCTCCCAC
>NW_006921657.1:367695-368408 GCF_000298275.1 Orycteropus afer afer | reverse complement strand
AGGCTGGTGGTTCAAACCCACCAGCCACTCCTCGGAAGGAAGATGGGGCAATCTACTTTCATAGTGATACTGCCTCGGAAACCCAAGGAAGGGTCTCTATGAGTCGGGACCAACTCAACAGCAGTGAGTTTTTGAGTCCAGACAGTGAGTGGAGGCTGCAAGAGAGCCTAGGATGGGGTACAAAATCCTGAGGGATCGCTATGACTCGGGTCTGACTTGAGGGCACATAACAACAACAACAACAACAATGATCATGAACATTTCTTCATGTTTTTGTTGGCTGCCTGAATATCCTCTTTGGTGAAGTATTTATTCATGTCTTCTGCCCATTTTTTAATTGGATTGTTTGTCTCTTTGTTGTTGAAATATTGGAGTTTTCTATAAATTTTAGAGGTAAGTCCCTTGTCAGATATGTTGTTCCTGAATATTTTTTCCCAATTTGTAGGTCCTCTTTTGACTCTTTTGTCAAAGTCTTTGGAAGCACATAAAAATTTGATTTTTTCTCTTCTGCTGTTTGTACATTTTGGGTTATGCTTGATAGTCTATTTATGCCATATATTAGGACCCCTAAACTTGCTCTGATTTTTTCCTTGAGGAACTTTATAGTTTTAGGTTTCACAATTAAGTCTGTGATCCATCTGGAGTTAGTTTTTGTGTATGGTGTGAAGTACAGATCTTGTTTCATTTTTCTGCAAATGGATAACCAGTTTGCC
>NW_006921657.1:335888-367245 GCF_000298275.1 Orycteropus afer afer | reverse complement strand
GCAGGCCATTAACTTAAGTCCATTGTAAGTCCCAAGGTCGGCAGAGCATAGCAGGCTGCTGAGCAATGACACGGCTACGTGCAGGGTCCAAGCGTGCCCAAGGCTAGAGACCATTCCCAAGGCTTCTCCTTATATACAGGAAGCGGACCACATCCCAAAGGCAGCTACTCAGCTGCTTGTTGTAGATTCCACCATGGAGGTGATTGCCAGTCTCATCATGGGGAATAATTATCACCAGCTGCCCAGCCACTCAACCAGGCCCAGCCAAGTTGACACACAAACATAACTCTACAATTTGTTAAACAATCTCTTCTCCATTTAATGGATTTCTGCCCTTTGTCAGAGATCAGTTGACCATAGGTCGATGGATCTCTTTCTGGGTTCTCAATTCTATTCCACTGGTCTATTGTACCAATACCAGGTTATTTTGACTACTGTGGTTATAAGTAGGTTTTGAGATCTGGGAATGTTAGACCTCTTACTTTGTTCTTCTTCTTTGATTGTACTTTGTCAGAAGCACTTCTTAAACATGTCTCTTTTCTAGTTATGAGTGTTTGAATTCTTGGCTATAACTGTTTTCTGCTTTTACGTCTTTTCCAGCTGATTTGAACCCTTCAATCTTGTCTGCTTAACCCATGTCTAAAAGCTTCCAGTTTACACAGGGATGGTCCAAACATGTAGGTGGCTTATCATATTGATTCTTGTTCTAGACTTTGAAGCCTTGGCCTTTATCTCCATGAAATGGTGATAAGTTGTGCTTTGTTTAATTTTCCTAGTGTGTTGTATTGTTATGATCATGTAATAGAACAAGTGTTGAAATCTTGTCTGAGATGTTGTGAATGATCCAAATGCTGCTGCTTTTTTTTTTTTTTTTAATTTTTTAAATTATGATTTGGGTGAAAATTTGCAGAATAAACAGGTTTTCCATTCAATAGTCCATACATATTTTGTTTCCTGATATTGATTACAGTCCCCACAATGTAACAGCACTCTTCCCACTTCTTTCCTGTGGTTATCATTTCCCATTGTCCTTCTTCCCTATCCATTCCTGCTTTCTGAGCTTTACCCCTGGGCAAATGCTGCCCTTTTGATCTCTTATGTTTGATTGTTCTAAGAAGTGCTTCCCTTCCTAGTGTTATTGTTCACTTCATAGGCCTGTCTATTGATTGGCTGAAAATTGAGTCATAAGAGTGAGTTCAGTGCCAGGCCTAAAAGGTGTTTAAGGGCCATAGTCTTGAGGGGTTCTGCCAGTCTCTATCACACTGGTAAGCCTGGTCTTCATTATGATTATTTTTTTGAGATTTGTTCTGCATTTTTCTCCCACCCTATCCAGGATCTCTTATTGTGATCCCTATCAGAATGTTTGGCAGCGGTAGCTGGGCACCATCTAGTTCTTTTGGTCTCAGGGTTGTGGAGGATGAGGTTCATGTGGTCTACTAGTCTCTTGGACTAATTATTTCCATGTTTCTTTGATTTTCTTCACTCTCTTTGTTCTGAGGAGGAGAGACCAATAGTTGCACCTTCCATATACTTCTTGATAGCTTTCTTGGGTGTTGCTGCTTTTTCTGAAGAAGAATCTTACAGAAGAAAAAGAGGAGAAAATCACTCTCTCTTTCCTCAGACTCTGAACACTGACACTAGTTTTAGGCCTTCAGCTTGGTGCCTTTTCAGCTAGGCAGACTCATTTTGAAGCCAAAACATGATTATCAATTCACCATTGGCATCTGCTGATTAGAAAAGTCTGTACCCATTTAGGGAGTTGTGCCTAAGGCACTTGACTGCTAACTAGAAGGCTGGTGGTTCAAACCTACCAGCCACTCCTCAGAAGGAAGGTTGGGCAATCTACTTCCATAGTGATACTGCCTTGAAAACCTAAGGAGGGGTTGCTATGAGTCGGGTCCAACTCGATGGCACGTAGCACAACAACAACAACATAAAGTCTGTGGCCTCCTTACTCATGATGCAGGACTTGATCCTGGTTCCATCACTAAGAGAGAAGCTGCATGAGTCTGGGCAGGCCTCTAGAGGCTTACTTTCCTTGTTTTGACATGGAGTCCTAGTAGATTTCGTCCTTGCTGAGTCTGTGAAGAAAAACCTCAGTTTCTACATCTAAAACTCAATCTCTGTTATATTACAGAGGCCTTAGTATATATAGGATGGTGGTGTATTCAGGGGTAAAGGGGATGGGTTTTCTGGTGAGCACCATGGGCCTGAGGGTCAATGTGAACTGAATATAAAAGAAGCTGCTGATTGAATGGATGTCCTGAGGGATATCATGAGGGAAATTTAAGTCCCCAGACTGATTGGAGGCCTTAGTCCCTGAAACAATTGGGGCCTTGTATCCCCAATCTCTCCATGGTATATGATTTCCGTCTCAGTTTGCAAGCAGGACTTACTTTATTATACAAGGGGCTATGAAGAAAGATGGATCCCATGTAGAAAGGTTGCTATTTTGAACTTGAAGCCCTTTATTTTTTAGCCTGTATCTTCCTGTATCAAAACTATTTTATTGTAGTCAGTTATTTTTTTGTCCCTTTCTTCCACATTTTCTCCTCCTGGAATGATGTTACTGAAGGAGAGTGAATACAGGATATTGTTTTATCAACAATTTGTTTCCATTGTCTAAGAGAGAATTGAGAGATGATTTGGAAGACTGGGGATGCTAGGATGGTGTGTTGAACTGTATTAGAGTGCTGTTTTTATAGTTCTAAAACAATTGAATGTTGGTAATTTTGTATGCTTCAACCTAATATCTGAGGATGAGATGATCACAGTATTCTTTCTATTTATTTTTTTAAACTTTTTATTGTGATTTGAGTGAAAGTTTATAGAGCAAGTTAGTTTTCCATTCAGTTGTTCATACACGTTTTGTTTTGTGACGTTGAATGCAGTCCCTATAATGTAACTGCACTCTTCTCACTTCCTCCATGTGGTTACTGTTTCTTTTTGTCCTTCTTTCCTGTCCATTCCTACTTTCTGAGCTCTATCTCTGGGCAAATGCTACCCTTTTCATCTCGTGTGGTTGATTGTTCTAAGGAGTGCATACTTCCCTGGTGTTACTGTTCATCCCATTGACCAGTCTGGCTGAAAGTTGAACCACAGGGGTGAGTTCAGTTCCAGGAATGAAGGGTGACTAAGGGCCATAGTCTTAGGGCTTCCACCTGTCTCTAATAGACTATTAAACCTGACCTTTTTTTTTTTTTTTTATGATTTTGAGTATTGTTCTTATTTCTCTCTCATTTTGTCTCAAACCTTCTATTGTGATCCCTTTCAAAGTGGTTGGCAGTGGTAGCTGGGCACCATTTAGTTCATCTACAGGATGAGGTATACGTGGCCCTCTAGTCTCTTGGACTAATTATTTCCATGTCTTTGATTTTCTTTACTGGTCTTTGCTCCAGATGAGGAGAGACCAATATTGTACCTTAGATTGCAGCTTGCAAACTTTTAAGACCCCAATCACTACTCACCAAAGTAGAACAATGTTTTTGTGTAGTATGTTATGCCAGTTGACCTTAATGTCCCCCACAACTGTAGTCAAGAGTCCCCAGGCCCAGTGCCTCATTCCCTCAAAGGGTTTGGTTATGGCCAGGAAGTTTTCCTAACTTTGCCCTCTGTTTACTCTACTATATGCATCTATCTATCTATATATAGATAGATAGATATTTTTATAGCACATACACATATATATGTAGAACTATTGCCTGCCAAACCTATATATGGTTGTGGGTATAGTCCGTTTCACCCATCCATACTTGATCATCTGCCTATCTATCTATGTATCTACTTGTAGATTGTTATTACTGATAATGCAGTATTGTATATGTAATAGTGTTTATCTTTGTTGTCTGTACCTCTTGTGTATCTCTCCGTGCCTTCCTTTTCCTTAGAGATATTGGGCTTGTCATTCCCTTTTTGTGTATTGCCTTTTCTTTCACCCAAATTAATGTGTCTTTTATCTATTTAGTCATTTTCCCTGTCTTCCCTGGTAACCATCAAAGAATGTTTCTTATGTGTAAACCTTTCCTTAACTTGTTATAGTAGTAGATCCATAGAATATTTGTCCTTTTGTGATTGACTTAATTCACTCAGTATAATGCCCTCCACATCATCCATGTTATGAAGTGTTTTGTGGTTTTTTTTGTTATTCTTTAATATTGTATAGTATTTGCAGTGTAGTAAATTACTTAGTATGGCTTTTCTACCCATAAGTCATTGTAAACTCAGTGGTGGAATGAGCAACTGAGGAGCTCCTGATTGTAAATGTTATCAACCTGGGTTATTTCTTTTGGGCATGGCACAATGCAATGTTATGGGAGGCTCTCTCTCAGGTGCTTAGAGTTCTGATGCTATGATTGGCTAGTTTGGCCACTCTGCCAAGCTCAAAAGGAGGCCTCCTAGAGGCAGAACTCTCTCTGACTGCTGGTTGAGGAAGACATACTGCTGAAAGAGACACGTGTCCCTGAAAGAGACATGTGCCCCTGAAAGAGACATGTGCTGCTGGGAAAGAGATGCAAGAGACATACATTGCTGAGTAAGACACTGAGGGACATGCACTGCTAGGGGAGAGACTGTGAGAGACTTGGCTGAGAGACGGTGGGCTGGGAGAGAGATTGAGCATTTTTCCTGAACTTCAATTGTAGCCTGTGGTGCTTCCCTAATAAACCCCATAATCTGTGAGCTGTGTGTGGCCACTTCAGTGAATTATCAAACCCAGGAGAGAGGTGGTGGGTGCTTTGGGAGGAACGGTTGGAGAAAGGGCTGGAGGGAGGCAGCATGTCTGGCCTTGTAGGAATAGGCCTTGGGTTACTGCTGGTAATCCTGTCTCCCTCTTGTAGGGTTAGAGGAGGTCGGAAGATGTGGCCTCCTGGCCGTTTTTGCAGTATTCCATTGTGTATATATACCATAGTTTCTTTATCCATTCATCCATTCATGGGCACTTAGATCATTTCCATCTCTTTGCTGTAGTGAACAGTGCTGCAATTAATATGGGTATACATATATCTACTTGTGTCCCAGCTCTAATTTTTCTTGGATATACACCTAATAGTGGGATTCCAAAAACAAACAAACAAACAAACAAAAAACAAACCCACTTCCATTGAGTTGATTCTGACTCATAGTGTCCCTTATTGGGTTTCTGAGGTGGTAAATCTTTACGGAAGTAGGTTGCCTGGTCTTCTTCCATAGAGTGGCTGGTGGATTCAAACTGCCAACCTTCTGGTTAGCAGCCAAATGCCTTAGGTACTGCGCCACCAGAGCTCGTTAGTAGTGGGATTACTGGATCAAATAGTATATCTATTTCCAACTTTTTAAGGAAGCACCATCCTGATTTTCACAGTGGTTGCAACATTTATAGTCCTACCAGCAGTGTATGAGAGTTTTAATCTCTCTATAGCTGTGGTAGTTAAGTTGTATGTCAACTTGGCTGGACCTGGTTGAGTGGCTGGGCAGCTGGATGTAGTATTCCCCATGATGAGGCTGGTAATCAACTCCATGGTGGAATCTACTATGAGCAGCTCAGTAGCTGCCTTAGGGAATGTGGTCTGCTTCCTGTATATAAGGAGAAGCCTTATATACAGGATAGTCTCTTGCTTATGGCACACTTGAATCCTACATGTAGCCAAGTTGTTGTTCAGCAGCCTACCATGTTCTGTTGCTCTTGAGACTTTCAATGGACTTGAATTAATGGCCTGCCATTGTGGTTTGGTAACATTGGGATTGCACCATTTTGTTTGTCAGCCTTGGGCTTGTCAGCCTCAGAAGCCAGTAGCTGTCTCAGTGAAGAAAAGCCTCTAGCTCCGGTGGGAGCAAGAGGCAGAGCTGAAGCCCAAGGTTGAGGGGCTTTCACCCAGCCCCTAGAGCCTGGCACTTTGAACTCAGACTTAAAGTCTCCAAATTGTAAGAATAAACTCCTGTTTGTTGAAGCCATCCCTTGTGGTATATTCCTGTCAGAGTGGCAGTAGGTAACCAAAACAATACCTTGACAGCATTTGTTATTTTCTGTCTTGTTGAACTCTGGTATTACTGATGGGGTGAGCTGATATCTCATTGTTGTTTTGATTTGCAGTGGTCAAAATATTCTTATTCCCTACTAAGAAATATATAACTCCTTACGAAGTCTCACACTCACTTCATGAAGTCCTTGTCTATGCGAATGGAAGACTGGGATTTGTAAGGGGACAGGATCAAGGCTGTAGCCATGTGACAAGCCTGAATTTTTACCAGAGAAGGAGGGGGTATCCTTTAAGGAAGTATCATATGTTGTGGCCCACTGGCCATCTCTGACACATAGGCTTATTTTACTGGTTTTTGAATTAGTGGCCATTCTGTCCCCATGCGCTATCTGTAGAAATGGGTTTCACAAGCTATATGGCTAGAGTAGTAAGAGAGGATCCTGGGTGGCATAAATAGTTAAGCACTTGACTGTTAACCTAAAGGTTGGTGGTTCAAACCCAGCTAGTAGTGCTGAGAAAGAAAGGCCTGGCAATCTGTGTCTGTGTGCCACTGGCCACAGTGGGCCAGGCCTGGGAGGCCCAGTTCCCCAAGTGCTCAAGGGCCCACAGATACAAGCCAAATGTTCCAGCTGTGCACAGGGTGTCCTTTCATTTGGTGCAGGGCGCTGAGACACGTGGAATGGCACCCCAGAAGTTTGACTCTACTTCAAGAAAACCCTGTGGAGAAGTGCTGCTTTGTAATACATGGCATTGCCATGAGTTGGAATTGAGTTGATGGCAACAAGTTTGGTTTGGTTTGGAGGTCATGAGAAAGCCCAGTGATATCACAGTTAGTAGTTCTGGGACCAAATTTCATTTCAGCTTCTTAACATTTGGGCATATACTAGGAACTCAATCATCGTAATAGTAATAATAATAATTAATAGAGAATGCCTTAGGAAAAATCTCTGGAAAGCAGAGTGTAACTGACTGCAAAAATTTCCCTGGAGGAGGAACACTTGAAGCTCCAGGCTCACGTTGTCTGCTTATTGCCTTCAGAACAGCTTTGTTCAGAGTGTGGAGGGCATTTTCTTCAGGGTGTGGAATGGTAATAGGAAGGGCTTGGTGGTCAGGGGAGGTGTTCTTGTCCAACCCTATTTGTTCCAGCATCCTGCAGGTTGAGTGCATCTGCTGTGTCTTTTGTGAGGTAATGTGAATAACGGGGTTTGAAGGGGATGGTTTGGAGGTAGTGAGGGAGAAGGGCAGCTGGAGGAAAGGCCCCTGAGCTGGAGGCTGACTGCTGCTGTTATATCAGCATGCTCTGACATTTTTTTTTTTTTTTTTGAGGGGGACACCTGAATCTAGCCAGTTTCAGTCTGAATTTCCGTTTTGCTGGGGGCTTGTCGCCATCATGTGAACGATGCCAGGGCAGGGAGCTGTTGGTAGAGTCCTTGAAGCCTCCATAGCTGATTTGATCAAGAAAACAGCCTCAAATGTGGCTTTTTTTGCGTGGGTGGAGTGTGCGTTTAATGTTTCTGAAGCAATCATTGTATCAGTGACTCAGGGTGGGAGCACCTGGCTGATTTCCGTTTGCTACGTTGTTTCTGTTCTATTTAATTTCCAGGTGTCCTACATAGGCCAAGACTGCAGAGAAATTCCAGAGTACCTCGGCAGGGACTGTGGACATTTTGCAAAGAGGCTCGATCTGAGCTTTAACCTTCTGAGGTATGTAACCTGCACACGAAGTGGGCCAGGCCTGGGAGGCCCAGTCCCCCGAGAACTCAAGGGCCTGGAGGTAAAAGTCAAATGCTCCAACCCCGCATAGGGTGTCCTTTCATTTGGTGCAGGGCACTGGGACACATGGAATAGCACCCCAGAAGTATGACTCTACTTCAAGTTAGTTCTACCTTTTTTTTTTTATGCATCTGAAACAGCAGTGAGAATTTGATCACCACCCATCTCCCATGAGTTCTTGTGAGAAGGCCATTATACTTTCACTTGTTCTTTTCCTTTCTCATTAATACCTGTGCAGACAAGCCAGAATACTGTTGGGCAAGGAACGAGATGGAACCACTAAGAGGGTTTAGGAGGTGTGTGGGGATGCTTTTTCAGTTATTCTTACTTCCAGAGCATTTGCCAAGTTACAGGTAAGGTGTATGTGTGATTCTTTCTTTGCCTTTTTATGAATTGGAACCTTAAGTGTTTGTGATGATGATTTCTCCCAGATGGTGTTTCAAAGGAATTCAAACATTGTTGGCGTGGGGTGGGTGGGAGGGAAATTCTCCACAACTGTTTCAGTCTTGGCAAAAGGTAAGCGTGAGTTTATATATTATTCCAGTGGAGAACACAGTTATTTCTTCTCAAAGGGTTATGAATTGCAACTGGTTTCAGGGCTTCAGGGATGGAAGTAGGAAGTACTAGAAAGCAGGTACCATTGGTTCCAATCAGAGCCTTTCTAAGTGCCTTCCTTTAGAGCTATGCTGCCTATGAGTGGAGCAAACAGTTGAGGTAGAAGGAGAGACAGGATCCTGAATCCCACTCCAGGGCTCAGAAGCTTTCATGTTTCCTGGCTGTGGAGTCTTTTCTCTCCCAAACTCTTGAGTCAGGTCACTTGGGAAATAAGAATTGAAGGAAAATTAGCAAAACTTGGGGCATTACAGCACCAAAGAGTGAGGGAGATTTAAGTTTAAGCTAAACCAGCAGAGCAGAGCGTCTTAGACCTGTGCATAGGAGCAAGGTGAAGCTGAGGTGTGTTTTTTCCAGGGATTTGGAATTGAGAGGATGTAGTAGCGAGTGGGGATTGTGTGTGTTCTGTCCCTGACTCCCAAAAAGTGTGCATGCGTCTGGGGAGTTGTGGAAACTGAAAAGTGGTGAAGTTATACATAGGGATGAGAGGAAGCCAAATAAATACGTGGTGACTCTAAAGAAGTTAACAATGATTTTTCGTCCCAATAAGGAGCTCTGGTGGTTCAGTGGTTAAGCATTTGGCTGCTAACCAAAAGGTCAGCAGTTCAAATCCACCAGCTGCTCTGCAGGAAGAAGATGAGGCAGTTTGCCTCCATAAAGATTTACAGCCTTGGAAACTCTACAAGGCAGTTCTATTCTACCTGTATATGTGCTATGAGTGTCAGAATTAACTCCATGGCAGTGGTTTCGGTTTGTTTTTTGGGTCCCAATACTCAAGGGTATTGGGGGTAGAGAGGGTAGAGAAGATAGAGTGCACAGTATAGGCTGAGACACATGTGCTCCTTACATGGTTCCTCAGCCTGGATTCTAGGCAACGGGTTCATTTGCTTGGGCATTGGAAGGGGTCTTTCAATGTAACTGTGGCTTCCAGGAGCTCGTGGCATTATGGCTTGTGGCTCCTGTCTTGTGAATGACTGGGAGCCCGGATGTGGTTTTGAGGAGGACTGGGCTGTGGGAGGTAGTGTGTCAGTGGTCATAGGTCATGGGACTGGGCTGTCACATTTGAGGAAACAGAGCCATCTTTGTAACATCAGGGCTCTGCAGAGAAGAGGCTGGACCTTGGGAAGGGTAGGAGGGCAGAAGAAGCTCATGGCTCTGAGGGGCTTGATCTGTAAGGATTTATCATGAGAAATGATGAGTTGTGGATGCAGGAACATTTAGTGAGAAGAAGGTTGGTAAAGTATATTCAGAGGGAGAGAAATTGTGCTTTTACTTTTCTTTGTTGAGAGGAGAGATTTTTCTGTAGTGCTGAGTTTGAGGAGCTGCAGCATCTAGTCAGGAGCCTGTTCTTGTCTGTGTTGTGATCAGCATGTGATCTGTACACTGGGGTGTAGCTGGGTTGGGGCAGGGATGAGTGATGGGGAAGGGTAAGGGCTAAGGTTCAGGAGGAGTTTACATTTAGGGCTTGGTTAAACTGGAGGAGATTACAGACAAGAATAGAGGAAATCAATCCTGACTTAACTTGGGTGCTTTTGAGATTAGATCATCTTTGACCTTCTTTATTTACTTAACTGGTGGGATGAGGGGAGGCACCACTATGTCCCTTGTGTGTCAGAGGAAGATTCAAATATACTCAGGGACTGGCTTCTATCTTTGTCCCCAGGTGGATCAAAATCAAAGATATTTTAGATTCTTAACTACAGGCAGTCCCTGGGTTACAAATGATATCCAGTCCTAAGTATGTTCTTCAGTCAGATTTGTAGGTAAGTCAGAGCAGGTGCATACGGTTCTTATTTAGCCTTACTTTAGTGCAAGAAAAGGCTCAAAGCCTTTCAGTGATTTAAAAGCTGCACATACAGTAAGTGAAGGTGATTGTGATGGAGAACTTGTTGTGAAATTCAATTGTTGGTTGATTCAGTTGTTTCAAAGTGAGGGCAAATTTACACAACATTAAGGGAGTTCTGATGGCCTAATGCCTAAGGCATTTGCCTGATAACCAGAAGGTTGAGGGTTTGAACCCAGCAGCTGCTCCACTAGGGAAATGGGGCAATCTACTTGCCTAAAGATTTACTGCTTCAGAAACTCAATGGAAATCGCTATGAGTTGGAATCTTTGGCAGTGAGTTTGGTTTTTACCAGTTGCCCATAAGTGGGAAGTTTGTGAAGAGCAGCTAAGAGTGAGTCAGGCTCTTCTTGGTGGTCGTTTATCATTGGCCAGTTGGTGGAGAAGGAAGTCGTGGCTCTCACTCAGTAAATGAAGCTGCGGGAGGTGCTGCTATAGTTGTGTCATATGGGCACTGTTGCTGTCTCCCACTCAGACAAAAACAACAATCGAAAAACCATCAAAAAAGTAAAAGCAAGTGGACAAAAAACACACTGTGTAAGCACACAGGAACAGTCACCAAAGAAAGAAAAAAGAAAGAAAGAAGAAAGAAAGAAACCTTGTAATATCTAGGGAGAGGGCAATAAGAGAAAAAAGGTAGAGTAGGAGAATAATGAAGAAAAGAATGGGAAAAATGCAAAAAGAAAAAAAAAAGGAGTGATGGGGTTAACCATGAGAAAGAAAAAAAATGGGAACCAGGAACAGGGAAGAGAGAAAAAGCTGAAGACCAGAACCTGGAAAGGAAAGAATAAAGAATAATAATAAAAAGGACAACAATCATAATCATAAGCATAATATTAAAACAGACAAAAACAAACTAAAAAAAAGGGAAAAAAATTGGGGTGGGGTGGGGGTGGGGTAGGGCACTCAGGCTCCGTCTGAGCACACAGACTGGGATGGAATTCCTGCCAGCCATAGGAATTCCTGCCGGCCAGAAGTTAGGTGGGAGTAAGGGATAGCTGCACCTCAGTTCACCAAGAGGGTATGGGGTATAAGAGTAACAAGGGGAATATCGCACCTTTCCAGTTGTTCTTGTCCTGTATGTCCTTGTGGTTCCCAGCAAGTGGAGCCTATTCTTAAATCCCTGGAATCTGGGAGAACACAGTCACTTTAAATATCCAAAATGGTTGAACTGCTTGTAAACATTTAAAATGGCTATGCCCTCCAGACAGCCAATAGTCCACAGCTCAGCCTGTCTCCCTCTTTGCTGCTTCCTCTTTTATTCACCAGCCACCAGTGCAGTCCTCCATGCAGCTCCTGGCTAGCAGGGCCAATTTTTAGGTTAATTCTTAGCATAGTGGCTAAGGCACTTGCCTGCTAACCAGATGGCTGGCGGTTCAAACCCACCAGCCACTCCTCGGAAGGAAGGTTGGGCAATCCTACTTCCGTAGTGATAACTGCCTCGGAAACCCAAGGAGGGGTCGCTATGAGTCGGGGCCGACTCGATGGCACATAACAACAACAACAACAACAACAACACCTGGCAATATCCAAGCTGTCCATGCTGTCACTATCGCTGACAGACCACAGCTCAGTATATCTCCTTTTTTGGTGTTTTCATGCAGGTTCTTCTACTAGTTGGAGTTTAGTCCACTTCTATATCCTTCCTTTCAAAGCTCAGGGCTCCAGGATTATCTTCTGTATCTGTGTTAATTGGTTCCCCTTTTCTTTGTTGAAGAGGGTCTATGCAGTCTGTCTGTCTATTCCTCCATCTTATCGGAACTTTAAGTGGGAAGTTTGTAACCAGGGGACTATCTGTAATTTCTCCTTTAAAAAGTAGAGGGGTGGGGGTAGAGAATGGGGAGAGGGGAAGAGAAAGGGAAAATTGACCTTACATACCACATAAGTGGGTATATAATAGATCACCCAATTCCTCTAGGCTTTATGGATCATAAATTTATGGTCCTATCCAAAGGAAATGTCTTGAGTTCCCATTTTACATGTTTTAAGATGTTTTCCCCGGCCCCTTCTCTGCACTGTTTCCATGAGATTGCAGAGTGCATGTATCCCATCAGGCTGCCATGTGGTGGATTCACCTCAGCTGCCTGCGCTAACCATCTCTCTCCTCTGTTGTCTGCTGTTCTCCTCCTTATAAGCCTGCTTGGTCCATTCTGGATACCCCTTTGGCATGAATTGAATTGTATCCCCCCAAGATATGTGACAACTTGGCTGAACCGTGATTCTCAGTGGTTTGGCAGTTATGTAATGATGTAATCATCCTTCATGATATGATATGCCAATCAGTTGTAAGGGTGAAGTTTCACCCTTTGTACTTGAATGTGCTGATGGTCATGAAACCCAGTGACAGTACTGCATGAAATTCTACTTAAGAGTGTCCTTTATTTAAAAAAATTATTTTTCTTATCATAAACACAGTGATAAATATAGAAATCTTGGAAAAATCACAAAGGTAGGAAGAAAATCCTGAGCCTCTCAAATCACTGATAATCTTACCATCCAGAAATCATCACTGTTAATATTTTATTGTTGTCCCATTCTTTTATAATATGCTTAGCATTTTTAAAAATTATGCTGCACCATATACAGTTTGTTGTGTGTGTTGTTTTGTCATCACAATAAATATTTTACTGCATCACAATTTTTAATGGTTTCTTAATTCACTTTTTAGAGTTGGATTTTTAGGTAGTTTGTAGGTTTTTACTGTTACAAATAACTATTATAAGTATCTGTACAATACTCATTAGTGAGTATGTCTCTGATTAGTTGCTTGAGACACATTCCTAGAGATGGAATTGTCAAAGGGCTTTGATGCAGATGTCGGATTCCTCTCTAGAGGTGTTATACCTACTTATACTACTGATGGAGTTCCTTAATGGTTAACAAGCTCTGCAGCTAACCAAAAGGTTGGAGGTATGAGCCCACCCAGAGGTCCCTTGGAAGAAAGTCCTGGTGATCTACTTCTGAAAAAAAAAAACCAGCAGTTAAAAACTCTGTGGAACACATCTGCTGACACGCATGGGGTTGCCTTGTGTGTCACAGTTGAATCAGTGGCAACCAGCTTTGTTTTTTTTGTCTACTACTGAGAAGGAAGAGTATTTGAATACCCCTTGTCCTAAATTCTTGCTTGAGATTGTTTTTGAAGTTTTAATAGTTTACCTTTACTAATTAGCAAAGATAATCATATCCCTTAGACAATATTAGTTACTTGATGTGCTCAAGGCAAGAGAGTTTTTTAATGAGTTGCTGCATCTTTAATTTTTCCTGTCCTTTAGTTGCGGAGCAGCTGAATTCTCTCTGGTGGCCCCCTTCCTCTCTCATAAGAGTCCTGAGTGGTTTGCCACCTTAGCTGGTTGAGCACAGCAGGCAGAGCAGAGCTCCCATGGCAAACAGTGATAAATATGCCCATGTCAGTCTGGCAGTAAAAGCAGGAGGGTTTAATTGATCTATGGCAACAGGAAGCTTACGTTTTAAAAATTAAATTATTTGCAGTCGCATCTTATTTAACGTCACTCTGATAAATGCATTGGATGGGAAAGAAAACAAAAACATGTTTGCTCGGAAGACAGTTTCTTAGGTGGAAGCTTGCTTGTTGCTTCCCTGGCTTTGGTAAGAATGGGAGTGAAGAAATGGGGAGTCCAGTAAAGAAATGGTGGCTCCACCTTCTCCCCCTGGCAGTAGGCAGTGAGGCAGATACCTGGTGCATATCAAAGCTTCTTAGTGAACAGACACAGCATACTTCATGTTTCTCTGTTACGAACTGCTAGACAAAACTGGGCCTGGTGACTTGCTGCTCATTTGAGAAGATGGACAATATAAATGGAAATATAGCTTTGGGATTAGACTACACTGCCTTAAAATCCTTTAAAATCTGCCACTTGTTTAACTGGCTTCGGGCCAGTTGTAGAAATATTCTGTGTCTAACCATGTGGAAAGTGTCTCACAGATTACCTGGCACATATAGGTCTTCAGTAAGCAGGGCTGTTATTGCTGAGAATGAATGAGGTACTAGTGAGTCTAAGAGCTCAAGCTTGACCCTCCATAGGAGTCATTTCACTTTCTGATTGGAGCTCTTTACAAATATCCAGGATTTCTTCTCTTTCCAGTACACGGTAATTTTGCACATCTCTCCATTTCTGGTATAACTTTTGGGTGGAAACTTCAGGAGCCAGTCATGATTTGCCCTTTTGTCATCCACTTGCTGTGGTTATCATTCTTTCTTTCTGACTCTCCAAATGAGAGTCTTCTGTTGAACCACAGTGGATAGATGGTGAATGCGAATTAAATCAATGTTAAAAGATTTTGGGGTTGTTTGTTAATACAGCATAACCTGTTGTTATGTGCCGTCGAGTTGGACCTGACTCATAGTGACCCCTCCTAGGGTTTCCAAGGCGATATCACTATGGAAGTAGTTTGCCCAACCTTCCTTCCGAGGAATGGCTGATGGATTTGAACCACCAGCCTTTGGGTTAGCAGTCAAGTGCCTTAGGCACTACGCTACCAGAGCTCCTGCAGCATAACCTAGCCTACTCTAACTGATACACATACCTTAGTTTTTAACTGCCTCCTGTATTCCATAGGTTAAACCCACTCATCCCATATGTGTTTTTTATTCCTGCTAACTAGAGGCATACCTTTGTTCATATCCTGGTGGGTCTGGGTAAGAGAGAAAATTTCCTGCTCAGACTCTTAGGAGAACAGCTTAAAGGGCATGTGATGTTGGAGTATGTCTTCATCAGACACTATCTTTGTAGTCAGGACCCTTGTTTGTACTTGTTTTCAAACCCTGAATGTAGTGGCCTTACTTGAGGTGCACACTGATGCTGGCTGGGGAGGAGCAGCAACAGAGCTCATGTCAGTAAGTGTTGAGAAGAAGAGGTCATGTAGAAAAGACAGACTTTAGAAAGATAAACTGTTAATGAATTTTGTTTTTGGAGAGAATAGTTGCTTTAATCTGTAAAACAAAATATTGAACGATATGTAGGAAATGCCCACAGTTATACACATTTCAATGTCAGTCTTTACACAATGCCTCCTGCTACAAAAGGATTCTTCTTTTTTTACTTTTTTATTGTGACTTGGGTAAAACTTTACAGGCGCTCTGGTGGTGTAGTGCCTAAGGCATTTGACTGGTAACCAGAAGGCTGGCGGTTCAAACCCACCAGCCACTCCTTGGAAGGAAGATGGGACAACCTACTTCCGTAGTGATACCACCTCTGAAACCCAAGGAAGGGTCGCTGTGAGTCGGATCCAACTCGATGACAGTGAGTTTGGTTTTGTTTCTGGTTTACAGAGCAAATTTGTTTTCCATTCAACAATTCATACATATTTTATTTTGTGATATTGGTTCCAAAAATGAATTTTCAGTGTAGTTCTAGGGGATTTATAAATTCTGAATGATTTCAAGAAGGCAAGTGTCCATGTGCATTGGAACCTGTCTTCTCTCTAAGCTGGGCAGTGGTATAAAAAACATCTTGTTCCAAGAGTATCATTGGACATTCCAGTGTCTCATGTTACCAGTAGGCTTTACAGTCAAAAGGGGAAGTGGAGAATGACTTGACAGGTAACATTTAATGTCTCAGTAGCAAGACATTGATTCCTTTTCTGTATGACACTTGCTGGAGTGACCTCCATGCTTATAGACCCAAGGATAGTTTGATCAAATGAAGGAGGGAAGATCACTAAGTGGGTAGGCGCCCTCTGCCCCCTCCCCGACAAGATTGTCTTGAATTGTGACTTGCTTCCTGGATTTCTCCTCTTTGGCTAGAGAAAATGAGGTGCTGAATAACAGTGGTAATGCAAGCCCAAGGGAAAGTGGGGGATTGGAGACAGTTGTTAAAGAAGCTGTTAAAGAAAAGCTGTTAAAAAGAAGCATAGATGCTGATGACCACTGTAACTTGCTGTTTAAATTAGAAAGTGCATTCACAAAATCTTCTCTGTATTTCCTGAAGTATTGCTTCTAGGATAAGACATTTCCAGACTTTTCAGTAATGCCTTTTATTCCCCCCATCCCCCACACACACATTTTCATCCTCCAGAATCTTGGTTTTATTTTCCTTTCTTTGTAAGGACCCTCCCTGAGCTTTTCGGAACTTGGGCCCTACTGCTTCACCCTCTTGCTCTGACCTGCTCTTTGGTCTGAGGACATCTCGTGTAGGGTGGCTCTTGGAAGCAGTGGCGATTTGGGGAAGGGGAGAGTCCTACAGAGTTTAACTCTTTCAGACTCTACTCACTGGACCTCTGGTTTCTCAACCACACAGTTTGTCTCCCCGGGAAGTACTTTGTTGTCACAATGATGATAGTGAGGGCTATATTGGCATTTAGTGAGTGAGGCCAGGGAAGCTAAATGTCTTACAGGGCATAGGAGAGCTTTGGAATAAAAAAGAACCTCCCTCTTCTCTGTGTTATCTGCACCTTGTTGAGGAAGAGTCCTGTTAAATAACTTGTGGAAGTTTCATGATAAAGCAGCCTTGAAAATAAGTACTGAATGAACTGCCTCCACTCTCCAAAGGGGCTCAGGGCTGGGAAATTAAATAAATGACATCCTCATGTTTATTTCCTTATTAATAAAAAATCAACTAATGTTAACGATCACTTATTCTATGCCAGGGAACGTGTGGGTGGCACAAACGGTGAATGCACTTGCATGCTATACATCAGTCAGCCATTGAAAGCTCCGTGGAGCACTCTTCTACTCTAACACACACGAGGGCACCATGAGTCCGATTCAACTCGACCACAATTTATTATTATTTTTTTTTAACTATATGCCAAGGCCTAGGCAGAGTAATTTATTTATGTTGTTTTGTTTTCCCAACAGCATTTTGAGAATAGTACTCTTACTCCCTACATTTTAGAGATGAAGCAACTGAGATCCAGAGAGATAGAGTGATGTGCCTAAGACCACCCTAATGGTTACATGGGAGAACTAGGGTCAGTGGACCCCAGTGACTTTAGCTTTTCGTTACTCTAAGCAACTTTTTAAGGTTGAATTGTTTTCTTTGGGAAAGAGAATGAGTGGCCGCTTCCAAACCTGTTTTTCAGAGTCGGGGGCGAAAAGTTTTCTTAAGTCCCTCAATGCCTGTGGAAGTCAGAGTGGATCCTGCAGCTCCAGGTTCATGACCCTGGAGGTCCCAGAGTCATATCTGTTGCATCCACTCCTTGTTCCTTTTCCTCCAAGACATTCCTGGTCTGGAAAGTTTGGTGAGGCAGGACCTCATGAGGCCAGAGCTGGCTTGGAGGTGAGGGGTTCCAGCCCCTTTCCTCTCCCCTTAGGTTGTGAAGCATGATTCTGATTAAAGGTCACTGTCAGGGGAGGAATGGCTCAACAATTGCAGTGGCCAATTTGCTGTCCCAGCCATGGGATGGGACCTGAGACAGATCACTGCATGTGTGATTTTTAAGTCTGAAGGGAAAAGGGTGGTGTGTGTGTGTACCTGTATGTGCTTGAACTCACTCGTGCACACACCTGTCATCTGAATAGCTTCTTTCCTCTGGGACTGCAGGGTTGGTGATTTCAGCTGTTCCTGTTCCTTTATGATGAAAGGGGAGCGATTATGTTTTTTTTGCTGGGTGTCTGTGTTTAATTGCAAGGATATAATAACTACAAAATCTCCCAGGCACAGAGACTTTCCTAATAAAAGGTCTCTCCCATCCCAGCTGCTTTTTCTTCCCTTTTGCACCCCGCCTCTTCCCACCCCCCAATCACTGCCATAGCACAAGGTCACTTAGGGTTTTAAATGAGAGAGAGACACACACATGTTCAAGTTTCATTTAGAGTTTTTTTTTTTTTAAACCCAACTTCTCCAGACCCATCATTATGAGCATCAGCTATGTGCCCCCCACCTTTGCACCACCTCCCCTAAGTCCCTCTCTGAGTTTATACAGAACCCAATTTTTCAATCTCTTGGGTGTCTGCTTCTTCTCTGGTTCTGAAGAAATGAGACGGGTAGAACAGGGAAGACCAACAAAAGAGATTTAGGAAAAAAAAAAAAAATCCCCAAACCATCCCTGAGATAAAGCAAGACTTATTAAAAACAATTGGCTGGGAGGGCAGGAGAGGGGGGTGTTAACCCCCACACGACCCGTTTTTCTGCAGCTGGAGAAGTGTTTTAAGAAAATGCACCATTGTTAAAACTTTTTTTTTCCTTGATGGATTTATTTATAAGGTAGAGAAATATTTTCCCCATAATTGGGTAACTCTTAATAGTAGCAATTGCATATTTATCAGTGTGAGGGGCTGTTATTAATGTAACTGTCAGGCCCAAACACATTTCTGCATTAAATCCATTTAGTATGTGCATTATTCGGGCTCGAATGTCACCGGAACATCAAAGCCCCGTAGGCATGGAGAGCTCAGTGCCCTGCTGTGGCTGCCGAACAGGCCCTTGATCAATAAATGTAACATGTTAATGCAGAGCAAATAGAATAAAAGATTTCTTTGACAAGACATGAAAAATCACCTTGTGGCAGCTGGCATGTGATGCCGTTTCTGGGGAGACACTAGCAAAGTTGATCTGACAAGTAAAGAGGAGAGATGATGGTTGTAAGGTGCTTTTGTTTCAAACTTCTTTCTTGACCTGTCAGGTTTTGAAGGCGCCTCAATGGCTCTTTTTTGTCATGTGAAAATTGTAGTCTTAGGTAGTTATGAAGCAGTTATCTCTTCTCAAATTGTGAATGCTGCTGTTTAATTGATTCACTTAGCATTTGAAACTGTCACGCATTAATAATTGCGAAATCCTGTAGATACTGCGTTAGTGTGTCATGCTTAAATGTGTAGTTATCAGAAAATTAATATCCTTAATGAACCGGTGCTTTCAAACTAACATTGCATGAAATCTCTCTTGCCCTTTCATTTGCTGAAGCCACATCCGCCAGTTTGCCGAGAATTCACCTCTCGACAGTTTGCTTCCTTGATGCCCGACAAATGCCAGCTTTGCTGTGGGTACATCGCGTGCTCAATGACAATAAATATAGTAATTATCCTGGAGTTAGTAATTAACATAATTGTAGTCAATTACGACAAATACAGTGCAGAGCTAAATAAATGAGAGGGGAGAAATTAGCAAGCTAATTGATTTATCTTTGCTTGGCTTTCTGTTACAACTGGCAGGGCTGTTTTTCTTGGGGTGGGGGGAGAGGGAGGAGAAAAAAAAATCCCCACAAGGATTGTTTACAAATAACTGATTTTGTTTTGAAGTTGCTTTGTCTTTTGACTTATTATGCTTCACCCCCTACTCTGCTTACAAAAGGAAAAAAAGGAAAGAAAAAGAGAATTTAAATGTCACGGGAACATTTTGTTAATTTAGCAACATCAAGCTGCAGAGGCAAGATGGGATTTAGTTTTCGCTAAGGCTTGAGGAGTTATAATTTTTTCTTCTCAGCTATTGCTCTGGTGAAAGAAAGATTTTTAGATTTTTTTATTATTATTATTTTGCTTTACTGGGTAGTTCATTTGTGCTTGCGAGTTTGTTCAGTTCTGTGCTGTTGGCTTGGCGTGAGAAGTGTGCATGTTCTCTTGGTTCAGCCCTACTTGGTCTGGTTATGCTTTCTTTCCTCTGGACACGAGGAAAGGAATGACCAGTATTTTAGAGAAGGCAGTGTGGGGAGGGGCTCCAGTGCAGACCCCTTGCACACTTCCCCTTCCTTGCCACGCTTCAAGGCTGCCTGGGGTCCTGGGCAGTGACACTTCTGAGGCCGCCTGGAAAGTTTCTGGTGGGGTCTCATTTGCCCCTTAGTTTTGAGCTGGTTCATTCTGTGCTGCCCGGAGCCTTGGTAAATGGTGTTTCTCATGCATCTCTGTTCTTTGTTCATCCTTTTCAACGTGATTGCTGTTCACACCAGGACGGGAGAACCTGTGTGTGCTTGGGACCTTGGGTCACATTATAGCCCTGCTTTTTCTCACAACTTTTAGAAACAAGATTTTTTTTTTAGTTTATTTTTTATCTTGGCCTTTTGACACAGGATGAAGGTAGTGTAGTAGCCCGAACCTTTTTACTGGTGAGATGTTTAAAACTTACCCTCATCTTACCCAAGGTTCAAATTCAATGCTTTGAAGATGTGACACTTGTTTTATTATTATTATTTGCACCCAGCATCCATTCTCAACCTTATAACACATCAGGTTAGTCTCCTAAAAATTCAGCAGTTTAGCAAACCAAAAATTTGTTTCAGAGAGCCTTTTATTTAGCTCTTCTCCTGATTCCGTCAGGTACAGTTTTAGTCTGACATGAGGGGAATTGGAGTTAGATTCAGCAATTTTCATTCTACATGGATGGTACATGTACTTGTGCATGACCTCGTGTGGGATTCAGTTTTTCTGTCACTTTGAAATGCTGCCTCCTCTTTAGAACACTTGGATGTCCTTGGACATTGCTTCCATGGTCATCCTTCATGCACACTTCATTTGGAAATCAATTTCTGATATGAAATATTTATATACAAGGAACCATTTAAATTATTTAAAGTTTATAGGCATAATGGTCTGTCTGATGAAGTCTCAAATTATTTTAGTCAGTAGTGTGGACCTTCTGAGGGGAATAAGACTTCTTTTGGAGGGGAAAAACGAGTCCTGGAAGTTTAGCCTGGTTTAGTTTGAAATGTGTCAAAGAGAAAGTGGATGATTTAGATGTATACTTTTGTTTACCAAAAAAGATAATTTCTAGATATTGTTGCATACCTCCAAAGAAGTGTATGTGTGCGCATGTGCAAGACAGTGGGGGATAGGGAAGAGAATGAATGAGTATGTGTGAAGAAAAACTTTTGTTACTGACCACTGTCAAAATTTGGCATTTGTAGTAGTTTTGTCTTTGTCTCCAGTCTTTACCTAGCTCCTAGCTTTCATACTCTGTCTTTCTCCTGAAAAGCACTCAGATGTATAGCAGATGTGAGTTGTTGGGAATAGGGGTGATAGCAAAGGATGCCTCTTTTCATTTTTATTTTCTTTAAATTGAAGTTATACTAATTGGAGCTAGCTTTATCTTGTGTCCATACTGCTAAAGAAATAAAAGCATGGGAGATAATTTACATGTACTATTTTCAAATAAAATAATACATGTATTTGTACTTTGTTTGCAGAGATGACATTTTTCTAAGACTCTGTTTCTTTTAGACACATACCACTCTAGATGTTTAAATATGTGAGTTTTGAGATGCTTTGTTTCTCAGAAGTTCTAATAACTTTTCCTTCTTTTATTTTTCCTTGTTTCTCTCTCTCTCTTTTACATTTGTTTAACATCAATTCCATTGATTGAAATATTAGCATGCAGTTGTGGAGTTTGTGGAGCAGAAGGTGAAAGTAATGGAGTAGGTTAAGAGGTTTTGCTCCCCCCCTTTTGAGAAGCTGGATGCCCATTCACATGTCAGTCTCAGAAAGAGTCTATTAGAATTGCCTGCCTGGGTGCTAGTTTTATTTCAGTGACTTATTTTTCGGAATGTATTTTCTGTCCTTTCTGAGTGAATCAGTGTAGCTTGATTCCTCAGGATTCAGCAGGTGATACAGGACATGGAGGACTGAACCTGGGAAGGCATGACTTCTTCACCTGTGCTGACAGTTGAATCCTGGGTCTGTCCTGTCAGCTATTGTGATTTCCTCCCAGATGCCTGAGGTAGACTAACATCATAGAAAGCTAACCATCCTTCTTGTTGTAATTGGATATAGCAGACCAAAACCGTGAATTCTGTTCTTTGAGGCTGGGTTTTCACAAGAAAAACCAACCTGATCTGGGATATAGAAAAATGGAGCCTGGAAATGACTCTGGAAGGTCATTTTTTCTATTGTCCTACCTGTGAGGAGGGCTGCCTTTGTTCCCACTCATGACATGAAGCCCAGGAAAAATGACTATAGGAATAAATTTAACCACATACTTTTAAGGTTTTTCTTACCTTCTTTTTTACTGGTGGGTGGAAGTCAGGTATAGGGTAACATATTTTGGAGGAAGCCAGGAGGGTTATAGAGAATATCTCCCTCACTGTTGATAAAGAGTGCAGTTTGGAAAGACAAATGGTCATTCTTACTGCCATGTTCAACTGGATCCCTCCATGGATGCACTTCTGGGCAAGGTGGTCTTTCTTCCTTGACTTTTTAATGGCTTGTATAGCCATGACCCCTCTTGCCAATAGATTAACTTTTAGCGTAGGATGGGGACTGCTCAAGATAATATGATTCCCCTAAAGCTGCCTAGAGCCATCTTCAAGGGCTAAGAACTTAGACCCTTGGTATTTGCTAGTCCCCTAGTGTTCATTATTGTTGTTGTTATGTGCCATTGAGTCGGACCTGACTCATAGTGACCCCTCCTTGGGTTTCTGAGGCAGTATCACTATGGAAGTAGATTGCCTCATCTTCCTTCCGAGGAGTGGCTGGTGGGTTTGAACCACCAGCCTTCTGGTTAACAGTCAAGTGCTTTAGGCACTACGCTACCAGAGCTTCCATTATAGATTTATAAATATTCAGTGCATATTGGGTTCTCCAGTACATGGAACTTCCAAATGTTATGTTTTCCCCTTGAGAAACTTACATGTTCAATGTGAAGATAAGATCAACATGGGTGAAATTTTAGAGATCAATATAAGGCAACTGTCAAATTCCACAAGTGGACATTGTGAACTCTATAGTTCTGATAGGGGAGCACAATTACTCTGTTTGCCCTTTAGAAAGGTTACTTGGTCTCTTTGCATTAGTGAGCAGTTTTGGGGAGTCTTATGTGGGGTGGAAGGGTCCTATCTAGCCAGGCAGAACAGGAGGATTGACTCAGGTGAGCCTGGGTAACTCCCAGGCAGGTTTCCTGAGATGCCCATAGGGCAGCAAAGTCCAGTCAACTGGGAGGGGTATAATATAGATTCTCATGCCTGAGCGGTTCTGAGAAGGGAAGACTCCTTCAAAGGAAACTCATGAAAAGATTGGGACTTGGGTCACACCCAGAAAGGAAAGCAGGATTTGCCTCACTGGGTCAAGATTTCTGGGCTGAGTTAATAGCTTGGATCTGGGTTTTGGAACCATACTAGTCCTGAGTGGAGATGGTGCAACCCTGATCCCTGTGTCTTCAGGGTTTTGTGGGAGTCAAGGAGAAAAAATGGGCATAGGGTAAGCTTGTTCTCAAGCATGCAGACATAGCCCCTACCCCCTTGTTATGTGGAGTGTGTGTGTGGGTTGTTCTGGGACATTGAAGCTGGGTGGGAGGGAAACTGGCCAAGCCAGAGCTTTTTAGGGAGGCTAGACTGCTATAGTCTTGGGGGAGGCATGAATTCTCCCCCTCAGGCCTTTTGCTGGGAATGACAGGAGTGTATAGGGGAAAAAAAATCAACCTCTGGCTGATGGAGGGCAACCCATTCCCAGGCTGAGCAGGGCCTGCGTGTCAGCCCTGACATGTATACGTGGCAATTATGCTGTTAAAAGGGTCATAGTTAATGCAGTTCTTCCATGACTTCTGCCATGAGCAAGCTGAGCACCCAGCAAGGCCCTAGAGGCTGGCCCTGCTCTCCTTCAGAAGGGGAAGAACCAAGCCTTGAAACCTCATCTTTCAGAAATTTTATTTATTATTACTCCATGCTGCAGTGCTTCTGCAAGAGCTGCATTTGGGGGTGCCCCTCTGCCCTGAGAGAACCAACCAAAACCAAATCTGGTACCATCAAGTTGATTCTGACTCAGCATTCTCATAGGACAGAGTAGAACTGCTCCATAGGGTTTCCAAGGCTATAAATCTTCCAAGGCAGATTACCTCATCTTTCTCCCATGGAGAGGCTGGTGGATTCAAACTGCTGAACTTTTGGTTAGCAACTGAGCACTTTAATCACAGTACCACCAGGATTCCTCTCCTGGGAGAATATACATGTTATGCCTAAGGCATTTGACTGCTAAGGAGGAGGTTGGTGGTTCAAACCCACCAGCCAGTCTGTGGAAGGAAGATGGGGCAGTCTACTTCCGTAAAGATTTACCACCTCAGAAACCCAGTGGGGATTGCTATGAGTTGGAACTGACTGGATGGCAGTGAGGTTTTTTTTTTTTTTTTTGGTGGGGGGGGGATTGATTCTGTGAATGCACTGAGGCCTTTGCAGTGACTCTGTCTCCCATTGGAATGTAAGCTTTCCAGGATAGAGTAACAACTACTCTTTCAGAAGATCACAGAACAGCACAGGGTTATGCACATGGTACATGTTCCTCTATTGGAAGATACTGTCTTATCTGGTAGAATCTCATCTTCCATGCAGGAGGCTCAGGTCTGGATCCCAGCCAGAAACACAGGGGAAGGTTGTGTGTTGCTGTGGTGCTGAACAGATTCCAATAGAACTTCCAGACTAAGACAGACTAGGAAGAAAGGCCTGGTAACTACTTCCAAAAATAAGCTAGTGAAAACCCTGTGGACCACAGTGGTTCAGTCTGCAACCAAGCATGGGGATGGCCCAGGACTGGGCAGCGTTTCATTTCTTTATGCATTGCATTGCCATGAATTGGGCCAACTTGATGGTAACTAACAAAACAGTTTTCAGTGCTTACCATGCTATCTCATTGAACCCTTACAACAACTTTAAGAGGTTTTGAATCCCCTTTTTTACAGAAACTGAGATTTAGATTGAGCAGATAACTTGCCTAATGTCATATAGGGCATGTCAAAGCCAGGACTCAGCCCTACGCCATCACCACAATGCTCTACAGCTATGATACCCACAAACCACACACTGATGGAAGGAACCTTAGACGTAGGTTGACTTAATCCAGTGGTTTTCAAAGTTATTTTTCAATCAGCAGAATCTTTATCAAACAAAATTTGGTATAAAAAGCCCATTGTATAGTAGAAATTTTTGAATATTTATTTTTATGTGAGTCAGCAAAAACAATGAGGCTACTTGGATGAACAGTGAATTTGATTCTGAGGCTGGAGACAAATGGCAATTTTATACTGATCTTTATGTTCAGATTTGTCCCATATTTGATTTTGAGTATATAGTATATAAATGCTGATTTTACTAGTAGCACAGTGCCTAAGGCACTTGATTGCTAACCAGAAGGCTGGCGGTTCAAACCCACCAGCCACTCCTCGAAAGAAAGATGAGACAATCTACTTCCGTAGTGATACTGCCTCAGAAACTCAAGGAGGGGTCACTATTGAGTCGGGTCCGACTCGACGGTATATAACAACAACAACAACAAGTGGTTGCAAATGGTAACAGTTGTTTTTCCTTAAAGGTTACCTTGCAATTTCAGAATATTCTTAAAACTGTCTTGAGATCTGTACAAAATGAGCTAATTTGGCAGCACAAGATAATATGTGTATATCCTCTAATGTGTTGAAATTTGGTATATAACGTATTTGAGAGTACATACTATTTTTTAAATTATAATTTTAAAAATGGTTAAAGTCATTAAAAATTAAATGCAAACTAGTCATTTGTAGAAACTCTGAAGCTCCTTGTGGTATCCCAGGTTTACATGGGGCAATTTGAAACACATTGGCCCAACACTGGGAATTGAGGCCTAGAAAGCACAAATGGTAGCTGGGTGCCAGAGAACAGGAAGTTAGGCCAAAAAAGCTTTTATTTTTAAAATTGGTTTTTCATACTTTTTTTCTTGATTATGAAAGTAATTATGTTGATTTTATAAAAATTTTATGAATACAGAAGAATATGGCAAAGGAAATAAAAGTAACCCGTAATTCACTACTGAACAATCAACCACTATTAACTCTTGAGTATGTATTTTTACAGAATTGGGATGAGGTTGTATATAAGGTCTTGTATCTGATTTTTTGTCTTAATATATATCATGTCATTCAGTTTCTTTGCATAATATAATTTTTTAATGATTACATAATTTTTCCCACTTAAAAAATTACAAATTTTTTCCCACATAAAAAACAGTTGAAGTCGAGTCAGTTCCTACTCATGGCATCCCCATGTATGTCACAGTAGAACTGTGCTCCGTAGGATTTTTGATGGCTGGTATTTTTCAGAAGTAGATCACAGACCTATGGGTGGATTCAAACTGTCAACCTTTCTGTTAGCAGCCAAGTGTGTTAACCATTTATATCACCCAGGGACTCCATTTTTTTTCACATGGATATACCATAATTTATTCCTTCTCTTACTGACGTTACATTATTATTCACTTTCTGGTGTTAATAAGAAATACTAGGATGAACATCTTTGCCTGTGAATCATTGTTTCACTGTTTCCTCAATGCAAACAGTGAAATGATTAGATCAAAGGTCATTAAGAGAAAAGTTTTCCTGTGAAGCACCTATCCACTCTTTCCTCCATCTTCCCCTATAGAGAATCTACATTTGGAAGTTTCTTCTTCTCTGTAGGAAATGAAGGGTCATATTGGCTTGATGGGAGGAGTAATCTTGAGCAACTTGACATAAGCCTGTCCATTTTTCTTTTTTACAGACCAAATACTTGTGTATGCTTACACTGGTTCAAATGCAGGAAAACTTGCAGACATGCTGAACACCTTGGAGGTTCAGCAGGATTGTGGGGAGGAGAAAGCTGTTCTTTACTCAGGTCTGCTTACTCCAGGAATCCAAAAGTTATCCAGGCCCCTGCTGGGACTGGGTGTTCCTGAGGCTCCCTTAGGACAGGCCTGTGCCTAAAAGGGTGTAAGGTGGGGTCCTCTAGGCCGGTAGGTTTGTGAAGGAGTTAAAGCAAGGAACTCAAACCGTTTTCAGCTTTTCTTTTGCAGATCCAACCTTTTAAGCATACCTACATTTACCTGCAATGGCAATCGTTTTGCATTTTAATGACAAATCAAGTACGCTAACTTGCATTTGAAACGAAAGTGCCTTAAATGTCTCTGGCTGTCAGAATGAGATGTTAGGAGCTTGATGAAAAGCGAACAAAGAAGACAAAGTATGAAGCCTGGATACAGTGCAAAATGAAATAAAACCTTGTATGGCCTGTCAGGGGTGTCAGTTGATATTCATATCTAAAGCACATTATAGCATTACTTTGCAGCTCATAGCTTACTCATCTGTCTTTTTTAATTCATCACATTCGAGCCCACATCTTTTAAGTCTCGTGTGTCAACAATGGAAGAAATCTGTTAATTGACAAATGAGTGTCACAAATGTGAATTGGTGCCTTTACATCCACGGCAGGTGTAGTCTCTTTTGTTTTTTGTTGGATCTATTATTGGCATAAGCCAGTGTAAGACATCTGTCTTTGTCGGAATGAGAAATGACAGGCCTTCTTGGCTGTCATTGTCTTAGTGCGTGCTCATTCTGTGAGATACTGTATAAAGATAAAATGTCAGTTAAAAGAATATGAAAAACTATCTGGAGGAAGTCCTTAAATTACTCAGAGAGGGGATCTGGGAATTGGAGCTGGAATTGAAATCCGAGTGTTTCAGTTTGTATCTATCACACCTATTTAAAAATAATATTTCCTGAGTAACAGGAAGAGGTTATCAGGCATTTAGGAAAATGTTATGTTGTGTTGGTATAATTAGCTTTATAAGGTGGGGAGAAAATCTACCTTTGCAAGATATGAATTTATTTATTATAAGGTCATCTCTCAGACAGGCACAGAATTGTCTCAATAAAAACACTCCAGGTAGGATTCTGGGTGTTAATTTGCATGTGTTTTGAAATATTGAAATTGTTCCCCTCCAATTTCTTTTTCGGTTATATTCCTATCTGAGACTGATGAGAAGCATAATGAAATAAAAAGAAGCAGTTGTGGAGTGATGAGACAATTAATGGGGAGAAAACTGTTAGTATCGCTGAACTCCTAGTGGGTTTGGAGATGCAGGTGAGTTCTGGGCACCTAAGGCTCTGTTGTTCCCTCTAGTTATTGCTAGTAAGAGAATAGGGGGCACCTCAGCATGAGTGAGGAGGTAGGTGGTTGGCTGCTGGAGGAACACGCCTGTGCCCGCTTTCTGCTTTAGCCCAAGGCTGAGAGCCTAGGTATTTAGGGCTGACAGAGTGGCCTCAGCTGAGCATGTCCTAAGTCAAGGGTGGGTGGGTCCTAGTGAAGTGTTTTCCAAATGTGAATGTACGCACCGTCTACCTGGGGGTCTTGTCAGAGTGCAGTGTCTGATTCAGTAGGTCTGGCTCTGGACTTGAGAATCTGCATTTCTAACATGTACTCAAGTGATGCCCACTTTTGCTTTGCAGACCCACTTTGAGCATCAAAGAATTGAATTCATTCTTCCCACTGACCCTATGAAGGGCTTCTTACACAGTGTGGCATTATGAGAAGAGGGAAGTCTTTGGAAGCTGACATGGACAAGACTATTCTGGATGATTTCTACATCAAGAAATTGTTTCTTTTGTAGAACTGTTTCTAGCCCTGAATGAGAGATCCTGGGCTCACTGATTTTTCTGCAGCGTTGTGGCGAGGGAAGGAATTCTGGTGGCATAGTGCTTATGGGAGCTCTGGTAGCATAGTGGCTAAGACACTTGACTGCTAACCATCAGGCTGGCGGTTCAAACCCACCAGCCACTCCTCGGAAGGAAGACGGGGCAATCTACTTCCGTGGTGATACTGCCTCGGAAACCCAAGGAGGGGTCGCTGTGAGTCGGGTCCGACTCGATGGCACATAACAACAACAACAGTGCTTAAGGCATTTGACTGTTAACCAGAAGGCTGGAGGTTCAAACCCACTAGCCACTCCTCAGAAGGAAGATTAGGCAATGTCAAGGAGGGGTCACTATGAGTCGAATCTGACTCGATGGCAGTGAGTTTGGTCTTTTGGTTTTTGTGGCAAGGGAACACAGGAAAAGGTACCCTGCCTTCTCTGAAGGGTTTGGTATCATGTGTGCTCATTGTGTGGTTGGGGAAGGGCCTGTGTGTGTGTCTGCAGAAGTTGTGCTTTTTGTACACACTTCAGTGGTGTGTTTGGGGAAAGGCATGGAGCCAATTTATGTGTGCCCTAGTTGTGTATGTGACACATGTGAGCACATGTGTCAGCTGTGTGCTTAGGGACAGGTATGTTCCAAAACTGAGGGAAAGTGTGGTGTATGTGTGTGTGTGTGTGTGTGTATGCACTAGAGAATGAAAGAGAATTTTTCAAGTGGAGCAGTAGAGTTCCTTAGTTACTATTCATTTGAATAATCAGATTGATGGGATATATATGGGGGGGGGCAAAAACCTGTGGGGTGGTCTGCTGCTAGGGCTAAAATGGAGTCCTTTGGTGTCATTAGTCTTTGGTAAACATATTTGCCCCTAAGGTTCCTCCTGGCCTAGTGCCCGTGGAAGCTGACTACAGTGTTTATTTTTGGATGGAATAAACCCCTGGCAAAGTTAGACGGTACTACTGGGATCTGGGGAAAGCCTCAAATCTTTGTCGGAGGATCAAGGAAGGGCAGTATATGTGGAGCCTCAAGGCCAAACTCTCACCCGTTTTCTTTTCCATTTGAGTTAGGACCATGACTTGGGAAGCACAAAGCCACCTTTCTTATTTTTACGTAAACTAATAATGAACTAATGAGTGATTGGGAGGATGAAACTAGTACTTTTCTGAGGGGTTCAGGAAAGCCTATCATTCTTTTTGGAAACTTCTCCCTCTTTCCCCTATGCCCATTCCTTCTTCCTTTCACATTCTGTGTACTGCAGATGTCTTCCTGGCTGACCCTGAAGTGCTCTGTTCTGGACGAAATTTTAATTTTGTTTTTTAAATTAAAACAAGGCTTACCTGAAGGGGGTGAGGGGAGAGAGAAAGAGAGAGAGAGAGAGCCCATCTGAAAGAAGCATATAAGTTGCACCATAAACCCCTTTCCACATAAAATAGAATGTTTCAGTCACATTGAGACAAGCCTATTTTGCTTTCTGTGGAGGCACATTAATAAAAAGGAAGTTGTCAAAGTACAACGAGCATATGTGTGTGTCCTTGCACATTTCCCCGTTTGCCTTCTAAAAATGGGCAAGGCACGCACGTCTATTTTGTGTTTATCCATACATGTCTGTGTGTGCAGACATAGCCCAGACCCACACCCAGACATCCTTTTGCACGCGTACTATGGGGCTAGGTACATAAGAAGACCATTTTACGTGCCTTCTCTTGGTTTTTCATTGCCAGCTGTCAGAGAGAATCTGAAACAGACAAAAATTTATTGGGTAGTGTTTAGAAACATGTCGGTGGTAACGACTGCAGCTCTGATTTCAATTAACACCTACTAAATTTAGGCTAATGCAGTACGTTTGTAGACCTGTTGAACGCGCTTGGCATCACGTTGCAAAAATCTAAAGTGGCTATGGTTTAAAAAACATGCTGACCAGTGCTTTCATCTTTTCCCCTCAGCCTGGCACATGGTGGTGGGCTCCCTTGTGAACTGCAGAGTCTTCAGAATTCTCTAAATTTGGATTTTATAAAATGACCTTTCAATTGCAGAGACCACAGTTAAAGTTTTAGCATCCAGTGTTGCTTAATGAAATACTACTTTGGAGTTCATAATTCATCATTTTTCACACCCTGCTCACCCCCTTTCCTGGCTATTTGGGTGAAAACAGCTGGGGAAGTGGTGCATTTTATGATTACGGCACTAAAAGATTAGCTGTAGGCACTGCCCATCTATGGGGCTACAGAATTCAGGCTGCTGACAGCAGATCTGTTTTGAATCGGACTCAGATTAAAGTGAGTGAAAATCATTTGGGGGTTGAGGGCTTGAAAGGTCACACGTGTAATGAATTGTGGGTGCTTGCCCGGCTTCCCAGGCGAGAACCGTAAGCAATTATTAAATGCCATTGTGTGTTGGGAAGGTTTGGTTGGTGGTGACTTTGAAACTTTCCAGAAGCAAGGCTGGGAGATTACAAAAAGTAGTAATAAAGCATTTGACGGGAGAGGATTTGGAGGGTTGTTGTCTTGTGTATTTGGCTTTATTTAGGGAGAAGTTTTTATTCCCCTCCCATCTTGAAGCCTTGATGGTACCCTTTTTCTTTGATTCAGCAACTTCCTTAAATTGCTGTCTACTTTTTCTGGGTGTCTTGGGAGCCAGTTGTTTTGCTTTATCCCTGGCTGTTCTGAAAGCATGAACATTTCTATTTATTTATTTATTTTATTGTGATTGGGGTGAAAGTTTACAGAGCAAATTAACTTTCCATACAGCAGTTCACATACACTGTGTCTCATGACATTGATTACAATTAAACCCAATGCAACAGTTCCCCTCCCACTTCTTCCTGGTAGTTACTTCTTCTCTGTGTCCATCCCTCCATGCATTCCTGCCCCCCTGAGCTGTCTCCCTGTGCAT
>NW_006921657.1:323153-335433 GCF_000298275.1 Orycteropus afer afer | reverse complement strand
TCTAGATGGCTGCTTGCAAGCTTTTAAGATCCCAGTCACTACTCGCCAAAGTAGGAGGTAGAGCAATGTTTTGTGTAGTATGTTATGCCAATTGAACTTGATGTCCCCTGCGACTATGGTCCCGAGCCCAGAGGTTCAACTGCTTGGTCCCTCTGGGTGGCTGGCTGTGACCAAGAAGTGACTACAACCTTGTACCTTGTCAGCTTTACTATACACCTGGGAATTCAGATCATACAAATAAAGTTATAGGAGCACTGTCTGCCAATCCTGTACATGGTCTTGGGTAACCTCTCTGCTTCATAGACACACCTACTAGTTCAGCCTGTCTCTCCATCTATCCACTCATATACCCATGTTTGCCTTCACTGATAATGCAGTACTGTATGTGCAAAAGGGTTCATCTTTGTTGTCTGCACCTCCCATGTGCCTCTCTAGGTCTTTCTCTTCCTCAATGACACCCTATTGATCACTCACATTTGGTACATTGTCCTTTTCTTCACCCAAAGCAATACTTATCTCTAGCTAGCTATCTAACAGCGTTCCCTCCCCTCCCCTTCGACCCCTGGTAACCAACAAAGAAAATTTCCTTCCATAGATAAACCTTTCCTTGACTTTTACAATAATGAACTAATACAATATTTGTCCTTTTGTGATTGACTTATTTCACTCAGCATAATGTCCTCCAAGTTCATCCATGTTATGTGGTGTTTTGCAGATGCTGGGTTACTCTTTAGGGTTGCATAGTATTCCATTGTGTGTATGTACCATAGTTTGGTTATCCATTCCTCAGTTGATGGACACTTAGGTTGTTTCCATCTTTTGGCTATTGTAAGTAGTGCTGTGATGAACATGGGTGTGCATATGTCTGCTCTTGTCATGGCTGTCACTTCTACAGGATATATACCTAGTAATGGAATGGCTGGGTCAAATGGTATTTCTAATTCCAACTTTTTGAGGCATCATCACACTGCTTTCCACAGTGGTTGTACCATTTTATAGTCACATCGGCAGTGTAACAGAGTCCCAATCTCTCCACATCCTCTCCAGCATTTGTTATTTTCTGGTTTGTTGAACTTTGCTACCAGTGCTGGAGCAAGATGGTGTCTCGTTTTGATTTACATCTCTCTAAAAGCTAATGATTGTGAGAATTTCTTCATATGTTTGTTGGCTGCTTGGATATCCTCCTTGGTGACGTGTCTGTTCATATCTTCTGCCCATTTTTTATTTCACTTGTTTGTCTTTTTGTTATTGAGGTGTTGGAGTTTTCTATAAATTTTAGAGATAAGTCCCTTGTCAGACATGTCATTGCCAAATATTTTTTCCCGATCTGTAGGTTCTCTTATGACTCTTCTGGAGAAGTCTTAGGAAGCTCATAAAAATTTGATTTTTAGGAGGTGCCAGTCATCTAGTTTCTCTTCTGCTATTTGTGCATTTTGAATTAAGCTTGATAGTCTATTTATGCAATATATTAGGGCACCTAAATTTGCCCCTAAGGAGCTCTGGTAGCATAGTGCTTGAGGCACTTGACTGCTAACCAGAAGGCTGGCAGTTCAAACCCACCAGCCACTCCTCAGAAGGAAGGTCAGGCAATCTACTTCTGTACTGATACTGCCTTGAAAACCCAAAGAGGGGTCACTATGAGTAAGGGCCGACTCGACAGCATGTAACAACAACAAATTTGTCCCTAGTTTTTCCTTGAGGAACTCTATAGTTTTAGGTTTCACATTTAAGTCTTTGATCCATCTGGAGTTGGTTTTTGGGTATGGTGTGAGGTACAGATCTTGTTTTGTTTTTCTGCAAATGGATCTCCAGTTTTGCCAGCACCATTTATTAAACAAATGTTCTCTTCTCCATTTAATGGATTTCGGCCCTTTGTCAAAGATCAGCTGACCATAGGTCGTTGGATCTATTTCTGGGTTCTTAATTCTATTCCATTGGTCTATGTGTCTGTCATTATACCAATACCAGGCAGTTTTGACTACTGTGGCTGTATAGTAGGTTTTGAGATCCGGCAGTGTGAGACCTCTTACTTTCTTCTTCTTCTTCAATAGTGCTTTGCTTATCCAAGGTCTCTTCCCTTTCCATATAAAATTAGTGATTCGTTTTTCCATATCCTTAAAATAATGTTGATGGGATATAGATTGGGATTGCATTGAATGTGTAGATTGCTTTGGGTAGAACTGACATTTTCACATGTTCAGTCTTCCTATCCACACGCATGGGATATTCTGCCATTTATGTAGATCTCTTGTGGTTTCTTGAAGTAATTTTTTTATAGTTTTCTTTGTACAGGTCTTTTGTGTCCCTGGTAAGATTTATTCCCAAGTATTTTACTTTTTTGGTAGGTATTATAAATGGTATTGATTTCCTTATTTCTTTTTCAGCAATCTCTTTGCTGGTGTAGAGGAATCCAACTGATTTTTGGATGTTGATCTTTTATCCTGCCATGATGCTAAATCTCTTAATTAGTTCCAGTAGATTTTTGACCAAGTCTCTTGGGTTTTCTAGGTATAGGATCATATCATCAGCAAGTAGGGATAGTTTGACTTCTTCCTTACCAATTTGGATGCCTTTGATTTCCCTTTCTTGCCTTATGGCCCTGGCTAGGACTTCCAGTACAATGTTGAATAGGAGTGGTGATATCGGTCATCCTTGTCTGGTTCCTGTTCTCAAGAGGAATGGTTTCAGTCTCTCTTCATTGAGAATAATGTTGGCTGTTGGTTTTGCATAGATGCCCTTTATTATGTTGAGGAATGTCCCTTCTATTCCTATTTTGCTGAGAGTTTTGGTCAGGAATGGGTGTTAGATTTTATCAGATGCCTTTAGCATGAACATTTCTTATCAGAAACCTCCTTTTCATCCATGGAAGCACTTCATACTGTCCTTGCCAGTTGTGCAGGCTTATTCTCTCCCAGAGGTAAGGGGGTTTGGATTGCCTTGGCTAAATGAGTTTGTGCCCTACTCCTTCTCTAGTAATGTCCAAATCAAGTGGTGTAGCCTAGCCCTGGGTCCAAACAAAAAACCAAAACTCATTGCCATTGAGTTGGCTCTAACTCATCGTGACCCCTCCTTGGGTTTCTGAGGCGCTATCACTACGGAAATAGATTGCCCAACCTTCTTTCCGAGGAGTGGCTGGTGGGTTTGAGCCGCTAGTCTTCTAAGGCAGTCAAATGCCTTAGGCAGGCACTATGCCACCAGATCCCTGGGTACTAAACCAAAAAAACCCAATTCATTACCACTGAATTGATTCCGACTCACAGTGACCCTCATTGGGTTTCCAAGAAAGATTGCCCATCTTTCTTCTGTGGAGAGGCTGGTGGGTTTGAACCATTGACTTTTTGGTTAGCAACCAAACATCTTAACCACTATACCACCAGAGTGGTGGGTACAGATTCCAGAAAGTGCCTTCATCACATAAAGAGAACTCTCCCTGCTGAACTGTTAGGTGCTGTTGAGTTGGCGCTGACTCATAGCGACCCTGTATACAACAGAACCAAACACTGCCTGGTCCTGTACCATCCTTACAATTGTCATTATGCATGAGCCCATTGTTGCAGCCACTGTGTCATTCCATCTTGTGGAGAGTCTTCCCCTTTTGCACTGACCCTGCATTTTACCAAGCATCATGTCCTTCTCCAGGGACTGGCACCTTATGACAACATGACCAAAGTACTTGAGATGAAGTCTGACTATTGTTTCTAAGGAACACTTTGGCTGTACTTCTTCCAAGACAGATTTGTTCTTTCTTCTGGGAGGCCATCGTATTTTCAGTATTTTTCACTATCATCACAATTCAAATGTATCAGTTTTCTGTGGTTTTCCCTGTTCATTGTCCAGCTTTCACATGCATAAAAGGCTAGTCTTCAAAGTGACATATTTGCTCTTTAATACTTTAAAGAGGTCTTTTGCAGCAGATTTGCCCAGTGCAGTACATCATCTGATTTCTTGACTGCTGCTTTCATGGGTGTTGATTATGGATCCAAGTAAAATGAAATCCCTGACAACTTCAGTCTTATCTCCATTTATTATTATGATGCTTATTTTTCTAGTTGTAAGGAATTTTGTTTGTTTTATGTTGAGAAGAATGATGGGGCCATCCACTTATGAAAAAATTGACCACTGAAAACCTTTTGAATAGCAATTAAATGTTGTCTGATGTATTACTGAAAAACTTTATGAATAGCAGTGAAACTTTTTACTGCTGAATTGTTGTTGTTGTTGTTGTTGTTATGTGCCATGGAGTCAGACTCGACTCATAGCGACCCCTCCTTGGGTTTCCAGGCAGTATCACTACGGAAATAGATTGCCCCAACCTTCCTTCCGAGGTGTGGCTGGTGGGTTTGAACCAGCAGCTTTCTGGTTAGCAGTCAAGTGCCTTAGATACTACGCCACCAGAGCCCTTCTCATATTTGCCACAAATCTCTCCCATTTCTAAACCATTTGCTCCTTGGATTCTCCTTTTGTAGCTTTTGGGAAAACTGTGGTGCAAATCTCTCTGAAAAACCTCTCCTGAAGTAGAAAGAAAAGGCAAAAGCAAGCAAGCAAACAAAAAAACAAAAAGCAAAATAAATAATTAGGAATAACAAATAATAATTTCTATGTTATCATTGCATATACGGGATGAGGCATTGCTTTTGTTTTTCTTTCAGTGTCTCCATGGGTGTATTCAACAATCACCATGTAGTTGCTGTGTGTTAGGTGGAAGTCTAGGTATTAAAAACACAAAGATCACCAACATTCCAGTAGAGGAGACATAAGTAGATATATGTAAATACAACCCAACAATATGGGAGAAATCTTGAGAGGCACAAGGAGTTATGATGTGGAGCAGTGGTGGTCTATCCATCCTGCAACAGTGGGGAAATTTTCCTGAAGTAATCGGAGTTGAATCTGAAAAGATGATCAGGATGAACCATTTGGGTGGCTGAGGAAAGACATTGTGGATAGAAGGGACAGCATAAGCAATGGCAGGGAAGAGTGAATCAGCTCAGCTCACCCTGTGAGTCACTTCCCCACTTGATATTTGACCAGGGTAGCATTTGGTTCCTAGTGGCCAAACACATATTGGTTAAATACATGGTTACCAACTGAAAGGTTGGCAGTTTGAACCCACTTGGTGGCTGTGTGGGAGAAAGACCTGGGCATCAGCTTCCATAAAGATTACAGCCAAGAAAATCCTATGGGGCAGTTCTACTGTGTCACGTGGACTAGGTATGAGTTGGCATAGCAAGACTTCTGCCCTCTGTGCTTCCTGTTTTCCACTCCTCTTCCTCCCATTTTTCTCTCCTAGCTTTTCCCTACTTTTCCCTTCCTTCTTCAAGATAAGGCACAGTGTTCAATTAGGGTAATGAGAAAGAGGAGGAAGGAACAAAATTGTGGCCAGTCCATTGGCTGTGTACTTCAGTGTTTTCCTGGAAGACCCCATACCTGTGAGAGTAAGTTTTGGGGATCAGAAGTGGCTCTATGCCACATTTCAAGGCTGCAAAAATCTTCATATGCCCCAATTCCTTCCTCATTCTCCTCTGTGGTAGTTAAGGTTATGTGTCAGCTTGGCTGGGCCTGGTTTTGTGTGGCTGGGCAGCTGGATTCCCCGTGATGAGACTGATAATCACCTCCACGATAGAATCTATTGTGAGCAGCTGAATAGCTGCATTAGGGCTGTGGTCTGCTCCTCGTATACAAGGAGAAGATTTAGGAATGGTCTGAAGCTTTTGGCACACTGGAATCCTGTATGTAGCCGAGTCGTTATTCAGTAGCCTGCTGTGGTGTCTGCTGATCCTGGAACTCTTAATGGTCTTGAATCAATGGCCTGCTGTGTGGTTTGGTAATATCGAGATTGTGTCTTTTTACTTGTTGACCTCAGGTTTGTCAGCCTCAGTAGCCAGTAGCTGCCTGAGTGAAGAAAAGCCTTTAGCTTCAGTGGGTCAGGAGCAGGTAGCAGAGCTGAAGCCCCAGGTCGAGGGGCTTTTTTGACCCAGTCCCTAGAGGCTGGCATTTAGAACTCAGACTTTTAGCCTCCAAAACTGTGAGAGAATAAACTCCTGTTTGTTCGAGCCACCCATTTGTGGTATATTTCTGTTAGAGCAGCACGAAGTAACCAAAACATCCTTTCTCCCCACAAATGTACTTGCTACTTATTTATACTTAGATATAAATAGCTGATAGCAGTATAAAAATCTCCAAGGAATATCTACATGTGTTCAGTGATTAATCCTGATAGATCAGGTATTAATGGTGGGACATCAGGTATCTTGATCAGGCATGAGGTAGGCTTTTAGACAGGGGCTGGGAGGGTGCATGGGACCACTTGTAATAGCCCAAAACAACTTCACATAAGTGTTTATGATCTTCTCCATACATAAATTCATTTGTTTTCAGTTGTGATTAGTTAACTTGATTCTATTTGTGGGAGTGAAAGTGGGGTAGAGAGACTGTTGGCTGTGGACCAAGGATATGAAATATAAGGACTGTTAGGAATTTGGCATCATCCTAATTTCTGGTGGGATGTTTCTATGTTATCATTGCATATAGGGGACAAGGCATCTACAGTGTGTAACCATAGAAATCTTTCTGGAAGGAGGCCTTCCAGAAGCAGATTTATCTCAGGAAATACCCGTTGTGACCATACAAACACCTCAGGTAGGATAAGGTTAAATTCCCCTTTACCATTCTTGTGGGTTAAAGTTTGTTTGGATTTTTCTTTTGCTTTTGAGGATCTACAGTTAAAGTGATGATAATTTTTTTTTTTTTTTTGCCCAACGATCTTGTAATGAAAGAAAAAAAATATTTTTTACTGTGGTAGAACGTTTTTATAGTAGGTCTTTGTGGAAATGTTGGGTACAGGGTTTGGGAGGTGTTTGGGTGGGAAGAATGGATGCCGAGCCCAATGGGGGATGAGGGGAGGTAGGGGCCTCATCTGCATTACGGTCCATGGCGCCCATCCAGTCTGTGGCCCCTTTCGCACAAAGCCTTCGTTCTGATTAATGGCATCCGTGTCTTGGAGGCATGGATTGTATTAGACCTTGTTTAAAAGTGCTTGCTATACATTCACTTCCCCTGGAAGTACACCAAAATAGGACAAGAGGAAAAAAGGGAGCAAGAGAAAGAGCCTGCATTTGGAAAGAGTAGAAAGGAAAGTTGTTTTTTTTTTTTTTTTTTAAATAAATTCTTTCTGTGACTTTCTGTACTCTTCAAGGCTTTATCTCTGCAGAGCTCCTACGGGAGACCAAGGGGGAAAAGTGAAGACAGACGTCTTTGGAAAGAAATCAGGTTTCCCTGCCAAAACTGGGAGATGGTGCTGGCTCTCTTGGCTTTTTAGAAACTCAAAGAAATCTGCTGACATTTTAAAGGAAGGAAAAAAAGAGAGAGAGAGAAAGAGATGATTTATGATGACATCACATGTTGCCCAAGCAGATCCTTTGAGAGGAAAATGGCTTGTATAGAGAGCATGTTGCAATAAAGAAATAGTGAGTCACTGGAGGGAGCATCATCAATTGAAATGCCTTTAATTATTTGCCTTGACTCTTCTCCCTTCCACCCAACCAAAGGCTTTAGTGTTTTCTGGGACCAAGAGGTTCAGAGAGGCTGAGCCCAGCCTGAACTCAGAGCTGCTTTCTGTCTGCCCTTCTTTCTGTCCACCCTAACCTCTTTTTTGATGACTTTGATTGCATCTGGCATTGTTCTTAGCTTCCTGTCTGATAAGGTGGGTGTGCTGATTCCTGTGTGTGCATCTTCAGATTGGAGTACCACCCATGTGTACTGAGGAGTGTGGTCGGGTGGGGAGAAGCCATGTTCGCTTTTCTTAGAGTTGCAGAAAAAGTGCTTTGCTTTTGTGGAAGGGTCAAAGGGTTATTGCTGTGCTGGTTCAGGGGAAGATTGGTCCTGGTGTGGGGGATCTGTCATGGAGCATATGCATGCATAGCTGCCTGGGCCCAGAAATCACAGTAACCAAATTTTGAGTTCCAAACAGTTCAGAGCCTGATTTTGTGTGATTGTGAAACAGTGGTATAAATCTCTCTTGGTTGTGTGTTGTGTTTAGTGACATGTCACCTGCAGGGCACCAACACTCATCTTAGCAACATGGAAGAGTCTAAGAATCGTGTTCTCATACTGGCCCCATATTCCCAGTTCTTTGTTTACCTTTCCCTTTTAATAATACTTCCTCACTTCTTTAAGCCTCCAGCACTTTCTGCTTTTCCTCTGCTTCCATCAAAATTGACTGAGGATCAGGTTAGAAACTCATATTAAAGTTGGGTTGATTGATTGGGTTCTAACTATCTTGAATGTATTTGCATTTCAACAAAGATTAAAGCATGAGGGTGAAGGACAAATGTTTCTGAAGGAGTTTCAGCCCTTAGGAAGAAAAAATTGGGGGTATCCTTTAGGATGTCATTGAAGGGGTATGGAACAGTAGTTGGTGGTTGGGTTGGCTGTGGTGTGGATGATGATTATCCTCCTGTGGAGTGTTCCTCAGTGTTGGAATGGGCTCTGTGACTTGGAGCTGGCCTCTTTGCAGAGTAGGTTTCTTTCTTTTTTAATATTTATTGTGATTTGCATGAAAGTTTATAGAGCAAATTCATTTCCCATACAGCAGTTCGCATACACTTTGTCTCATGACATTGATTGCAATTTCCCACAACGCAACAGTTTCCTTCCCACTTCTTCCCCATAGTTACCTCTTCCCTGTGTCATTCCCTCCCATGTACTCCTGTCCCCCAAGCTGTCTCCCTGTACATACACAGCCCTTCTATTCTCCCATGATTGATCTCTCCAAGAAGTGTATCTACCTAATATAAATGTTCAGCTCATATGCCTGTCTTTTGTTTGGCTGAAAGCCACAGGAGTTGGTTCAGTTCCAGACCTGAAGGGCAGCTAGGAGCCATAGTCTCAATGGTTCCACCAGGCTCTCTCAGACCAGGGAACCTAGTTCCTTTTTTTTTTTTTAAATGATTTTGCGTTTTGTTCCACCTTGTTCTCCCAGCAGAGTAGGTTTCTTACTTAAAGGGGCTGTCAGTCTGAGGAAGTCCCAGTGATTGTCTACTTTAATGGTTAATGCCCCCAGAGTACATGAAGTTGGGTAGTCCTGTCATCTTGGAGAAGAGCCAGTCACTTGGTGGGTGATGAATCGAATGTCCTCAGGCCTTAATGCTAGCAGGCACAGACCAAGGCCTGCCCTGCTTTTCTACACCCTAGGAAGATTCAGCTCCATCCTGGGAGGTATTTCAAGCTGTAGGCCTTCTCTTTTCTATACCCAGCTCTGACAGCAGTGTACATGCATGGAGCAGAGGTGCTGTTGAGTGTTTTGAGCCCATAGATGCTTACTCCTGGGCTCTCTGCCTTGAGCAGTGAAATTGGCTTTCAGAGAGGAGAAATGGCCAGATCATGGTCATGCCCCCCTTGGTGTCTGTTGTTGTTAGCTACTGTCAAGTTGGCCCTCAACTCATGGTGATCCCATGTACAATGGAATGAAACACTGCCCAGTCCTACACTATCCCCCTGATAGCTTGTGGATCAAACCATTGTGATTCATTGGGTTTCCACTGGCTGATTTTTGCGAGTAAATAGCCAAGTGTTTCTTCCTAGTCTGTCTTAGTTGGAAGCTCCACTGAAACCTGTTCAGCATCATAGCAACATGCAAGCCTCTACTGACATGTGGTGGTGTGGTGATGGTGTTGATGTTAGGTAGCATCGAGTTGGTTCTGACTTACAGAGGCCATTTGTACACGAGAATGAAGCACTGCCCATTCCTGCTCCATCCTTACGATCATTGCTGTGTTTAAGCCCTTTCTTTGCAGCTACTGTGTCAATCCATCTCATTGAGGGTCATCTTCTTCTTTACTGACTTGACTTTATCAAACATGATGTCCTTCTCTAGGGGCTGGTCCCTCCTGATAACATGTCCAAAGAAATGAGATTGAAATCTTGGCATCCTTGCTTCTAAGGAGCACTCTATCTGTACTTCTTCCAAGACAGCTTTGTTTGTTCTCCTGGCAGTCCATGATATATTCAGTATTCTTTGTCAACACAATAATTCAAAGATGTTAATTCTCCTTTCATCTTTCTTATTCATTGTATATCTTCCATATGTATATGAGGAGACTGGCAATACCATGGGTTGGGTCAGATGAACCTCAGTCCTCAAAGTTACATCTTTGCTTTTTAACACATTCAAGAGGTGTTTTGCAGCAGATTTGCCCAGTGCAATACATCATTTGATTTCTTTATTGCTATTGTGGATACAAGTAAATGGAATCCTTGACAACATCAGTCTTTTCTCCAGTTATCATGATGTTGCTCATTGATCCAGTTGTGAGGATTATTGTTTTCTTTACATTCAGGTGTAATCTATACTGAAGGCTATAGTCTTTGATCTTCATTAGTAAGTTCTTCAACTTTTCTTTGCTTTTAACAGTAGGGTTGTGTAATCTGCATATCACAGGTGGTTGAAGAGTCTTCCTCCAATCCTGAAGCCACATTCTTTTTCATATAGTCCAACTTCTTGCATTATTTGCTTAGCATACAGACTGAATAAATATGGTAAAAGGGTACAACCTTGACACACACCTTCCCTGATTTTAAATGCTGTGTCATAATTTGTCATGAGCCATACAGTTCAGTGCCTTTGCATAGGCAATAAAACACAGGAATGCCTGCATACAAAATACAGGTAAACATCTTCCTGGTATTTTCTGCTTTCAGCCAAGAGCCATCTGATCTCAGCAATTATATCCCTGATTCCACATCCTCTTCTGAATCCAGTTTGATTTTCTGGCAGTTCCACGTCTGATTACTAAGGGATGTTTGCAGCTATTTCTTCTCATTTTGAGTTGTGCTGCATCAGCAAGTGGAGATCTCAAAAACTTTACTCATCTACATCATTAACATTGACTCCACTTTGAGGAGGTAGCTTTTTCCCAGTTGTGTTTTGAGTGCCTTTCAACCTGAGGGGCTCCTCTTCTGGCACTGTATCAGACACTGCTCTGCTCTATTCTTGAGGTCTTCATGGGCCAGTTTTCTAAAAAGTAGTTCTCCAGATCCTTCTTCCCAATTTTCCTTAGCTTGGAAGCTCCGCTGAAACCTATCCACCACGAATGACCCTGCTGGTACTTGAAATACTGGTAGCATAGCTTCCAGTAGCAAAGCAACACACAAGCCACTGTAGAACTACAGACAGTCACGTGGTAGGACAGATGGGTAGTGATTGCATATGAGATGCATTGGCTGTGAATCAAACCCAAGTCTCCCATGTGGAAGGTGAGAATTCTGCCACTAAAACCCCAATGCCTCTTTTGTGTTTGTGTTATAGACAGACATTTCCTAATTTCCTTAACAACCATAGAATGATAGTAGTTACAGACAATCCATAGTCCCATCACCTTAGTTCTGCTTTTATTCAGTTCTACGGACACAGCAGTGAGCAAGACACAGTTCCTGTCTTTAGGAAACTTAGCTTCTGTGTTCACTTTTGTGTAATGCCTTCTGCCACATTAAAAAACACAAACCACAATTTTATCCAAAGAGCCATGACTTACCTTGCATACATTGTAGAAGTGGGGTGAAATGAACTTAAACTGTGTGCCAGGCATTTTAAAACTTTCAGCAACTTTGTAAGGTATTTTTATTATCTTCAAGGAAACTGAGGTAAAACCTGTCCAAGGTCTCACAGCTTGTCCTTTGTAGAGTCAGTATTAGAACTGTGCTCTATCCACCACACCAGGCTCTTGATAATGGTACACACATTGTTTTGAGTTCTGCTGTTTTTCACTTAACATGTCAAAAGCATTTTTCCTGTGTTTCTGTAGTATTCATGATAATCTTTTAAAATGACTACATGATTTTTCTCTCCATGGTGATGTACGCTAATATAAACCAGTCCCTGAAATATCGAATGTTTATATCTAATTTCTTTGATGTTGGAAATTGACTAGAGAGTTCTGCGATCCCCTGCCCCCCAGAGATATAGCACAGATGTAACCCAGTATCCAGATGTAGCATTATAGAGGTCTCCAGGTTGTTTGGAGGAACACATCTCTCTCCATCAGGGAAGATTCATGGAAGAAGATCTTGACTTCCTGTCCTTGACCCTCTGGCTTCAGGCTCAAGTCAGACTTTTTTTTCTCTTTGATAAGTGACTTTTTTTTTTTTAAATTTTTTTTAATTGTGATTTGGGTGAAAATTTACAGAGAAAATTCACTTTCCATACAGCAGTTCACATACACTTTGTCTCATGACATTGACCACAATTTACCACAATGCAACAGCTCCCCTCCCACTTCCTCCC
>NW_006921657.1:310460-322703 GCF_000298275.1 Orycteropus afer afer | reverse complement strand
TAATTATTTCCATGAATTTTTTGTTTTCTTCATTCATCTTTGCTCTGGATGAGGAGAGACCCATCGTTGCATCTAGATGGCAGCTTGCTAGCTTTCAAAATCCCAGTTGCTACTTGACAAAGTAGGAGGTAGAACAATGTTTTGTATAGTATGTTATGCCAATTGAGCTTGATGTCCCCTGCGATTATGGTCCCGAGCCCACAGGTTCCACTACTCAGTCCCTCTGGGTAGCTGGCTGTGACCAAGCAGTGACAAGTCAGACTTCTTTTTGCTGGAACGTTTGGAGACTCCTCATTGGCCCCTCTTCCTCAGCAAAAGCCAACACTATCTTGTTATGTGCTTCTCTGCTCTTCTGCCACCTTTGCCCATCTTATCCTCTAGTCCCAAGTCCATTCTCTTTACCTGGAATGCTCTCTATGTCCACCTCCTCCATATCTGCTCTACTCAATTCTGTCTAGCCTTTAAGCCTCAGTTCAACAACTAAAGCTTCTAGATCTGTCAGCCGATGTTGATCTCTTCCTCCCCTCAAACTCCCTGAAACCATTTCAACTTGATGACAAATGCTGTCACATGAATTCCTATCTCCCCAAAACTGGAAAAGGAAAAGGCAAGGGAGTCGATAACATTCCTGTGCCCATTATGTTCCAGGCACTCTTCCACTCTTGTCTTATTTAATCCTCCTAACATCCCTTTGAGGTTGGATTTATTATCCCCCCCTTATAGTGTGGAGAGGTTAAGTAGTTTGCTCAAAGTTATTTTAGGTAGGGCAGGATAAGATGAGGACCATGTAAGTGGAAGGCTCCCTAATGGCAAGGATTGTTTCATTAACTTTCTATTCATTCCCCTTACTGTTCAGCCACTTCAGTGCAACACATATATTAGGTGCTCATTAAATGCTTGTTGAGTTGGCTTGGACAATTTTCCTTTGCAGCAATGAAAATTCCTTCCATGCACTGCTGAATTAGGAAGGGAAAATTTAGTCAGCTGTGCATTTAGTGTGTGCTTTTAGTTTCGAACAATGATCTTGGCAGTTTGGCAAGGGTCACACATTGACAAGAAGTGGAAAGGAGGGAAAGACATCTTGAAGCTGCCTTTTGCCCTCAGCTAGAGCAAAGCCCCACATCTGTTCCTTGTCTCCATCCTTCAGTTTCCCTCTCTTGCTAAGGTCTTAACAGTAGGTGAGGAGGTGAGTATGGTGAAGCCTGAGAGTTGAGTGATCTGAGCTTGGGAGATCAGGACTCAGTGGGCTTTGGCATGGAGTTTGTGTTGCTACCCTTTTTAGCTTTGGGTGTCAGGTCAGGTTCAACCAGCATGAGGTTTGGTCTGTGCAACAATTCTAGGATTTTGCCCATCTCTTAGAAAGAACCTAGGGTGTTATTTTACCATTAGACTGTTTGGGGAGCTTTTGACCTCTTGCTGCTACTTAGTTCTTGGACAGAGGTATGAGCCTGGGTGTAAATCAAAATGAAGGTCAATCAGAGATATGTAACAATTTTGGGGTCTAGCCAGGGGTGTATACCAAAGTGGCGTCCCAACCAGGAGTACATACCAAAGTTGGGGCTGGACAAAGGATGTCTTCCAAAGTGTAGTGTTAAGGATATATTACAAAGTGGGAGCTGAACCAAAAGTATACACCAAAGTGGGGCTCAACCTAGAGCTTTTCTGCAGGCGGCAACATAACATGCTGTGATGTGTTAGGGACAAAACTGCAGAGGCCAGAGTGCTACAGAGCTAAAAAAAAAAAAAAAAAAAGGGAGAGAGAGAGATGGGCATTCTACAAATGCATGATAGTAGTTGTTACTCAAAATAAGTGTGTGTGAAAATGCTGGGTTTCCAAAGTTAAAATCTTTTTCCACATTAGGATTTCTTAGCACCTCCATCCCAGAGGCCCAGCACCAATTTGCTTAGTAATCTCCAGGCAGGGCATCAGCAGGCTATATTTGGAGGCATAGCAGTTAGTACATCTGCCAAGAGACTCTGAAGGTAGACTTGTTAGTTGCCCTAGAGTTGGCTTCCAACCCATGACAACCTCGTGCACAATAGAATGAAAACCATCCCCATGATCAGTTTTGGGTCAGACTGCTGTGATGCATAGGGTTTGCATTGACTATCTTTGGGAGTAGATCAACCATGTCTTTCTTCCCAGAAGGCAAACTAAAAAACAAAACAAATAAACTAACAAAAACCAAACTCACTGCCATAGATTAGGTTCTAACTCATAGCGACCTCCATTGGATTTCCAAGGCTGTAAATCTTTATGGAAGCAGACTGCCTCGTCTATCTTCCATGGAGTGGCTAGTAGGTTTGAACCACTGCAATTTTTGGTTAACAGCCAAATGCCTTAACCACTATTCCACCAGAGCTCCTTAGAAAGCAGACTTTTGGAGTTAAAATCTCAGCTTCACCATTTGTGATGTCCAATAAGTTGCTTAACCTTTCTGGGGCTCAGTTTTCTCATCTTTAGAATGATGGTTGTGAAGATTAAATGAGATGGTGCTTAGCATACACTGTGTCTGGCTTATAAAAACCAGAAAGCCTAGCTTATTGCCATTGAGTCAATTCTGGCTTACAGTAACTGCTTAGTAAGTGTTAGTGGCTGCTGCTGCTATCTGTGTCATCATGATCATCATTACCTCTCCATGGCCAAGAAAACTTTCCCTTAGAGCAGTGGTTGTCAACATGCAGTGTCTAGGCTAGTGGCATCATCAGGGAATTTGTTGGAAATGCAAATTCTTGGGTTTCACCACCCCACTGAGTTTCAGATTCAGCTAGGTCTGGAGTGGGGTTCAAGAGTTTGCATTTCTAAAGATTTCCTAGATAATACTCTTGTTTCTAGTCTGATAACTGAATATTAGAACCACTGCCTTAAAGAACATACCCTGTACTTGTGTTTCACGTAATGTAACTGGAAAGTGTGGTTGCATACAGTGTGCCTCCCAATGCTCTGCCATCTCTCCAGGATAGCCAGGTGATTCCTTACCCATAACCAAAAAAAACCAAACCCACCTCTGTTGAGTCAGATTTGACCCACAGCAACCCCTTCTTGGGTTTCTGAGGCAGTATCACTATGGAAGTAGATTGCCCAATCTTCCTTCCAAGGAATGGCTGGTGGGTTTGAACCACCAGCCTTCTGGTTAACAGTCATATACCTTAGGCACTATGCCACCAGAGCTCCTTACCTATACTGCCTTTGAAATCAAAGGTTCCTCTGATTAATGAAGAAAAACCTGATGTGGTATCTCTATGGAAATAGATTGCCCAATCTTCCTTTGGAGGAGTGGCTAGTGGGTTTGAACCTCCAGCTTTCTGGTTATCAGTCAAACACCTTAGGCACTATGCCACCAGAGCTCCAAGGGGCCATAAAGAGGAAGGAGGGCAGGCAGGCCTTTCTCTTCTTTAAGCCTGCCTTAGCTTGGATTCAAGTCAGACTTGATACTACAACAGACCCTCTGTCCAGTAACTTTGGCACAAGGACAGTTGCCTTAGACCTTCTTGGAGGGTACCCAGAGTGAGATATATCCTGAGCTCCCCATTGTAATATAATTTTGTCCTCCTTCCTAGGGACTTGTCCTTTAATTGGATGGTAATAGTCCTGTATGTGTGTGTGTGTGACTCAGTACTTGATAAATTTGATAAACATGGTCTAGAGGCATAACCTTCAGGATCACCAGTGTCATTTCCTATAGGAAATTATTCCTGATTATTGTACCCTGATATCTGGCATACATTTTTAAAGGTCTGTCTCACACTGCAGGCCAAGTGTTGGCTTATGGTACTATCTCCTGAGAAACTATTTTAATTTTCCTGCAATCCAGATTTCTGAGAGCATGGAGTTGGGGTGACCCACTCAGGCCGCTTGCCCTTAGGTGTCCTTTTTAACCTTGAGCCTGTGAGGAACTAGTTTTCTTGGAGTCACCTTCAGGTGTCAGCAGTAGAGATCATGTTTTGCCTAAGGCATTGGTCTCTTTTGAGAATTACCTGTGTGCAGCTAGTTTAGAGAAACAGGAACTCCAGGGTCATCCTGGAAGCTGTGTTTTAGGATATCTGGTGTGTCCTCAATGATTCTGTTTTTACAACTCACTGACCCTGAAGCCCTGCAAGTGCTCTGAGAAACCAACATGGAAGAAATTTACAGCAAGCCTCAGGAGACTACCCTGCCTGGACCTCACCTATGTTACTTGCTTTCACTATCCCCTTTTCAGAGTGCCTTCCTGATATCTTGGGTTGATGCTACCTGATTTGAATTGAATTGTATCAAGTGACAATAAATATATTCTGTTAACACTAATTTTTGGTATTTTTCTGTGCATTTAGGTTTTTAACACTCCCCACCAGACTTTCGCTCGTTGGAGGTAGAAATTAGTTATTTTATCTCTAGCACAGCGCCTGGCACATACCAGTTCCTGTTGAGTTGATTCTAACTCATGGCAACCCCAAGTGTGTCATAGTAGACCTGTGCTCCAGAGGGTTTTCAATGGCTGTTTTCTAGGGGGGAGTAGATTGCCACATCTTTCTTCTGAGGCATCTTGGGTAGACTTGAACCTCCTTGGTTAGCAGCTGAACATATTAGCCATTTGCATCATCAGGGACATACCAAAAACAAAAACAAACAAACAGAATTCCTTGAAAGACTATAAATGTCCTCTGGGGGCATTAGAGTAAAATTCCCATGTTGTTCATGAGGTGCTTGGAGAGCAGCACAGCTCCAGAGATCTGGACCTAATGGGAAAATGATGTGGGCAGTTCTCAGGTAAGCACTCGCTTGGCTGCTAATCAAAATGTTGGCAGTTTGAATCCACCAGCTACTCCACTCAAAGCCTGCTTCCATAAATATTATGGCCTTGGAAACCATTGAGGGCAGTTCTCTTTTGTTCTGCAGGGTCACTGTGAGTTACAAACAACTCTGTGACCAACAACCATTTTCTTGGTTTTATAGCTCTTTGGGTATCTGCTTCTTGTCCTAATGCTTTCTGTTTCTGGGAGATAATCCTGTGAGCCTCAAGACCTTTTTGGAAGATCTCCTTAGAGATTAAGGTGACTTTTGGGTAGTGCCAAAGGCATTTGACTGCTAAACAGAAGGCTGGTGGTTCAAACCCACCAGCCACTCCTCGGAAGGAAGATTGGGCAATGTACTTCTGTAGAGATACCCCCTCAGATACCTAAGGAGGGGTCACTATGAGTCAAATTGACTTCATGGCAGTGAGTTTGGTTTGGTTTTTGGTTGGGTAGTTGAGTTTGGTCAGTGGGAGCAGTTCCCCAGGGAAAGGGAGGAATGTAGAGGCCGGGTTTGGATGGAGAAATGCAGGAATCAGGCGGTTCTGGGATAAGCCAGGCCTCATTCCTTCTCCAGTGCTCCTAACCAGTGTTAATTTTAAGAACCTAGGACTATTTCTGGGCTATAATTGGATGACTGAATTCTGCTTGTTAGTCAAATAGTCTTTTCCTAAAGAAACTGATGAAGGGCTGATCATTGAAGCCCATTGTTTCAGGTAATTCATGGTTTGGTATCTGGGTTCCTTCAAAGTAAAAAGACTCCAAAATATAAACCTTTCTCCTCATAATAGAACTTGCTTCTGTTATTTAAATCCCAAGGTTTTACATTACAATAGTTGCCCATCAAGCTTGGAGAGAAATGGAACTTTCTCTGACAATAAGGTTTGTGGTGTTCTTGCTGGCTTAAAATTAAACCTAATCAGAAGGTGTCACTGAAGTCTGTGTTGAGTAAATGATGGAGTGTGATATAAAATGATTTATACAACTTTTTTTTTTTTTTTTTTCCAATAGGCAGTGCTTTTTAGTGTTTTTCTCCTTCTGAAAGAAGGCGTGGGTGTTTAAAGTGATTTTTGATTATATTTTTCTTAAGTGGTCCAAGACCACAACATTCTAAGAGCACCACCCCTCCCCCTTCTTTCCCACTTGGTTGACTCTTGTTTGAACTTTCACAATTTGCAAACATTAGAATGTTCTGGCTGTTTCACCAGAGGTTCTTTCATCTGGGCCATCAGAATGGTAGGTGGGCCCTTTTGGGAGTTACCAGGGATCTGAAATTGAAGTGGTGTGATTCAGGTCTAGTTCATACTTAACTGGGTTTCTGTTTCAAGACTACCACACTAGGATTAAATTGATTGGTTTTAGAGGCATCGTGTTAATTTTTTTTTTTTATTTTTTTTAAATCATTGCTCGTGAATGTAGAGCCCCCAGAAAGAATAGATGTATTGGGATGTTTGCACTCGTGAGGACTCAAGCTTGATGAGGGGTTGTAAGTATCATCAACTCTGGGGAGGCAGAGAGGTGAAGGGTGGATTCTACTCTGTCATCCTGCCCCAAATATGTGCAAACTCAGCCCATCCAAAATAGATTTCAGCTGCTTCCTCCCCTAATTTGTTCTTGTCTCCTTTATCTTGGATAATGGTACAGCCATCCTCCCAATCACCCAGGTTCAAATCTAAGTTCACATTCTCATACCCTTAATGATCACTAAACTATCTTAATGGCTCTGTTTGTCCCCATCTCTCCTCTCCTTCAAACCTTGCACACAGAACAGGATTATCTAGAGGTATAATTTGACCTGAGTTCATGCTCAGAAACCAGGGCCTGTAGAATCAGGACCAGTCACTTAGCTTTCAAGGGGCTTTTCTGCCTCACTTCTTCTTTTCCTACCAGATTCTGACTCATGGAGCCCCCGTGTGTGCAGAGTAGAACTGCACGTCATAAGGTTTTCAATGCTGTGACCTTTCAGAAGCAGATCACCAGGCCTTTCTTCTGAGGTCCCTCTGAGTGGATTAGTACTGCCAACTTTGAGGTCATGTCTTAGTTGTCTAGTGCTGCTGTAACAGAAATACTATAAGTGGATGGCTTAACAAACAGACAGTTTATTCTCCCACAGTTTAGGATGCTAGAAGTCTGAATTTAGGGCACCAGCTCTAGGGGAAGGCTTTCCCACTCTGTTGCTTATAGGGGAAGATCCTGGTCTCCTATCAAATCTGTGGGCATACTGTCCCTTGGGGGAGCTCTGGTGGAGTGTTTAAGGCGTTTGACTGCTAACCAGAAGGCTGACCAGCCACTGCTCAGAAGGAAGGTCGGGCAATCTACTTACGTAGTGATACTGTCTTGGAAACCCAACGAGGGGTTGCTATGAGTTGGATCTGATTTGATGGCAGTGAGGCTTTTTTTTTTTTTTTTTTGGTGTGTGTGTGCTATCTCTTGGAGATCTCCATTTGTCTTATCATCATATCATCAACCTTCCCCTGGGTCTAGGAGGTTCTCAGTGCAGGGGTCCTGGGTCCAAAGGACTTGCTTTGCTCCTGGCTCTTCTTTCTTGGTGGTTGGTGAAGATGCAGGCTGCATTTTCCAACCTCCTCTAACCCCACAAGAGGAAGACAGAATCACCATCAGCAGCCCAATGCCTATTCTTGCAAGGCCAGACATGCGCCCTCCCTCCAGCCCTTTCACCAACCTGGACACCAGCCATTCCTCCTGCAGTGCCCACCACCTCTCTGCTGGGTTCCATAATTCGCTGCAGTGGCCACACAGTACTCAGAGATTATGAGGTTTATTAGGAAAGCACCAGACTATAATTCAAGTTCAGAAATGCCCTCAGTCTCTTGCAGCCAGCCGTCTCACTTAGCAGCCAGCAGTCTCTCAGCAGCACGTATCTCTCACATTTCTCTACCAGCAGTGTGTGTTTCTGTCTCAGCAAGTGCATGTCTCTCAGGAGTCCATTTCTCTCAGCAGCACATCTTTTTCAGCCAGCAGTCAGAGAGACTTCTGCCTCTAGAAGGGCTCCTTTTGAGCCTGGCAGAGTAGCCAAACTAACCAATCCCAACATCAGTATTCTATACACCTGAGAGCAAACTTCCCAGAAGATTGCTTTGTGCCACTCGCAACAGACATACCCCAGGTGGATAACTTTAACAATCAGGAGGTACTTAGTTGCTCATGGCAAATTCCACCATGGAATTTACAAAGATTTATGGCTAGAAAAGCCATACCAAGTAATTTACTACACTGCAGTGGTACTGAGGTCCATCCTTCTCTGCTCACTTCTCTCTCCTTTTACCTCTTGTAAGATACAAGGTGATAAAAGCCACATCCCAGAGAAACTTCCTGATTACTTTGGGTCAGAACTGTGACCTGAGTAAGAATGTTACATCCTACTCTAATCCCCTAACAACTGATTGGCTGATCAAATCAGATCACATCATGGGGGATGATCACATCATTATTTAACTGCCAATTCACATCATTACATAACTGCCAAGCCACTGAGAATCATGACCCAGCCAAGTTGACACTCTGGGGGGATATAATTGAGCCCATGACAGGTTAGTGCTTAACTGTTTGCACTACCCAGGGACTCCCCTCTTTCCCCAAGTTCTAGCCAAATGAACTGACTCAATTTGTCTTATTTTTTCCCACCTCTTGGTCTTTGTTTATGCTGTCCCCTCCCCTAAGAAAGCTCTTCCTTCTGCTTCTACCTGTCAAACATCTACCTGTAAGGCCCACTGTGAATGCCTCTTTTCCCTAGTTCTTTGCAGAATTGTCTGTCTGCCTTTTGTGTTCCTGGGAGCCTTCCACTCCAGCTAAGTACCTTCATGGGTGAGCTGTAAACTACTCCAGTTGCTAGCATGCAGGCAGGATTTCTGCTTCCACCTCTTGGGGACATGAGGCTTATTTGTGTAAGTTGGGAGCTCTGCTCACTCCACCACAAGTGGTCCACTGGTAGAGCAGTGCTGAGAGTGTGCTGTGCATGGCCACCTGTATAATTCATGAAGGAGGACTTGTGTCACCCAGTCCTGCACTCATTTTCAAGAATTATGGACTTTGACAGAACTCTCTGTCGTCCAGGCCTCCTAATCATATTGGTGGTAATTACTATTCCTTTTCTAATTACTTAGCTTATCTATGATGGCCCCTTTCAGCTGCTGCTGAGGAGACCCTTGTCCTGTCATGCAGAGGCAAGCTGGATCACTGTGACTACTGCTGTGGCCTCCCCCTTTCCTCATTCTATGATTTCTGAGCCCTACCCCATTTGAGAAATTGATTGTCACCCTTTTGATTTTTTTCTGACCAGTGCTTTGAAGGTCCAGAGCAGGGGGAGGAGGTCTTTAAGTCTGTCTGCTGCCTGTCACCCTTCAAAGCTGTCTGTACTCACCTTGGGAGAAGGCAGATCTCTCCTAAGATTACAACCTGCTGTGAGTCAGGTGGAGAAAAATAGCAAAGGGAACATCATATTTAAGAGTCTGATTGTGCTGAGTGGATGCTTTGGAAACCTAACCTCAGGCAAAAGGTCCTTGGTTCAGGCTTGGTGACTGATGTGGCATTGTCTGCTGTTAATAACCAAGAGATTGAAAACCAAACAAGGGCATATTTTTGCCTGTCAACAGGGAATCTTCAATCCGTCACCTTCTTTAGTTTCGATATTTGATTTTGCTTGGCTTTGCCCTTTGAGTTGCTTTGCTTTGTCCCTGATCATGTTACTATATTTAATTGAGAGAGTTAAGTAAGATTTCTATTTCAACTTAAGTACTTAGCATTTTGCATTTTAAAGGCTATTCTTTAATAACTTTGAAACAAGCTGACTGATTTTGATGAAATCTTAACCCATTATAAAAGGCATTACCATACACCTCAGGTTTTATTTAATTGTATTCTGTCCCCTTGAAACAAAATGACAATGGGTAAAAGCTCTAAAAGACCATTTTTTTTCAATAATTTATAATGGATTTTAGTGAAAATTGGTATGCTTTTCCAAGTTATAGAGATATTTTCTGACCTGTGTTGGCTGTGATAAGTGAGTTAGATATGGAGCTATGTGGCCTCATTCACTGACTTTAGGCCTCTCCCATCTTTTCACCCTCTCTTGGCTGTGACCTCAATTCCCCTCTCTATTTATGTCCTCTGTGTACCCCAGGCTTGCACATGGTTCTTTTATTGGGGCTTCTACCTTCAGCTACTTTCCCGACTTAACTCATATCTCTCCTCTTTAGTTCAATGTCTTCAAAGACCTTTTTCAGGGAAATAGCATTTGTGATATTTCTAGCCCCAGAGCGCCTTCCTGCAACAGAATGAGATCCTGCCTTCACTGCATTTACATTTTAGTTGGTGCAGGAGGGTTACAGTCAAGTGAATAGTGAGATGATGCATAGGACAGTCTGAGAATACCTAAACAGTGTACCCAACCTTGGGAGACACAAAAGGTTAGGAAAGACATTGTGTAAGGGGTGTTAAGTAGACTAGTCCTGAAGAATCACTCTTTCATTTGTTCTGCAGAACATTTTAATTTAGGGAATAGTGACTGTGCTGATTGCTGGGAAACAGCAGTGACAAAGCAGATAAGATCCTTGCTCACAGGGGGCTTATATTTTAGTGAGGAGAGTTAGCCAAGCAAGATGGTTTTGGGAGGTGAAGGGTATTTCAGGCAGAGGGAATAGACTGCTCATTGTCCCGATCCTAGGTTGTTGTTGTTGTTGTTATGTCCGTGGAGTCGGACCCAACTCATTGCAACCCCTCCTCTTTGGGTTTCCAAGGCAGTATCACTATGGAAGTAGATTGACTAACCTTCTGTCTAGGGAGTGGCTGGTGGGTTTGAACCACCAGCTTTCTGGTTAGCAGTCAAGTGCCTTAGGCACTATGCTGCCGATCCTAGGTAGAATAGTATATTAAAGGCACACAAAAAAGGGAAGATGGGAGGCAGATCACAAAGGTCTCTGCAAACTTGTTCAGGAGTTTGGACTTTATTATGAGGGTAAGAGGGAACTACTGAAGGTTTTAGGTGGGAGAGTGACATGGTCATATTTGTATTTTAGAAGGATAACTGTATTTGCCATATAGAGAAAATGAGTCGGGAGTGTGTGTTAGGAAACCAATCAGGAGGCTGTTAGAGTCCTCTAGATGAGCAGCAAAGGTTTGAATTGGAGCAGTGGCAGCATGAAAAAAGGAAAGTATATGATACTGAGTGATATTTCCGGAGATTTTAGTAGTGTTATTTGTGATCGAGTGGATGGTAGAGGGGAGTTTATTCAGTGTTTCAAATGTATTAGAATAGAGTTGAGAAAAATCACCTTTTCTGTGTCTTTTAATTTATTCTATATCTGTGATTATATACACCGTCATGTTTTTGTTTGAAGTATTTATGCTTTCTCCTTTTTCCCTCTTCATTATTGGTCTAATAATTTATTACTTTAATAACTCTTTGTTGTTGGTAGGTGCTGTTGAGTCGCCTCCGACTCATAGCAACCCTATGAACAACAGCATGAAACACTGCCTGGTCCTGTGCCAGCCTCACTGCCCTTGCTGTACCTGAGCCCATCGTTGTGGCCACTGTGTCAATCCATCTCATTGAGAGCCTTGCCCTTTTTTGTCAACCGTCTACTTTACCAAGCATGATATCCTTCTCTGGGGAATGGTCCTTTTTGGCAACATGATCAAAGTAGGTGAGACGCAGTCTGGCCATTCTTGCTTCCAAGGAGCAGTCCTGCTGCACTTCTTGCAGGACAGATTTGTTAGTTCTTTAGCAGTCCATGGTACTCTCAGTATTCTTTTCCAGCACCACAACTCAAAAACATCAACTCTTCTTCGGTTTTCCTTATTCATTGTCCAGCTCTCAGATGCATAAGAGGCAATTGAAAATACCATGGCTTGGGTTAGTCTTCAAGGAGATGTCTTTGCTCTTCAGCACTTGAAAGAGGTCTTTTGCAGAAGATTTGCCCAGTGCATCTAGACTGCTTCCATTGGTGTTGATTGTAGAACCAAGTGATAAAAAGTCTTTTGACAACTTCAATCTTTTCTCCATTTATTGTGATGCTGCTTATTGGTCCAGTTGTGAGGACTTTTGTTTTCTTTATATTGAGGTGTAATCCATAATACAGACTGTAGTCTTTAATATTCATCAGTAAGTTGATGTAAGTGCTTCAAGTCATCTTCACTTTCAACAAGCACAGTTCTTTCATGAGCATATCGCAGGTTGTTAATGAGTCTTCCTCCAGTTTAATAACTCTTAGTGCCATTAATTACTGTTTGTATCTCTATCAGTTCTTTTCTTCTACTTATGTTTATTTTATTCATTTTTGTTTTTGAACTGCATACTTAATTTTAATTCTTTTCTGTTTAGAACTATATATACGTAAAACTATGACTTTTCCACTAGGCACTGCTTTAAGTGTGTCCTATAGATCCTAAGGGAGCTCTGGTAGCATAGTGGTTACGGCACTTGACTGGTAACCAGAAGGCTTGCCGTTCAAA
>NW_006921657.1:289126-310309 GCF_000298275.1 Orycteropus afer afer | reverse complement strand
TTCTAGATATTTTGGAATTTTGATTTTAATTTCTTTTGGCATAAAAGCTGTTGAAGAGAAGATTTTAAAATTTCTGTGAATCCTGAGCAGATATTGTTGTATTGTAACACTATTGGAATTTTAGGCCTTTTTTATAACCTAGTGTGTGGTCAAGTTGTGTAAACAGGCACATGAAAAAGTTGTATCTCTGTTCCAAACTATAGAAATCTCCACAGTATCTCAATTATATCTCTTTATGAATTGGTATTTGGTTTCTCCTACTCTTTATTTTTGATCCACTTATCATGGCCTGAAGCTTATAGAGCAATTATTATTCATTATTATACTAAGAACCCCAGAGAATATAGACGATGTACATTCCACCTTGAATTTATTAAGGAGACAATTTGACCTTACTTCACAAAATACTAGTAGTACTTAGGAGTTGACCAAGCAGAGAGATCGTTTTGAGTCTGGATAATGTTGAAAAACTAAGCAGGAGATGGTGGAGCTTGAAGAGCAAGTAGGATTTAGGAAGTGGAGAGTCTATAATGGATCATTATGACTAGGGGCAACATGAGCAGAGCTGGACTTAGGGCACATATTGGTATGTACGGAAGAAGGTGCACACTCTTGTCCAAGGTCTTGTATTCTATAGTGTCATGCTTTAGCAGTTGAGTCAGAGAGAGGGTGACTTGGGCCTAACCAAATTAATTGTCATCAGATTGACTCTAACTTGCATGTTGTACTAGAATTGTGTTCCATAGGGTTTTATGTGGCTGATTTTTTGGAAGTAGATTGCCAGGCCTTTCTTTTGAGGTGCCCCTTGCACATGTACCTGCAACCTTTCATTTAGAACCTGAGTGCAGTAACCATTTGCCACTACCCAGGAACCACCTTCATGTGGTGAACCATCTTCCTTCAGTTCACATTGCTGGAGCATTTCTGTTGGGACCATTTCAGTCATTTCATCAGCCCTTCTTGCAGCAGTGGAAGACAGCACATGATAATTTGCTTTTTAGGCCACCCCAGTGGTATACTCTCAGCTTTTGCAGCTTTACAGGAGAGTTGAAATTGGCTCATGCCTCCATTTGATAGCATTAGCTCCATATTCAAGCATTAATCAGAGAGACATATGCATTTTAAGCCAAAGAATTACAGTGTCTAATATGTACTCACTATGTGGAGTTGTTTTGTCAGATGACCCCAGTAAATTACCAAATATTTAACACTGGTGATATATCGAATGATGAGCAATCTGTAGGAAGTGAAGGTATTTAAATAATTAATCAGTTTTTTCTAGAGCCTCTTTATATGATGATTTTCTAGACTTCAAATCAGTTTTCCTAATCCAGCCTGGATATAATATATAGTTATTTCAAATCAGCTTTACTTACTGAGCTTTTTCTAGTAATGGAGCTATGTCAGCAAAAAACCATGCATACTAGCAAATGGTGAATGATGGGCTTGTGTCAAAAAGGAGCTTGGGAGGTGCTTTTTGTTGTTAGATGGATGGGTCTGGAGCAGGAGCTTGAAGCTCTCCAAGTGTAATAGTTTCAGAGAAAAGTTATGTCTGAAATCTGGGTGAGTACTCCATCACTCAAAAGCTGGTTTTACACACACCCAAGTGAGATAGTACATGTGCTATTGAAACTATAGTTTCATGTTTGGGATGTGTGGGAGAGGCACAGATTTATTTAATAAAGGCATTGTAGTTTCTTCTTTTTACCCTTCACTCCTGTTCTCTTATAACCTGGTGTTCTGGGCAGAATGGCAAAAAAAGAAGTAGCTCCTGAGATTATAATGAGTAGGTATAGGTAGCTCTGACTCTCATTCTTCTTAAACTAGTGCTATCCTGTATGAGTAAATGCTCTGTGTGCCTGAGTGTCAAGTGTCTGTGAACAATCTGAGCTCTAACAGTTGGGACAAAAAAATTTTTTAAAAAAATCTATTTTATTTCTATTGTTGAAAATATACACAGCAGGACATACAACATTTCAACAATTTCTACATGTACACTTCAGTGACACTGATTATATTCTTTGAGTTGTGCACCTATTCTGCTTTTGGAGATTTTTCTCCTCCTTTAATGTAAACTCACTGTTCCCTAAATTTCTTATCTAATCTCTTGAGTTGTCAGTTTGATCCCATGTATAGATAGATCTTAAAAGAGCATAGTGCTTAAGGCAGGCATTTTTTACTAGTTAAAGTAAACTATAGTTTGGTTTAAAGAAGACTTCACGATATTTTTGGTTTAAGATTTGAAGAGTATCTCAGGGCAGTAGTTTTTGGGGTTCATCCAGCCTCTGTGGCTCCAGAAAGTTTAGATTCTACGAGAATTTGAAATTTTGTTCTGCATTTTCTCCCTTTTGATCAAGATTCTTCTTTAGAATCTTTGGTCAAAATGTTTAGTAGTGGTAGCCATTCATGATCCTGTTCCTTTGGTCTCATGATAAGGGGAGTAGTTGTTCATGGAGGCAATTAGCTACACATTCCATTTCCTCAACTGGGGCAAACTCTAGGAAAAGTGGACTTTGTTAGCTAGACAGTCATCACTCGATGTAGACACTAAGTTCAGAGCATCATGGGTGCTGATAGAGATGGGGACTAGGTATCTGAGAGTTTAAGCCACTTCTGCTGTTTTTGAAATTTTGATTTTAACTGTATGATTGTGCTGAGTTTGGTATAGACTGATTTCTCCTTTGGCAGAACATGATGTATCAGTTGGTTCAACTAAGTGTGTCATTTGGTTTGATGCCACCCAGGACGTACAGTGTTCCAAAGGGTTGTTGGAGGAGAAACCTACTTATGCCGTAAAATGGGCTAGCTGAGTTTGGGAGCTTGGAAATGCTACACGGTATATGCCCTGCCTCTGTTTTATTGCTGAATTGTGTCTCTCAGTGGAGGTTCTTAGAGGCTATTCAACAAAGCCTATGCTGTCAGCTGAAAGGCTTTTAGGACTTCATAATCATGGCACAGTATCTTTTCCTTTTTCTTCAAAAAAAAAAAAAAAAGAACTTTCCTTTTCTAACCCTTTTGAAACTGTTAGCCTTCATGTGAACTGAAAGGAACTTCAAAACATTGGAAGAAAATAGTCTGAAAGCTCAGAGTGTGCTTGGCTCCTGGTAGGTATGAAGACTTGATAAAGAGGCATCTTTTGCACTGACAGGTGTTTGCATGCCACTGTGGTGAAGGCTTTGATGACAAAGCCACTTAGTTTTCTCTAGCTTACCCTTCCCTTTATGTAGAGGAGTTAGGAAACTCTAATAAAGTAACTAAAGAATAGAGATAAAAAGTTAGCATTGTTATTTCTTTTTTCTCTCTGTCTCTTACCCATTGATTTTTTAGATTGCTTTGCCAGACACTGTTAAGTAAGCAGGTAGCAGGGGTGAGGTGGTGCATGTCCTGCCTTTGTTCCCAAGGTTTTGGAACGTGCTGCAATTTAAAAATCTAGACCCAGCAGCAACATCCCTTCTTGAAGCCAAGGGAAAGTTTAGGTAGGGGCAGAACTGTGGGTTAGAGTATCCATAGGAAAGAAGGGTCACACAGTGAAGCTGGTGGAATGCCATCTTCCTTGTTTCCTGGAAGCATGATTGATTGCTTAACCTTCTTATAGGCCTAGAGCACCCTTAACCTTCAGTATAACAATTTTCTTCCCCTTCTTGGGAAACAACAGAAATTGTCACACTGTGACCATTGTCACTAGTTCTCTCAGTCCTTATGTGAGTCCTTCTATGACTCTTACTAAGATCTTATGCACCTTTTCCAGAAAGATAAATTACACCAGTTGCAACCAATGGAACATGTCATGCTTACTTATTATTTAGGGTGGCTAGTGAGGAGAGAAGGATCTGCTTGTTGAACTTGCCTCAACCATGGGGTTAAGGGTTAAGAAATCTCACTTTACAACAATCACTCTCTGTGGGCAAAATTCTCTGTGTCAACTCTCTTGGACTTGCAGAGAGAAAAAAAATGTAGAGAAAAAAATGTTACTAGCAGAGGTTGGAAATAAAATCTGAATGTTGCCTAATATTCTAAGTGGAAACTCAAGAGGTTGTGGAGAAACAACCCCTTGTTGACTGGTATCTGTGACTTGATGCCTAGCTTATCCATCTCATTGTTTAATATGAAGAATTAAGAATTGGGCCAAGCCCAGAAAATGGATTCAACTTGATTTTGTAACCCTCTAGCAAGTTGCTCATGTGTCTGTATGTGCAAATTATTCCTTTGGATTTCAAGTTGTTTATTTGGGTTTATCAAGCATTGAGGCTTATGTTAGACAGGAAGCTGGATTTTGTATGTGATGCACATATTTTAATGGCTGAAAGGTAGGAAGTTGGGTTGTACGAGCTAGGAGTTTGTAGGCATCTCTGAGTTTGACTCTCACCTTCTCGCTTTTCAGAGAAGGTGAATGAGTCCTATATGGAGCCCTGGTGATACAGTGGTTAAGTGCTTGGCTGCTAACTGAAAGTTTGTCAGTTGGAACCCACTGAGCAGTTCTGCAATCTGTTTCTGAAAAGATTATAGTCTAGAAAACCTTATGGGCCGGTGCTATAGGGTGTCTATGAGTTGGAATTGACTCCACAGTGTGCAGTGAGTCTCCCAACCTTTACTTCTTGATTCCTCTCACCACACCTTGTCACCTTCAGGAAGTGTTAGATTGATTGGAATTTGTAGTTTGTGTCTGTGGGAACCTGAGTGCTAGAACTGTTCCATTGAAAATGGTCATTGTCATTTGCAATTGGAGTCTCTATGAGAATGTCTTTAATAATCTAGTTTCAAAGTCACTGGCAATTAAGGTATGACTTAATTTGGGTGGATTAATATAATTGAAATTGTGTTTTTCTCTATAATCTTAAATTAATAATTGATCTTGAATTTAAAGATCTGCCTCTATGTGGTTGCAAACTGCATTTTATTTTGCATTAATTCTCACAATTTCATCTTGGTTTGTCACTTTTAAGCTCTTCTTTGCTGTATTTATATGCTACTTTTAAAAGGAAATTATTTACCATGCAATTGAATCTAAAATCGTAAGTTCCCACGTTTCCTTCTTTGAAAAAGAACTTTAGTCTGGTCTCTAAAGAAAAATAAAATCCAAATCTTCATATATAAAAAAAAAAAAGAAAATGGTCATTGAGGGGAAAACAAAGAATACTGGACTAAAGAAAACTGCTATAAGCTTATCTGATGGTGATTATGTTATTACTAACATGGTGTACTAGATAAGAGTAAAGGTAATGTTTCTTAGCTTTTGCTATGTGCCTAATACCGGTGCTAAGTATTTAGCATATGTTGTTGTTGTTGTGTGCTGTGGAGTCAGACCTGACTCATAGTGACCCCTCCTTGGGTTTCCGAGGTGGTATCATTATGGAAGTAGATTGCCCAACCTTTCTTCCGAGGAGTGGCTGGTGGGTTTGAACCGCCAGCCTTCTGGTTAGCAGTCAGGTGCCTTAGGCACTATGAACCAGAGCTCCCACTTAACATATGTTCTCATTTAATTCTTAGAACAACCTCGTGGTTATTGTATTAATAGAGATAGTTATGGTGATAGCCACTACTTGTCTATTTGTTGTATTGTGATGACTTGTGTGTTGCTGTGATGCTGGCAGCTGTGAAAGAATTGCAAAAACAAGACTCCAGGAATTGAGAGAGTAGCCACTGAGATTTCAACAAATGGATGCAATGCTGGAAGCATTGAGTTGTTTATGCCAAGAAATTTGGAGGCCAGCTACCTGGCCAACCAGAAACTAGAAGAGATATTTGTGCCCATCCCAAAGAAAGGTGTTCCAAAAGAATGTAGTAATTATCTAACAATATCATTATATCACACACAAGTAAAATTTTGTGAAAATAATTACAAAACAGTTGTAGCAGTACATTAACAGAACTGCCAGAACTTCAAGCCAGATTCAGAAGGGGACATGGAATGAGGGGTATCATTGCTGATGTCAGATGGATCTTGGCTGGAAGCAGAGAAAGATATTTACCTGTGTTTCATTGCCTATGAAAAGGCAGATGACTATGTGGATCATAATAAATTACGGACAACACTGGGAAGAATGGGAAGTCCAGAACATTTAATTGAGGAACCTATACATAGACCATGAGACAGTCATTCAAACAGAATGAGAAAATACTGCACGCTTTAAAATCAGGAAAGGTGTGTATCAGGGTTGTATCCTTTCACCAAAGTTATTCTCTCTGTAGACTGAGTAAATAGTCCAAGAAGCCAGACTGTATGAGGACGAAAACAGCATCATGATTGATGGAAGAAGACTCACAACCTGTGATACACAGATGATACAACCTTGTTTGCTGAAAGTGAAGAAGAGTTGAAGGATCTTAAAGATCTTAAAGGATCACACTTCAAAATACAATAAAAATCCTCACAATTGAACAAATAAACAACATCATGATAAATGGAGAAAAGATTGAAGTTGTCAAGGATTTCATTTTCTTTGGATTCACAAACAATGCCCATGGCAAAAGCAGTCAAGAAATCAAATATTGTATTGCATTGGGCAAATGTGCTGGACAAGATCTCTTTAAACTGTTAAAGAGCAACGATGTGACTTTGAAGACTAAGGTGGGCCTGACCCAAGCCATAGTATTTTCAATAGCCATGTATGCACATGGAGGTTGGACAGTAAGGAAGACCACAGAAGAATTGATGCTTTAGAATTAGGTGTTTGCAAAGAATATCAAATATACCATGAGCTGCCAGAAGAAGGAACAACTGTCGTGGAAGAAGTATAGCTAGGATGTTCCTTAGAAGTGAGAATGGCCGGAATACATCCCTTGTACTTTGGTCATGTTATTAGGAGGGAGTGGTCCTTGAAGAAGTACTTGGTTAAGTTAGAGGGTCAGTGAAAGAGAGGAAGACCCTTGGGTTCAAGCATGGCAACGATTGTGAGGATGGTACAGGACCGGGGAGTGTTTTGTTGAGTTGTACATAGGGTCACTATGAGTCACATCCCACTCGACAGCACCTTAAAACAACAACAGCGGTGATAGTGTTAAGTAATCATAACAATTACTATGTCTGCTGTATGTAGATTACCTTCTTTGCGTCTCACAGTAATCCTGTGGAGTAAGTACTATTGTCTCTCCCACTTTCCAGATGAGAGGCTCAGTGAGTTTATATAATTTGCCCAAGGAGTTGGAATGTGAGTCAGTCATCTGATTCAAAAATTGTGATTGGTACTAACCATGCTTTAATCACCCTTTCTGATAACATATCATTAGCTAAACAGAGGTATTTCTATTGGGCACATGGTGAATATTGGATTTTGATGATGAAGCAGTAAGTGTTTTGGCCAAGAAGATGCATGCTTGTATATGTGCACACAATAAGCACATACTCAAAGACAGAGTCAACTTTTGATTTTCTGCTTTGGGGATAACCCTCTGTTAATTCAGGATGCCATCTTCTTTCTTACCTAACACAGTCTTACCCTTGCCCAGCTGCTGGGGTCAAGGACTAGTAGCTCCTTTAAATATAACTCTAAGCAAGATATCTTTAGGAAGGTTATAATAACCACAGTTATAAAATACTAGAAAGAACAGTTAGAGGGACCATTTCATTTTAGAGAGAAGGAGATTCAGGCTCTTCAGATTTGTATTAATTGTCCTAAGGCCTCGCTGATTGATTATCGCCAGAATTAGAACTAGGTTTTGGGATTTTAGCCTCTTGATCTATTGCTCTCCCTTCTGTATCATCCAATCACTCTGTAGAATAGACTCAGAAGCCAAAAGGAAATTGTGTTTTAGTTGTCCACTTTGAAGTATGAGATGCCACTCATTCTCCTCTGTTCGTATGGGTTATTTGCAGTTGATTGTCATGGCTTTTTTAGATTTTCGTGGATTTAGCTCACTGGCTCTGGAAGCAACTCTTCCACCTGATTCCTTGCAGGAAGAGCACTATAATATTTTTTCCTTTAACACAAGAGAATGTTTTTGTTGGCTTAATATGAACCAAGATAGTTAAGGAATTAAATTGACCTCCACTCCCACATACCCAGTATCACCAGGCAAGAAGGAGAGACAGCATTATTAATGAAAATGCATTTTCTTTGAAGTTTGAATTTATTTTTCAAAACAGTATTTTTTCCTGACTTGGAAGAATTATTATTTGGTCACAGGCATTTTATTGTGCAGTTTCATGTCATTATTGCATTGAGTGTATTGCTATAGCTCTCACCAAAGGTTTTAAGATGTTTTGAGACTGTGCTTCATATTATAAGGAAAATATTTGTCACTCACACTCTCAAAATTGAATTTGTCTGAATTAATTATGATTTTCACTCTGTCCCCCTGGGCAGTATTGTGGGGGAGAGGTAATCCTTTCTGATGTTGCATAGAAAATCAATTCTGGCCCATGGCACTGGCTAGTTGCTTGAGTGGGGGAACTTGTCACCCACTGTATGGTCTTTATTTCCCATTCTTCTTGCCCCTTTGTTATATGTTCCTTTTGCTGGGCTGGTTTAAGAAGCCTCCAGGGCCAGGGAGCAGTGCTTGGAGTGATGGACAAGGATACTCTCCCCATAAAGAAAATCACAAGGGTCCCAAGTTGAGTAATAAAAGACCTTGTCAGTGGTTTTCTTGTGTAGTCTGCATTGTTTATAGAGTGTTTTCCACTAAGAAGCACAGACACTCTTTCCTTGGCCTAGGGGGTGAGACAAGTTGAATGGCACTGGGTCATATGTAGGGACTTGGTCTTGACTGGTTTGGGAGTTTGCTGTTTTCTTCTTTATAGTTCTGCCCCTCTGTTCCTATAATACTTTTTTTTCTTCTTAATTTTAAGATTTAAAACTCCTTTATCACATAAAAACCCACATCTGAACTTAAGAGGCAAAAACAATTGATGAGAAGTATTTGTAGCAAATATGACCAACGTATGATTGATATCCTTACTATATAAAGAGCCTTTACAAAAAATAACAACCAACACTTTATTATACAACCATTAAACAGGATACTATCAAAGTTTTAAATTCCATGGGAATGTATTCTCCATCTAAAGTTGAGCAAAATAGCAGGATATGTTATTAAACATCCAGATGTAAATTAGTTAATCTGTATGCACTAAAAGAAAGAACTGAAGCGTCTGTTTTTTCTTAATTTGATCTGTCAGGATCACCTACAAGTAGTTTCTTCCTTGGCATGTGACCATGTTGTCTTGGCTTTGCCATTCCAACCAACTGACCCTTTTACTGAAAGTTTAATAGGGGATGAATTCACATGTGAATTCATAATCTCCTTATCTGTGCTAAGAGCATTCTGTAAGGAGCCTGCAACAAAGAGAATCTTACATCTTGTGGTTTTGCTCTGACCCACCTCTTGGCCTCCTTCCTAACCTGTCTATACCTCCCGGTTTGACACTTTAGGCACCTGCCCCTTGCAGAGTCATTGCCTGGGTGCAGTACATGAAATGATGTTTTGAATAAATAGATTCATATTCCCTGCCAGTTGTCACATTGAGGCATTTAAGGAAGTGAGGCATATCTGAGTTAGGAATATATTTGGGCTTATGAGAAGAGAAAACATAGACTTGTTCTCCTCTAGTATTTCGTAGTTCTGAGCCTTATTCTATTTTATGTAGTATGTCTTTACCTATAAGTCAGCAAGCAAAGTTGCAGTCATGTTACATGTTTAAGTTTTGAAAATTTATTTTTAAAATTTGCTCTCCCCTAATGCTTTTATTACTTTCTTTTCTCTTCCCTACCCATGGTATGGGTTACAGTTAATGTTATCTATGTATATCCATAAATACTGAAAATATTTTTGATACAATGTGCATTTAATCAACTTTTGTTACTGTTATGCCATTTGTGTGGAGGAAAATTGTTTCTGTCTTAATGTTCTATTGAAGTGCCTTTGGAGTGATGATATCATAATCACTTTAATACATTTTAAAAGCTTCAAGGCTTAGCATTTATTGAACAAAGCTCATTGAAGGAATATAACGGATGTCTTGAGGCTTTCCGCTGCTGTAAAAAGGACAGTATTGTTCATAGCCTCTGTAAAAGAAAATCTGAATTTTTATTTTACTTTGCACTGTGTTGCAATTATATTTCAAAAGCTCTTCAAGCACTACTAACAAAAGGACTGTTTTTATGAATTGTTATAATTGCAGATCTTAGGGCTGACTGGGAGTCCTGGTGGCTCAGTGGTTAAGTGCTTGGCTACTAACCGAAAGGTCTGTGGTTTTAACCTACCAGCCACTGCACAGGAGAAAGATATAGCTGTTTGCTTCTGTAAAGATTTATAACCTTGGAAACCCCATAGGGCAGGTCTACTTTGTCCTCTTAGGTTTCTATGAGTTAGAATCAACTCATCTGCAGTGGGTATAATTTAGTTTTTGGGTAGGGCTGACTGCTGTGAGTTTGACATTAATAATGGAGAACAATTAAAAATGTTACAGACAAAATTAGACCTCTGAGATTTTTTTTTCTTTTTTAAATCTTTATTGTGATTTGTGTGGAAGTTTACAGAGCAAGTTCATTTTCTATACAGCAGTTTGTATACATTTTGTTCTATGACTTTGACTGCAATTCCCCACATTGTAACAGCTCTCTTCCCACTTCCTCCTCGTAGTTATTCTCTTCCCTGTGTCCTTCCCTCCCATGCATCCCCCCACCACCCCACCCAGCTATCTCCCAGTGCAAGCACTGCCCTTCCGTTCTCCCATGATTGATCCCTCCAAGGAGTGTATCTACTTGATGTAAATGTTTACCCCATATGCCTGTCTGTTGTTTGGCTGGAGTCCACAGGAGTGAGTGCAGTCCAGACCTGACAGGTAACTAGGAACCATAGTCTCAGGGGTCTCATTAGGTTCTGTCAGACCAGCAAACCTGGTCTTTTTTTTTTTTTTTATTTAATGATTTTGAGTTTTGTTCCACATTGTTCTTCTGCTCTATCCAGGATCTAGATCTCTGAGATCTTAAAAGATGGTTTTCCCATTCTACTTTGATGTCATTGGAGATCATGTCCTCCAGAGTTGAGAAGTGAGTGAAAATTTTTATTATTCCAGGGAGTCTCAGAATGCTGGCACTTTAGAGTGGTCCTTCATATGAAGAAGAGTAGGAAGTGAGGGAAGAACCATGGAAGCTCAAGGTTAGTGTGTATATTGGAAGAGCCCATGGAATCAGAACATGAGGATGGGGAAGGAAGCCCATGGTGCCAGTGAGAAATCCTTCTGATTGAAGGGGTTTCTTCTTTTATAATCTTCTGGACTGAAATGATAAGGCAGGGCTGGCACACTCTGAAGCTACCTCTCAGAACATAATGGAGAAGGTATGTCTACTGGTGATAGAATGGGAAATGATTAGTAATTCTCATGGTAGAGATGGTTAAAGTCACATCCTTGACATCCAGCACCACCGGGAACTTTGTCCTCCTCTTCTCTGCTGTTACATAACTGTTTACTGCTGGCCTTGGAATTAGGTATGTTGTGAAACCTCCCCATGGGTTCAGGCCTGGTTTTGGAATTCTTCCCAGGAAGATTTCTTTACCCTGCTGTCATAACTTAGGGGAGAAAATCACCTGAAAATACTGGTAAACATTTCCTGTTTCTTATTCCTCATCACTTCATGAGGGAGTCCTGGTTTTGAGACTTCCTGACTAGCTTATTTGAAATTTACTTCTGGAAGAATGCAACTCTTTCTATAAAATTTCCCTAAGGAAAAGTTCTGGTGGTGTAGTGCCTAAGGCATCTGACTTCTAACAAGAAGGCTGGTGGTTCAAACCCACCAGCCACTCCTTGGAAGGAAGATTGGACAATCTGCTTCCATAGAGATACCGCTTTGGAAACCCAAGGAGGGGTTATTATGAGTCGAATTGACTCGGTGACAATGAGTTTTTTTTTTTTTTTTTTTTTTTTTTAAGGTAAAGTGGGTTTTTTTAGGTTTTTTTTTTTTTTTTTTTTTTTTTAATTAGGATTTGGGTGAAGATTTACAGAGTAAATTCACTTTTCTTACAGCAGTTCACATATACTTTGTCTCATGTCATTGACCAAAATTTACAATGCAGCAGCTCCCCTCCCACTTCCTCCCCATAGTTACCTCCTCCCAGTGTCCATCCCTTCATACTCTTCTGCACCCTGAGCTATCTCCCTGTGCATAAGCAGCCCTTCCTTCTCCCATGATTGTAGAGCTTAGTTGCTTTTAAGGGTACTGCTGAGTCCTAAATAATTATGAATCCTCATTTGTCCCTGTCCTCCTGTAAAAGGTAAAATGCTCTGAACAGGTGAATCTGATTGAAATGGTGGCTTTGATTAAGTGGCCTGAGAATGGTAGCTCTGACCTTTCCAAACTGTGGAGGTATGGGGTCTGCTTCCTCTGGCAGAGTTTCAAACCAGTTATCCCAGTTTAGTTATAGCTGATGAAGGAAGACCAGAACAGACAAGAAAATTTAAAATATGAGTGTATCAGAACAATAACTAGAACGGGAAAAATTATGGGTTGACGATCTGCTATAAACTTTCTCTCCCTCCTAGAAAACAAGAACAGTGGACATGTTGCATAGGAACCAAATCTTATGACCAGCAAAGGTGGAAACAGTGGTGCTGAGTTCAAAGATGGCAGCTGGCTGCATAACTTTGAATGGGTGTCACTGCCCACAGTCCTGGCAATAATGCAGTCTCCCACATCGTGCTCCTGAAAGGACTAACTATGACTCTTCTGAGTCTACCATGCCAGGACTTTGACTTGTAGTTTTTCTCATTCTGATTACTGTTCTGATATACCAACATTTCACAAGCTCAGCTCTGTTCTAGTTTTGTTGCGTCGGCCATGACTGAACTGGTTCTAACTAGTGCATCAGCCATGACTGAACTGGTTCTAACTAGTTCAAAGCCCTGTCTTCTGGTAACCAACTCTTCCTAATTGGGGTTTGTATGGGCTAGTTAGAGGGTGCAGCTACAATTAGAGTGTGATAGTTTTGCTGGCTATTGTTACCACCTCTTAAAGAGATGTTATTTATCTATCTACGCATTCCTCTATCTCATTTAGGATTAGGCCCAGTGGCATTGGACCTATAACTCAAATATGAGAAGCCTAAACAAATAACAAACAGTTATTTGTTTTTCATGTAAAATAAGTCTAGTACCGGGGACCCAGGCTACTTATAGCTTTCTACTTTGCTGTCTTTGGGGTGTGGCATCTTGGGCTCATCTTTATGGTCCAGGATGGCAGCTGTTGGTCTAGTCTCATGTCCCCATTCCAGACTGGCAAGAGGAGGAAAGGCAAAGAAGGACATTTTCTCCTCACCTGTAAGGAGTCTTTTTAGAAGTACCATGCAACAGTTTAGATATAAGGCCACATCTAGCTGAAAAGGAGGCAGGGAATTGCAATGCTTTACCTGAGTGGCCGTGTCCAGCTAAATTTTCTGTTCCGGAGGGAGAAGGAGAAGATGAATATTGGGGCAGGCCACTTGTAGACTTTGCCATGTTGTTGTTGTGTGCCATTGTGTTAATTATGACTCATAGTGAACCCTATAGGACAAAGTAGAACTGCCTCATAGAGTTTCCTAGTCTATAGTCTCAGGGGAGCACATTGTTAGATCTTTTCTTCTGGGGAGCCACTGGTGGTTTCAAACTACTGACCTTTTGGATAGCAGCGAAACAGTTATCCATTGTGCTAGCAGATCTCCTTAAACTTTGCTATGTACTGTATCAGTTCATTCATCTGTCTCATGTACGTACACATACACACACACACACACACACGTACACTCTCTGTTATCTTCAAAACTCTAGAGGGAATGCCTTTCTTCAGTTCCATACATTCCTCATACTAGTCTTTTATGACTTCTTTTCTCTTTCAAGATTTCCCTTGATGATTGTTTTAACCTGTTCTTAAATATATATGTGAAGATGCTGGGCAATGAAGAGTTCTTTTCTTGAGCGCCAAGTCTTCACTTCTTCTCCTCATAACATTTTTATGCAGCTAAAACATCAAGGCCTGCTTTACAGAGGAAAAGTTGACCATAATGCTGCCAGAGTAGCTCTCAGAAGCATCTGAGCTATCCGTTTGTCCTTCAGGAGATCACAACTGTCAGTTCTTTCCAGACTCCTCCCCTTGCCAGCAAGCATCTGTGCCACAGGGCAGCCCCCTTGAGGTCCAAAGTCCTGTTGCTTGTGTGGATAAAGTGCTGTCTCCCTCATAGAAATCCCTGGAATCTAGAAGTCAAAGCCACTGGCTTATGCATTCACCCTCCTGTGAACAGACTACTTTAAAGAATTCTAAGAAGTTGAAGGCCACTGTGCCTTGGGGTAACTGGCTATGTAGAGTCTCAGTTATTGCAAACCCAGATGATGGTGCTATGTTGGTCTGCAAGCCTTAGGGAAGATGGACCCCTTGCACTAAGCACAAAGGTGCCATGAAGCAAGAGGATGCTACAGGGAACATTGCTGTATCCCTTCTTATACCCTAGTCCATCTACTTTCTGTCCTTAAGTAGCAGTGGAACTTTCTAAAGCAGGGATTGGGACATGTAGTTTGATGAACAAGTGTTATGCTACCTCTGAAGAAAATGAGTAGCTGGCAAATAGATTTACATTCTGGAATGCTTGCTTACATTTCTAGGTCATTTTGAAGACTTTTAGGGTCAATGGGACAGAACATTTGACATCTTGGAGATTTCTCAGAGATCTAGGTGCTTTGATTGTGGTATTGGAGACCTTATCCAGAAGATTTTGAAGGAATGCATTTTGGAGCTCTAGAGAACCAAGTTTAAATCCTCCCATTGTGCAGTTTTGGGGGAATAATTTACCTGGTGCTCATTTTCCCCCTGCCCCCATCTATAGAACAAGGCTTGTTGTTATTATGTGCCATTGAGTTGGCCCCGACTCATAGTGACCCCTCCTTGGGTTTCCGAGGCAGTATCACTACAGAAGTAGGGATTGCCCAACCTTCCTTCCGAGAAGTGGCTGGTGGGTTTGAACCACCAGCCTTCTGGTTAGCAGTCAAGTGTCTTAGGCACTATGCTACCAGAGCTAGTGATACAAAACTCAATGAAAATGAAATCAAATGAGAAGATATGCAAAGTGCCCTAAATTTTATTTATTTTGCTGTTGTTGAGAATATATACAGCGAAATACACACCAAGGAGGCGGCCCAGGATGGCAGCTTAGTCACACACACCTTGCCATCTGCCTGCATCAAAGAACTGAGAAACCAAGTAAAACAGATACAGATGACAGTAGGCACCCAGAAAAGCAAATGGAAGGATGAAGAATTAGATTGAATGCTGAAGAGAAGGAGAAACTGAATGAAAAATGTGAGTGAGGAGACTGTAGGCACCCTAACAACTTGCCTGGTGCAGTGTGACCATCTTGTTCTGTGTAAGGAGCACAGGAAATCAATTTTGTGGAACCCCCAATAGGAGATAGTGATACTGTGCAGAAAATCCTGGAGTCAAGCAAGGTGAGAAGAACATGATCTGGATCTAAGGAGGGAAAGTTCAGGAAAGTGGACTAGAGCCCTAGGAATCCACAAAATGGGAACAGAACTACTTATCAGCTGTGGTCCCTGATCATTTAGGTGGATGGTGCTGGCAGAGTGGAGAATCCTTGATAGCCTCCCCTCTCCCTCACATTTGGTTGGGGCTGGGTCCTGACCAGTGGCTGCACTCAGCAGGTAGTGCCCCTGTACCCATGCCAGAGACTAGGGGAACATGCTTCTCCCACTTTCTGCCCTCTTGGTGACCGGTGGTAAACCTCCTTTTCCCTCTTCCCAGTGATCCATGGCATGCACGTTCCCACACCATCAGACCTGCAGCTGGAGGCTCACTATCACCTCTGCCCATCTCCACATAGCCATGCCCACTGGTGATTAGAGCACATACATTCTGTCAGATCTGTAATCAGAGGCTTGTGCTCACTTGCTCTGACCATCCCTGCCCTGCCCAGTGGCATAAGTTTTCATGCCACTCACTTGGTGACCTGTGCTCCCTCACCCTGATCACCCAGCAATGGTGTGGACACAGTCTGCAATGCAGTGACCAGTGAGAGTGCACTCTGTATCCACACCAAGGTGACCAGCTGGACAGCACCTTGCCAGCAATACTGCTTACATCCTGACAGGCACTAGTTACATCTCTTGTCAATTGATGAACAGGAGATCTTACTGCCTTCATCTAACGTGCACCCAGCTGCAACAGTATGCATCCTATACCCAAATGGTTCCTTCAGGCTGTCTTCACTTGCAGTGAAGTCCCTTGATACCTCATCACCTACTTAGACAACAATTTGTGCATGTACTGTGGACCTACCCCATCCACTAGGATAGCATTCCCTCATAGCAGATAGAGATATCTTTTCTTGGTCTCCAGAGGATTGAATAGCTGTTATCACCAAATCAGATGGTTTGTCACAGTCCCACGAGGGCTATGGAGGGTCCCTGACTACCAATACTTATCAATCAGTATCAGGAAAGAACCTACTCTTCCACCTCCACTCAATCCAATAAAGGAAGACATATGAACCTAAGCACAGAGGGCTCACATGTGGGTGTGACCCACCATACCCACTAGTGAGAGGAAATCACGTGCAGCCAAAAAACATCACCAGAGTCACACACAGACCAGAACCACAAACCAACAAAAATTAAAATAATACAAAGATAGAAAGGCATTCTAAAGAGAAAGAAGAAACAAAGTTTTGGTTACATCAAAACAAAACAAAAAAACAGCACCAAACAAGGATATATACAATCAATCAGTAAATCAGTACCTTTCATCCAAGATTTTCATCCAAGAAGCTTAATGAACCCCAAACAGGATAGACTCTAAAAGAAAGTCACCAAAATATAACATTAATCAAACTTTACAAAATCAATGACAAAGAATTCTGAAAGCAGCTTGTGAAAAATTGATATTTTTCACCAAAAAAGAAAAAGAACCCATAGACTGGGGAAAAGTTTTTGGCAATGACATATTAGACAAGGGGCTAATCTCCAAAATTAATGGAAAACTTTTACACCTTAGCAACAAAAAGACAAATAATCCAGTTGAAAAATGGGCAGAGGACACAAACACTTCACCAGAGAAGATATTTAGGGAGCTGGTTAACGCATGAAGAAATGCTCATGATCATTAGACATAAGAGAGATGCAAATCAAAACTACAGTGACATATCATCTCACCCCAGAACTAATAGCAAAGTTCATAAAAAACAAAAGACAACAAATTCTAGTGAACGTATGGAAAGATTGGAACCCTCACATACAGCTGGTGGGACTGTAAAATGGTGCAGCCACTGTGGAAAACAGTATGGTGCTTCCTTAAAAAGCTGGAAATAGAAATAACATATGATCCAGCAATCCCACTACTGTGTATATATCTTAGAGAAATAAGAGCTATGACACAAATAGATATACCCACCCCTGTGTTCATGGTTAGAGCTGTGGTGGTGTAGTGCCTAAGGGATTTGACTGCTAACCAGAATGCTCGCAGTTCAAACCCACCAGCCACTCCTTGGAAGGAAGCTTAGGCAGTCTACTTCTGTAGTGATACCACCTCAAAAACCCTAGGAGGGGTTGCTATGAGTTGGATCCGACTCGACGACAGTGAGTTTTAGGTGTTCATCGTAGTGCTATTTAAAAGAACAAAGATGGAAACAACCTCAATACTCATCAAAAGAGATGGGTCAACAAACTGTGGTACATATACACATGGAATACTGCATGATGTTAAAGAACAATGATGAATCTATTAAGCATCTCATAACATGGATGAATTTAGAGGCCATTATGCTGAGTGAAATTAGTCACAAAAGGACAAATATTGTATGAGATCACTATTGTGAAAAGTCTAGAAAAGGGTTTTGAACAAAAAGAAATGTTCTTTGATGGTTACCGGAGGTGAATGGGGTAGACACATAGTCACTTGGGTGAAGGGAAAAGTAAATAAATAAAGTAAAATAAAATAAATGAGTAAGTTAAAAAGTAATTCAAAGCTATCAATAACCACACTGAATGTAAATGGTCTAAATACACCAGTCAAGAGACAGAGAGTAGTAGAATAGATTAACAACAACAACAACAACAAACATTATCCATCCATATGTTGCCTACAAGAGACACATCTTAAACACAAAGACATAAATAGGTTAAAAATTAAAGGATGGAAAAAAATATATCATGCAAACAGTAGCCAAAAGAGAACAGGAGTTCTCTGATTAAATGGGCTTTAAGTCAAAATCCATTGTAAGAGACAAGGAAAGGCATTATTTAATGATTAAAGGGTCAATTAATCATAATAAATATGTTTGCACCCAATGATAGATCTCCAAATTACCTAAAAGAGACTAATGGCATTGAAAAGAGAAACCATTCTATAATAATAGGAGACTTTCACACACCACTTTCGATAATAGAACAAATAGAAAAAAGCTCAACAAAGATAAAGAAGATCTAAATAACCCAATCAGATAATAGACCTTCTAGACATATATAGAATGCATTACCCAACACCAGCACAGTACACCTTCTTCTCCAATGTACCTGGATCGTCCTCCAGAATAGACCATATTTTAGGCCACAAAACAAACCTCAATAAATTCAAAACTACCCAAATAATACAAATCATCTTCTCTGACCATAATGCTATAAAACTAGAGATCAACAGAAAGAATAAGAAAAAAAATTTAAAACATGGAAACTGAGTAACACCTTTTTTTATAAACTACTGAGTAAGAGAAGGAATGAAAAGATTCTAATAATCACATAAGAATGAAAACACAACATACCAAAACATTTGGGACTGCAAAAGCAGTGCTCAGTGGAGAATTTATAACAATGAATGCACACATCATAAAAGAAGAAGGAGCCAAAATCAATAGCTTACCCCTACAACTCAAAGAAATAGAAAAGGGGCAACAAAGGAAGTGCACAGTCACCAGAAGAAAGGAAGTTGCAAAGATCAGAGCAGAAATAACTAGAAAACAAAAGAAACGATAGAAAGAATCAGCAAGACTAGGCATTGGTTCTTTGAGAGGATCAGTAAAATTGATAAACTACTGGGCAAATTGACGAAGGAAAAAAATGAGAAGATGCAAATAACCAAAATAAGAAAAGAGGTAGGTGACATTACAACAGAACCAACTAAAATAAAAAGAATCATAACAGAATATTATGAAAATTTGTACTCCAACAAATTTGACAATCTAGAAGAAGTGGGCAAACTTAGAAACACACTCCTTACCTAACTAACACCAATATAAGTAGAAAATTAGAGTAGACCTATCACAAAAGAAGAAATTGAGGAGGTCATTAAAAAAAACAAAAACAAAAACAAAAACCCAAAAACTCTAAACAAAAAAGTCTCTGTGCAGATGGCTTCACTGGGGAATTCTTTGAAACATTTGGAGAAGAGTTAATACCAATTCTCCTGGCACTCTTCCAAACCTACTGCCATCGAATCTATTCTGACCCGTTGTGACCCTTTAGGACAGAGTAGAACTGCCCCATAGGGTTTCCAATGCTGCAGATCTTTATGGAGGCAGACTGCCTCATCTTTTTCCCACTGAGCAGCTCGTGGGTATAAACCACCAGTCTTTGGTTAGCAGCTGAATGCTTTAAGCACTATGCCACCAGAGCTCTTTCCAAACTATTACAGAACATAGGAAAAGAAGGAATAATCCCTACTTCATTTCATGAAGCCCCTGTAACTCTGACACTTAAGCCAGGAAGAAACACCACTAACAAAGAAAATAACAGATCAATATCCCTCATGAATATAATCATAAAGATTCTCAGCAAATTTCTAGTCAACAGAATTCAGCAGCATATCAAAAAATAATACATCATGATCAAGTGGGATTCATACCAGCGATGCATGAATGGTTCAACATTAGAAAATCAATCACCATAATTCATTGCATAAATAAAACAAAGGAAAAGATTCATATGATCACCTCAATCGATGCAGAAAAAACACTTGATAAAATTCAACATCCTTTCCTGATAAAAACTCTTAGAAAAATAGGAATCAAACCCACTGCCATTGAGTTGATTCCAAATCACAGTGACCCTATAAGACAGTAGAACTGTCCATAGGATTTTCAAGGCTGTAAATCTTTATGGAAGCAGGATACCACATATTTCTCCTGTGCAGTGGTGGTGGGTTTGAACTGCCAGCCTTTTGGTTAGCAGCGAAGTGCTTTGACCACTTCACCATCAGGGCCCCGGAAATAGGAATAGAAAGGAAATTCCTGAATATAATTAAGGGAATATATGCAAAACCAACAATCAACATTATTCTCAGTGGAGAAAAATGGAGAACATGCCCTTTGAGAATAGAAATGACCCAAGGATGCCCTTTATCACCAGTCTTATATTAGAAATCCTTGTTGTTGTTAGGTGCCGTTGAGTCATCTCCGACACATAGTGACCCTATGCACAGCAGAACAAAACACCGCCCAGTCCTGAGCCAACTCCATGATTCTTGCTGTACTTGAGCCCATTGCCACTGCCACCATGTCAATCCATCTCGTTGAGGGCCTTCCCCTCTTTCGTCGACCCTCTGCCCCACCAAGCATGATATCCTTCTTCAGGGAATGATCCCTTCTGACAACATGACCAAAGTATGTGAGATGACGTCTGGCCATTTGTGCCTCCAAGGAGCATTCTGGCTGCACTTACTCCAGGACGTACCTGTTAGTTCTTTTAGCAGTCTACGGTACTTTCAGCATTCTTCGACAACACCACAGCTCAAAAGCATCAATTCTTCTTCAGTCTTCCTTAATCATTGTCCAGCTCTCACATGCATATGAGACAATTGAAAATACAATAGCTTGTGTCAGTTGCATCTTAGTCCTAAAGGAGAGAGACATCTTTGCTCTTCAGCACTTGAAAGAGGTCCTTTGCAGCCTATTTGCCCAGTGCTATACATTGTCTGATGTCCTGACTGCTGCTTCCATTGCCGTCGATTGTAGACCCAAGTAATGTGACGTCTTTGACAATTTCAATCTTTTCTCCGTTTATTGTAGTGCTGCTTATAGGTCCAGTTGTGAGGATTTTTGTTTTCTTTATATTGAGATGTAATCCATACTGCAGATTGCATTCTTTAATCTTCATCAGTAAGTACTTCAAGTCATCCTCACTTTCAGCAAGCAAAGTTGTTTCGTCAGCGTGTTGCAGGTTGTTAATGATTCTTCCTCCAATCCTAGTGCCATGTTCTTCTTCATATAGTCCAGCTTCTC
>NW_006921657.1:272366-273879 GCF_000298275.1 Orycteropus afer afer | reverse complement strand
GAATTTGCTTGTGTGTGATATTAATGATCTTGTTCAATAATTTCCACATTCTGTGGGATCACCTTTCTTTGGAATGGGTACAAATATGGATCTCTTTCAGTCACTTGGCCGGGTAGCTGTCTTCCAAATTTCTTGGCATAGACGAGTACATGCCTCCAATGGGCCATTCATTTGTTGAAACGTTTCAATGGGTAGTCTGTCAGTTTTTGGATCCTTGTTTTTTTTTGCCAATTCCTTCTGTGTACCTTCAACTTCTTCCTTCAGTTCCATCAGTTCTTGATCATATGCCACCTCTCAAAATATATGAACGTTGATGAATTCTTTTTGGTGCAGTGACTCTGTGTATTCCTTCCATATTCTTTTGATGCTTCTTGCATCATTCAGTATTTTGCCGACAGAACCTCTAAGTATTGCAGCTCAAGGCTTGAATTTTTTCTTCAGTTCTTTCAGCTTGAGAAATGCCAGGTATATCCTTCCCTTTTGGTTTTCTAACTCCAGATCTTTGCACATTTCATTATAATAATTGACTTTGTCTTTTCGAGCTGCTCTTTGAAATCTTCTGTTCAGTTCTTATTATAGTGTCAGTTCTTCCATTTGCTTTAGCTGCTCTGCATTCAAGAGCAAGTTTCAGAGTCTCTTTTGACATCAGTATCACTCTTTTCTTCCTTCCCTGGTCTTTTTAATGACCTTTTGCTTTCTTCATGGATGATGTTCTTGATGTCATTCCACAATTCCTCTGGTTTTTGGTCATTGGTGTTCAATGTGTTGAATCTTTTCTTCAGATGGTCTCTAAATTCAGTTGGGATATAATCAAGATCATATTTTGGCTCTTGTGGACTTGTTTTAATTGTCTTCAACCTTAGCTTGAACTTGCATATGAGTGATTGATGGTCTTTTCCACAGTCAGCTCCTGGGCTTGTTTTGATTGAAGATATTGAACTTCTCCATCTCCATCTCCTCTTTCCACATAGTTGATCTGATTCTTGTGTGTTCCATCTGGTGAGGTCCATGTGTATACCCACTGTTATGTTGTGTTAATAAAAGTTATTTGCCATAAAAAGTCATTGGTCTTGCAAAATTCTATCGTGCGATCTCTGGCGTTATTTCTGTCATCGAGGCCATATTCCAGCTACTGGTGATTCTTCTTTGTTTCTAACTTTTGCATTCCAATGACCAGTAATAATCAATACATATTAATTGTATGTTTGATGAAGTTGGTAAAAATCTTCAATTTCTTCATCTTTGCCTTTGGTGGTTGCTGGGTAAATTTGAATAATAATGGTATTAGTGACTATGCATTCCTTCTTCTTCTTCCTTTTTTTATATATATTTATTTATATTGTGATTTGGGTGAAAGATTATAAAGCAAATTCATTTTCCATACAACAGTTCATAACACATTTTTTTTTTTAATTTTAAGAACTTGTTTTACATTTAACATAATGCGTACATTTAGTTTCATTCACCATTCGCCATGTCCAACCCTAATCTAGTCTCCTCCCCTTCCTACCCT
>NW_006921657.1:270524-271785 GCF_000298275.1 Orycteropus afer afer | reverse complement strand
CAATGCTTTTATGTATTTTGTTGTGCCAATTGAATCTGGTGTCCCCCAGTACTATGGTTTTGAGGCAGGAGATCTATTGAATCTCTCTCCCATAGTGTCTGGTTGTCTGTGAGGGATTACTCTGTGTCTATCTTCTATTGTTTCTGTAAGGATTGCAGGTATTTTGTTTCACTGGTGTCTGTGTGATATTAGCTTCAGCTGAATCTATCCTTGGTCCAGAGTATACTTCTGTTCACTGATTCCCATCTGATCATCTCAGCGTTTCTGTGTTTATCTGTGTAGCCTAGTGTTTGGTGTTAATGGTAATGCAGTATTGTGGACACATTGGTTGGTATTAGCATTTGTCGTCTATCTCTTATGTGCACAGTTCGGTGTCCTCCCATTTCCTAATGTTATTATTGTGGTCATATATCCTTCCTGTATATTCCTCCCCCTACCCATGTCAGCGTGTAGGCCCCAATTAGCCTAAAATTAATCCCTCCCCTTCCCTTCCCATCCTGGTAACCTACTAGGTTAGTTTACTTTCCCAAGCAAACCCTTCTCTGTCTTTTTACAGTAATAGGCTCATTCAGCACTTGTCCTTCTGTGAATGACTTACTTCATTCAGCATCATGTCATCCAGATTCATCCACATTGTGAGATAATTTGCATATCCTTCATTGTTCTTTAATGTGGCATAGTATTCCATTGTGTGGATGTACCATAATTTTGTTATCCACTCATCCGTTGATGGGCATTTAGGTTGTTTCCACCTCTTTGCTATGGTGAATTGTGCTGTGATGAACATAGGTGCACATATGTCTGTTCGTGCGCTATCTCTCACCTCTTTAGGATATATTCCTAGTAATGGAATTTCTGGGTCAAATGGTACTTCTATTTTCAGTTTGTTAAGGAAACTCCATACCATTTGCCACATTGGTTGTACCATTTTACAATCCCACCAGCAGTGTACCAGAGTTCCAATCTCTCCACAACCTCACCAGCATTTGTTACTTTCTGACCTGTTGAACTTTCATATTATTGCTGGGGTGAGATGATATCTCATTGTTGTTTTGATTTGCATCTCTCTAATAATTAATGATCACGAGCATTTTCTCATGTGTTTGTTGGTTGCCTGTGTATCTTCTTTGGTGAAATATCTGTTCAAGTCTTTTGTGAATTGGGTTATTTGTCTTTTTGGTGTTGAGGTGTTAAAGTTTTCTATAGATTTTGGAGATAAGTCCTTTATCAGATATGTCATAGGCAAATATTTTCTCCCAAT
>NW_006921657.1:262921-270294 GCF_000298275.1 Orycteropus afer afer | reverse complement strand
CCTGCTTTCCTATGCCTTCCTGCTCTCTAAGCTGTTTCTCTGTGTACATACTGCCCTTCTGATCTCCTTTGGGGCTCTGCTGGTGTAATGCCTAAGACATTTGACTGCTAACCAGGAGGCTGGTGGTTGAAACCTATCAGCCACTTCTCAGAAGGAAGATTGTACAATTTATTTCCATAGAGATACCACCTTGGAAACCCAAGGAAGGGTCACTTTGAGTTGAATCGGCACCACGGCAGTGAGTTTGTTTTTTTTTTGGTTTAATCTCCTATGATTGATTGTTCTGAGGAGTGTACCTACTTAGTGTAAATGTTCACATTATATGCCTGCCTATTGTTTGGCTGGAAGCCATGGGAGTGAGTTCAGTTTCAGGACTGAAGAGTGACTAGGGGCCATAGTCTCAGGAGTTTCACCAGTCTCTATCAGACCAGTAAGTCTGGTCCTTATTATGATTTTGAGTTTTGTTCCACATTTTCCTCCCACTCTATCCAGGATCTCCTACATTGATCCCTTGCTGAGTTCCTTTCATCTTCTTTTGATGCTTCCTGCATTGTTCTATTTTGCCCCTAAGGTTCTTTAGTATTGCAACTTGAGACTTGAATTTTTCTTCAGTTCTCTCAGCTTGAGAATGCTGAATGTTTTCTTCCCTTTTGATTTTTCTAACTCTAGGTGTTTGCACATTTCATTGTGATACTTTATCTTCTCGAGCTGTCCTGGAAATCTCCTTTTCAGCTCTTTTACTTTACCAATTCTTCCATTTGCTGTAGCTACTCTCCAAAAGCAAATTTCAGAGCCTCATCTGACATCCATTTTGGTCTTTTCTTCCTTTACTGTCTTTTTAATGATCTTTCACTTTCTTCATGTATGATATCCTTGCAAAATGAATCTTTGGCATCCTTTCTGTCAGCAAGGCTATATTTTCCAAGTACTGATGCTACTTCTTTGTTTCCAACTTTTGCATTGCATTCACTAGTAATTATTAATACATGTTTGGTCAATTTCAGAGAGCAGAAATTGCTAAAAATCTTCAATTTCTTTATCTTTGGCTTTAGCGGTTGATGCACAAATTTGAATCATAGTAGTATTCACTGGTCTTCCTTGTAGGCATGTGGATTTTATCTTATCACTGACAGCATTGTACTTCAGGATAGATTTTGAAATACTCATTTTGACAAATGTGACATCTTTCCCTGTCAATTAATCATTCCTAGCCTTGCAGACCATACATACATACAGTTGTCCAATTCAAGATTGCCCATACTAGTCCATTTCATCTCACTCATGCCTAGGATATTGATCTTTATGTATTCCATTTCATTTTTGATGACTTCCTATTTTTCTAGAATCATACTTTGTACATTCTATGTTCTTATATTCATGGATGTTTGCAGCTGTTTCTTCTCATTTTGAGTCATGTCACATCAGCAAATGAAGTTCCCCAAAGCTTTATTCCATCCATGCTTTTAAGGTCAACTCTCCTTGAAGAAAGCAGCTCTTCCCTAGTTGTATTTTGAGTGTCTTCCAACCTGAGGGACTTATCTTCTGGCACTGTATCAGAAAATGTTTAATTTCTATTCACAAGGTTTTCAATGGCCAGCTTTTCTCAGAAGTGGACCTGGCCATTCTTCCTATTCTGTCTTAGTTTGGAAGCTCTGCTGAAATATTTCCACCATGGATGACCCTGCTGGTATTTGAAATACCGGTGGCAAAGCTTCCAGTAGCATAAAAAAAAACAAATACAATGTACTGCCATTGAGTTGGATCTGAGTCCTAGCAACCCCTCCTTGGGTTTCTGAGGTGGTATCACTATGGAAGTAGATTGCCCAACCTTTCTTCTGAGGAGTGGCTGGTGGGTTTGAACTGCCTGCTTTCTGGGTAGCAAGATGTAAACCAGCATAGTACAACAGACAGACAGATGAGTGGTGGGTAAAAGACTTATACAATAAAAACTATAAAACACTAGTGTAAGAAACTAGAAAGGTCTACATAAATGGAAAAACATTCCATGTTCATGGATTAGAATTCTTAACATAGTGAAAATATCAATACTTCCTAATGCAATCTGCAGATATAATGTGATCCCAATACAAATTCCAACAGCATCCTTCAATGAAATGGTAAAACTAATCTCCAAGTTTATATGGAGAGGAAGGAGGCCCCAAATAGCTAAAGCAACATTGAAGAGGAAGCACAAAGTAGGAAGCCTCATACTTTCTGATCTCAAAACTTAATATAATGCTAAAGTAATGAAAACAGCCTTTTACTGGTATGATGGACACATAGACCAGTTGAATGGAATTGAGAACCCAGAAGCAAATCCATCCATCTGTGAGCAGCTGATTTTGAACAAAGGGCCAAAGTACATTCAATGGGGAGGAAACAGCCTCTTTAACAAATGATGCTGGCAAAAGTGACTATCCATGTGCAGAAAAATGAATCAAGAGCTGTACCTCACAGCATGCACCAAAAAGTAACTCAAAATGGTTCAAAGACGTAAATGTTAAAGCTAAATACATAAAGTTCTTGGAAGATAACATAGGTTCAAAAGTAGGGGACCTAATCTTCTGCAAAAATAGCCTTTCAAACAAAACTAAAAATGCATGAATGACAGAAGACAAATTAGGTAACTGAAAAATTAAGTTCTTATGCTCATCAAAAGACTTTACCAAGAGAGTGAAAAGAGAGCCTATAGAATGGGAAAAACATCTTTGGCAATGACATATCTGACAAATGTCTAATCTCTGAAATATATAGAAAAGACAACAACTCAAAAACAAAACGACAATCCAGTGAAAAAATGGGCAAAGGACATGAACTGACACTTCACCAAAGAGAACATTGAGTTGGTGAACAAATACATGACAAAATACTCGAGATCAGTAGCCATTAAAGAGCTGCAAATCAAAATGCAATGAAATACCATTTTATCCTTGCAAAAATAGCCATGGTCAAAAAAGTAGAAAACAAAAGAATTGGCAAGGTTGTGGGGGAATTGGAACATTGCTGGTGGGATGGTATAGAATGGTGTAACCATTATGGAAAATGTATGGTTCTTCCTCAAAAAACTAGAAATAGAAGTACCCTATGATCCAGCAATCCCACTCCTGGGTATATATCCTAGAGATAGAAGAACAGTGACACAGATAGACAAATGCACACCTAGTTACATTGCAGCATTATTCACAATAACAAAAAATGAAAATAAGTGCTCCTCCATGGTACTTTAAAGAATATGAGGAGTCCTCAAAATATAACATGGATGAAACTGGAAGGCATTTTGCTGAGTTAAATAAGTCAATTACAAAAAAGAAAACAAAACAAAAAAACAAATATTGTGTAATCTCACTATTATAAAAAGTCAAGAATAGATGGTGGTGCTGTTGTTAGGTGCCATCGAGTCAACTCTGACTCATAGTGACCGTATGCACAGCAGAACGAAACACTGCTGGTCCTGTGCCAGCCTCACGATCCTTGCTATACCTGAGCCCCTCATTGCAGCCACTGTTTCAGTCCATTTCATTGAGGGCCTTCCCCTTTTTCACTGAACCCCCATTTTACCAAGCATGATATCCTCTCTGGGGAATGGTCCCTCCTGACAACATGACCAAAGTAGGTGAGACGAAGTCTGGCCAATCTTGCTTCCAAGGAGCATTCTGACTGTACTTCTTCAGGACAGAGTTGTTAGTCCTTTTAGCAGTCCATGGTACTCTTAGTGCTCTTCTCCAATACCACAACTCAAAAGCATCAACTTTTCTTTAGTCTTCCTTATTCATTGTCCAGCTCTCACATGCATATGAAGCAATTGAAAATATCATGGCTTGGGTTAGGCACACCTTAGTCTTCAAGAAGATATCTTTGCTCTTCATCACTTGAAAGAATAGAAATAAGCACAGAAAGCAAAGTTCTTTGATACCAGAAATATGAGGGAAATAGTAGACTTTTGTTACATTTGGTGATAGGAAAGGTAAGGCCAAATATGGGTGAAATCAGCACAACTGACCAAGGAAAATAAAAAACACTAAGAAGTGCAAGAGAAAAAAGGTCAATTTTGATGAATACTTTAACATATGCAATTTTCCAACAACAATGAAAACAACCAAAAAATGTATAATTACTTAGGTAGATTTGGATGCATGCATATGTATAGAAAGACATATGCAAGTAAAAACATGTACACATATAGGTGTATTTGTAGGCATAAATATACGTACCTTTGTATGTGCTGCATATATAACAAACTACATAGGGATTACAATTATAGAGGCTTCTGAGACATATCCAAACAACTCATGGGATTGGTTTACAGGGTTAAAAGGCTTGGAACCATAGTCTCAGGAGACAACTTAGTCACTTAGCAAAAATAATGTTCTTCATCTAGTTTGATGAGTAGCATCTGGGGTCTTAAAATCTTGTGAGTGACCGTCTAAGGTACACCTGTTGATCTCATATGGAAAAAAAGAGAATGAAGGAAATCAAAGGCTCAAGGAAGAAACTAATCCATGGGACTAATAGCTAGTATGAACCGCAGCCTCTTAACCTGAGACCAGAAGAACTAGATAGTACCCAGCTACTGTTTATTACTGATCGTTCTGACCAGTGACACATTAGAAGGTCCTAGATAGAATGGAAGGAAAATGTAGAACAAAACTCAAATTTCTAAAAAAGACCAGACCTACTGAACTAATGGAAATTAGAGGTGTGCCTGTGACTATTGCCCTAAGATAAACTTCAAATGTGGAATTGAAACTAGTTCTGTAGATCACCTTTCAGCCAACTAGTAGATTGGCTTATAAAATAAACAGAAGCACCCATGTGTAATGTGGCCCCTTAAATGATGAACTGTATGAGACCAGACAGTCAACAGTTATCCAAAAGCCAAGGTGAGAGGGCACGAAGAGAAGGGAAGCTTCTCAGTGGAAATAGAACAAACAGAAACAGTAAGTTGCTGACATATACTAAAAACCAATGCATGGAACAATTTGTATAAAAATTGTTAAAAAGCAATCAATTTGCTCTGTAAACTTTCACCTAAAACTATAAAATATTATTTTTAAAATACCCCACCAATTCAATAGTTTCTACATGTATAATTTAGCGACATTGATTGCGTTCTTTGAGTTGTACTTCAAGTTGTTTTTTGAATTTCCTTTTTATTGAACTTATTATACTAGGTCTTAGTAGATATTTGATTTATTAGTTTTTATGATCAAAAGCTTTGTTTTATATTTGATCAATAATTCCCTAATTTTAATTTTATTTTACTTTTAATAACTCTAATCTGATTGTCCATGCCAGGAGATCTTGTTCAGGACATAGGCTCTCAAATGACTTTTTTCTTTCCCCCAAGCAGGCCCTCATTTCCTTTTATAAGACATAAACATATCAGGAAAAGGCACCGTGAAAACTAAAAATACGGACATTCTCGACCACTCAAAGTAGCTTTATATTATGATTTGTAGATTGGAAGCATTACCTGTCTATGCAAACTTTTCAAAGTGAAACGTTGAAGAGGACTTCAAGCTGTGCTTTTTAGCCTTCCTGAGTCACAAGTGTCTATGAGAATCTGATGAAAGCTGTTGAAGATCCTCTCATAAAATTGACGTATGCACATAGAGGTCTTCATATAATTTCAGGTGATCCATGGATACCCCTCACCTACAGAAATGCTAGGTTAAGAAAGTCTGGCCTGTTCCACCCCCACACCCCCCAGAATGTAGATATTGACAATAAGAAAATGGAGAAGTAAAGGGGATGAAAGATGTATGTGTGAGTAGAGAAAGGGAATGGGAAGTACCCCATACCCAGAATGAGAAACAATAGTTGTGATAGTGACTGAATGACAGAAATTGTGATGCATGTCAGCATGGCATTCACAACTCCAGAGTCCCCAAGAAGTAAAGAATGGAAAGGATCAAGTTTCTTTCCTTTATTTATGAAAAATTCCAAACGTACAGAGAAGTTGAAGGAATTGTATTATGAATGTGCATATACCCACTGCTCAGAATCTTCTATTAACATTTTACTCTACTTGCACTATTCTACCTTTATATACACCCTTTTATTTGTCCAACAGTCCATATTATTCATTTATTAATTATTTAAAAATATATTTTTTGTGGTAAAATATTATATAATGCAACTTTTACCATTTCAACATTTTTTGTATGTACAATTTAGTGATGTTAATTACATTCATCTTGCTGTGTAACTCTCACCACTGTCTGTTCCTAACTTTTTTCTATCACCCTTAACAAAATTTCAGTGCCCCTTAAGCAATAAATTTTTTTGATGCATTTCAGAGTAAGTCGAACACATCATTATCCTTCACCCTAAACACTCAGCATGAATATAATTTACTGGAGTTGAATATTGACTTACTTTTTTTTTCTTCTATTGAGAAATGTATAAATCTTAAGTGTACCCTTCCATGAGTTTTCTAAATGCATACATCTTTGTAATCCAAACCTGTATCAAAATGTAAAACATGACCTCAAACCAGAAAGTTTCTTCATGACCTTTCCAAGTTCGTTCCTGGTCTTTCCCCTCCAAAGATAATCTTCTGATTTTTTTTTCCATGATAGCCTAATTTGGATTATTTTAGAACTTCATATAATAGGAATCATATAGAATGTATTTGTATGTGTTTGTGTGTAAGGCTTTTTTTTTAATTTAACTTTTTATTGTGATTTGGGTTAACGTGTACAGCACAAACCAATTGTCCATTCAACAATTGACACACATTTTGTTTCATGTCATTGCAATCCCCGCTTCCTCCCTGTGTTTCTCTTTCCAGTCCTTCTTCTCTCCTAACCCTTCCTTTGCCTTGGGCAGGTGCTGCCCTTTTGATCTTGAATGGTTGATTGCTCTAAGAAGTATGTATCTTCCTAGAGTTAGTGTTCACCTTCCAAATCTGTCTATTGTTTGAGAATTCAGCTACATGAATGAGTTCAGTTCCAGATCGGAAGAATGACCAAGGGCCACAGTTTCCAGGGTTCCACCAGTGTGTAAAGCTTCTTTCACTAGCATAATGTGTTTTACACATGTGTCCTTGTGTGTTTGAGTGGCTTGTTTCTTTTTATTGTTGAGTACTCTTCCGATGTATGCAATTCTCCTTTGTCCATTTGCCTATTGAATATCAACTGGGCCTTTCCTGTTGTTGTTGTTGTTATGTGCCGTTGAGTCAGACCCAACTCATAGCGACCCCTCCTTGGGTTTCTGAGGCAGTATCGCTACGGGGAAGTAGATTGCCCCATCTTCCTTCGGAGGAGCAGCTGGTGGGTTTGAACCACCAGCCCTCTGGTTAGCAGTCAAGTGCCTCAGGCACTATGCCACCAGAGCTCCCGGGCCTTTCCTAGGTTTCAGCAATTAAGGTG
>NW_006921657.1:228969-262451 GCF_000298275.1 Orycteropus afer afer | reverse complement strand
GTGACTGGTGGGTTTGAACTGCAGTCACATGCCTCATGAATCCTTAGGTAGGTATACAAAAGAACTGAACAGAAAATTTCAAAGAGCAGCTGGAGAAGACATAATCAATTGTTATAATGAACTGTGCAAAGACTAGAGCGAGGAAACCAAAAAGGAAGAACACACTTGGCATTTCTCAAGCTGAAAGAACTGAAAAAAAAAAAAAAAAAAAATCAGGCCTTGAGTTGCAATAGGGAAGGATTCTGTGGGCAAAATATTGAATAATCAAGAAATATCAAAAGGAGATGGAAGGAGTACACAGTCATTGTACCAAAAATAATTGGTTGACATTCAGCTATTTCAGGAGGTAGCATATGATCAAGAATCAATGGTATTGAAGGAAGAAGTCCCAGGTACACTGAAGGAATTGACAGAAAACAAGGCTCCAAGAATTGATAGAATATGCGTTGAGATATTTCAGCAAATGGATGCAGTGCACAGATTACTCATCTGTGCCAAGAAATTTGGAAGACAGCTATATGGTCAACTGACTGGAAGAAATCCATACTTGTGCCCATTCCAAAGAAAGGTGATCCAAAAGAATGTGGAAATTAGCAAACAACATCATTAATAGCATGCTTAAGTAAAATTTTACTGAAGATAATTAAAAAATGGTTGACAGGGAACTTTCAGAAATGCAAGCTGGATTCACAAGAGAACATGGAATGAGAGGTATCATTGCTAATGTCAGATGGATATTGGCTGAAAGCAAAGTAAGATGTCTATCTGTGTTTTATTGACTATGCAAAAGCATTTGACTGTGTGGATCCTATCAAATTATGGATAACATTGTGAAGAATGGGAATTCCAGAACACTTCATTGAGCTCATGAGGAATCTATACATAACTTAAAGGCTGTTTAAACAGAGCAAGAGGGTTTAAAATCATGCATCGTTTAAAATCAGAAAGCTTTTGTGTCAGGGTTTCAAGGTTGTATCCTTTGACCATACTTATTCAATCTGTATGCTGAACAAATAATCTGAGAAGTTGGACTATATGAAGATAAACATGGCATCAGGATTGGAGGAAGACTCATTAACAGCCTGTGATATGCAAATGACACAATCTTGCTTGCTGAAAGTGAAGATGACTTGAAGCACTTTCTGATGAACATTGAAGACTATAATCTTCAGTATGGATTGCACCTCAACATAAAGAAAATGAAAATCCTCACAACTGGACCAATAAGCACATCACAATAAATGGAGAAAAGATTGAAGTTGTCAAAGATTTCATTTTATTGGATCTACAGTCAACACTCATGGAAGCAGAGCCAAGAAATCAGATATCCTATTGCACTGGGAAATCTGCTGTAAAAGACCTCTTTAAAGTGTTGAAGAGCAAAGATATCACTTTGAAGATTAAGGTGTGCTTAACTCAAGCCACTGTATTTTCAGTAGCCTCATATGCATGTGAAAGCTGGACAATGAATAAGGAAGACTTAAGAAGAGTTGACCCCCTTATATTATAGTGTTGGCAAAGAATACTGAAAATACCATGGACTACCAGAAGAATGAACAAATCTATCCAGGAAAAAGTGCAGCCGAAATGCTCCTTGCAAGCGAGAATGGCCAGATTTCATCTCTCCTACTTTGGTCATGTTGTGAGAAGGAATCATTTTCCAGAGAAGGTTATCATGCTTGATAAAGTAGAGGGTCAGTGGAAAAGGGAAAGACCCTCAACAAGATGGAATGATACCGTGGCTGTGTGGTAGTTAAGGTCATATGTCAGCTTGGCTGGGCAGCTGGATATAGATTCTCCATTATGAGATTGGTAATCAGCTCCATGGTGGAACCTGCTGGGAGCAGCTGAGTAGCTGCCTTAGGGATGTGGTCTGCTTCCTGTATATAAGAAGGAGCTTTGAGAAGAGTCTTTGAGCTTTTTGGCATGCTTAGACCCTGCATGGGAGCTCTGGTAGCATAGTGCCTAAGGCGCTTGACTGCTAACCAGAAGGCTGGTGGTTCAAACCCACCAGCCACTCCTCGGAAGGAAGGTTGGGCAATCCTACTTCCGTAGTGATACTGCCTCGGAAACCCAAGGAGGGGTCGCTATGAGTCGGGGTCGACTCGACGGCACATGACAACAACAACAACAACAACAGACCCTGCATATAGATCAGTCTTCATCCAGCAGCTTGCCATGTTTCCTCCTGATTTGGGGACTGCTTCTGGACTTGAACTAGTGGTCTGCCATGTTGCTTGGTAACTTTGGGACTGTGGCATTTTACTTGTGAACATTGGGTTTGTCAGCCTCAGCAGCCAGCAGCTGCCTGTATGAAGAGACACCTTCAGCTCCAAAGGTCTGGGAGCAAGAGACAGAGCTGACCAAGGTTGAGGGGCCTCTAGAGCTGGCACTTTGAACTCGTATTTCTAGCCTCCTAAACAATAAGAGAATAAATCCTTGTTTGTTTAAACCCATTCACTTGAGTATTTTTCTGTTAGGTTTTCTAGATTACCTAAACAGGCTGCAATGATGATGGGCTCAAGTATAGCAAAGATAGTGAGGATGGTGCATGACCAGGCAGTGTCTCGTTCTGTTGTACATTGGGTTGCTATGAATTGGTGCCAACTCAGTGGCACCTAACCACAATAACAAGGTAAGTATGTGTTTAGTTTTACAAGAAATTTCCAGAACTTTTTCAAAGTTATTGTTTTGTTTTCATTTCCACTGATATATGAGAGTTCTGGGTGCTCCATATCCTTGCCAGTATTTGGTGTCATCAGTCTTAATGTTAGCCACTCTGGTGGGTATGTAGTGGTATCTCATTGTGGTTTTAATTTGCCAGTGGCCTTGGGTTCCAGTTTGGCCTTTTCCTGGGTTCTTGAAGCTCTCTTGATCTTGGAGGCATTATCTTTATTCTTAGAGAGTGTGTGGGAATAGCTAGTGAAAATCTTATGGGGCTGTAAAACTTCCTGCAGGTTTTTTTTTTTTTCCTTTAATCTTTGTATGACACCAAAGTGCTTATGAGCTCTCTGCAACTGTACAGATACTTCAGTCACTCCATGGTGACTTGGCTGCAGGAAGGGTTCTGGGAACTGGCAAGACAAGGTGTCTGTCTTTTCAGATGACACCAAACAAAGATGGTCTGTGGTGTAGGCACATGTGTGTGCACATACACGTGTGCATGTGTGTGTGCATTCATGAAGCTCTGTGACACTGAGGGAGTTTGGTGAGTCAGCAGATGGAACTTCACATCCAGCCCCATGTCACAATATTATCAGTAACTTGGGGAAACTGGATGGAGTTCAGAGAGGACCAGCTAGTATGATTAAAGGGTTTGGAGGGATTAAGGGATTGATTTATGAGGAAAGATGAAAAGAACTTAATGTGTGCAGCTTGACTAAGTGGGTACATGATGATAATAGCCTGCAAATATTTGAAGGGTATAAAAACTGGAGAGGGAGAGGAATTAGCACAGGGGGAGGAAACTGATCCAGGAATAATGGGTGAAATTAAAAGAGGGGGGTGGGACAAGTTGGCAAAGGATTAGCAGTGGCCATGCCTTCTATGATTTTTTTTTTTTTTTTTTTTTTCCTTTTGGAAGCTTAGGGGGCAGTGAGCTGGTTTTGGGAAGATGAACCATAAGAAGCATTGCAAGTTCTCCTAAAGCCACCAGGCAGAGAGAAAATATTTGAGTGCTGCTTGGAGCATGTCACTGTGGGGAAGTGTTGACCTGGACACAGGCTAGGAACTGGAGGTGATATGGAATAGTGAACAGTCAGGGGCAAAGAACAAGGTGATGACTGTGACCTGGACAATGAGATCTGTTCCTGGATTTTTTTTTTTTTTTTTGATTGCTCAAAGAAGCATTGACAATTTAATTTTACATCCCACTTTGCTTGAGATGTGAAATTTCTACCCCAGATATCTTTCAACTTCCCACTTATACCTTCTCTCTCCTTCCAAAAATGCAGCTGTCCTTTACTGGTCCAAGATGTTTACCTCTCATTGCTAGTATGTCTGTTCCAAGATATGGAAATTATATATGGACTAGTAGCATAGTGCCTAAGGCACTTGACTGCTAACCAGAAGGCTGGCAGTTCAAACTCACCAGTCACTCCTCGGAAGGAAGGTTGGGCAATCTACTTCTGTAGTGATACTGCCTCAGCAACTCAAGGAGGGGTCGCTATGAGTCAGGACTGACTCGACGGCACATAACAACACAACAACAGTGAAAGGGATGAGAAGTGAAGCCAAACTGCTTGGAGTCAGAATCTGGCTTCATACTTAGTAGCTGAGTGAGTTATTTACTCTTTCAATTTTCTCATCTGCAAAATGGAATTAAAAATAGCCCCTTGCTTCAAGAATTGTCCTAAAGTATATATGAAATAATGTGTGTCAAGTGCTTAGCAGAGTGTCTGGAAAAGAGTAAATACTTAATAAGTGCTGGCTGCTGCTATTACAATTAAGGCTACCAACCTGATTCTCATTATCCTAATACCATGACTCGGGCCTGCAGCTTGCCTGAGCAGTGCATTTGGCATGGAGACAGCCTGGACTAGCAACATGTAGGAGATTCTCCTAATAGCTTTGGGGTGGCAGTGGTGGGAAAGGATGTTTTCACCCCAGGAAAAGGGGGCCATAGGTTAACACCACTTTGTTCCATATGGTACCAGGATTTCTGGAGATAGTCTTTAGTCAGAGCCAAGATTTGGAGATAAGAGCCCCAGGCTTGGTTGAAAGAAACTTCCTTCCTTCCCCAGCCTCCAGCCTGGTTCAATGAAAAGATAATTGAGTTGGGAGTCAGAAAAGCTGGGTTAACTTCCGTTTTCCAGCCTCCAATTTTCTCAATGATTAAAAGAAAAAACCAGTTCTACCAGTTAGTGTCGAGTTGACCCTGAGTTATGGTGACCTCATGTGTATTAGAGTAGAACTTGCTCCGTAGGGTTTCCAGTGGCTGCTTTTGTGGAAGTAGATTGCCAGGCCTTTCTTCTGAGGTGCCTCTGGGTGGACACAGCCTCCAGCCTTTCAATTAGTAGCCAAGTACCATTTGCATCATCCAGGGCCTCCTAAAAAAAGGGGGCAGGGAGAGGATGTTAACTTAGTATTTTTTAGCCTTTTTTTCCCCCCACATGTAGTGGAACCCTTTAGTCAAATGATGTCTTATGTGGAACCTTAATATATAAAATAGTCCCAAATTGAGATGCTTCTGAATGGGGTAGGGTCTTGGAGATTTACTTGATTTATCCCTCATAGGGGTCTGTGAGGCACCTCTCATGGTTCTCATGGCTCCATGGGACATTCCTTAAAAGCAAACAGTTGTGCACTTACAAACTATTATTGTTATTGTTCTCATGATGACTAAATTAATTTGCTAAGTGCTTTACAACATTAGCTAATTATATCATCAGAGTAATACTATGATGTGTTAGGGTATTATTATTCCTGTTTTACAGACAAAGAAACAGAGATTGGGAAGTCAGCAAGAGTCCTGTAGCTAAGTATCTTGACCTCTAAGGGTCTGTCAAATCTGAAAGAGTAAAATTCAGTTTCTTCAACAGGTTTTCAAGTGGTACGGTAGATACTTAGTTAATACCTAGAAGTATGAATTGATCACTTTGTTTGGATTGATTTCCCCAACTCCAGAATGAGACCATGCTGTCTGCTATCAGTCTTCTGGGCAAATTCTTAAATCTCTTCCTTGTATGTTGTCTTTGCTTTAAGATACAGACTTTTCCACTGCAGGTGTCAATCATTCATAGTGGGTTCCATGTGTGTCCTGTCCACTGCAAGAGAACTGAAGGAATATTAGAGGGAGATGGAATGGACCTGTTTATGGACTTGGAAGTGGGGTCAACTTTTGAATAGCTGCTGGTGGCTTTCCATATTGAGGGCTTTACATGGTGAAATTTTTATTTCAGGGTTCAGTCAATAACCCAACTGGGAGCATGCAAACTAAATATTAACATGAAGCAGATTCCAGCATAATCACAAGTATGAATCTGCTTATAAAACTAAATATAACTAAGTTTCAAATCAGATGCTAATGAAGTTTGAGTTAATTCTCGTAGTTGGGGATGTCTAGTTGTTATTTAAAACACTCCCCAAATTTTAGTTGCTTATAACATGATATAAGTTTATTTCTTGCTCCCCTAAACCTAATGCAGTATGTTTGGGGTAAAGGAGGTCTGGTAGCTTAGTGTCTAAGGCATTTGACTGCTAACCAGAAGAAGATTGACAGTTCAAACCCACCAGCCACTCCTTGGGAGAAAGACTGAGCAATCTATTGCCGTAAAGATTTACCACGGGTCTCTATGAGTCAGAATCGATTCTATGGCAGTGAGTTTGGTTTTTGGTTTATGTTGGGGCTGGGAGGGAGCAGTGGTTCATGCCTTTGTTCTGAGACACAGACTTTTCTCCTGTGTGGCTGCAGTCTCTCTGTTCGTAGAGTCCTCTCAGTTCTTCTAGTGATGAGGAAAGAGAACCTGGAAAAAGCACATCACTCTTAATCACCTCAGCCCAAGAGTTACATGCCTTCCTGCAAGGAGGCTGGGAAATGAAGTCCAGTTGAGTGTCCAGAAGAAGACCTGAGAGTGGTAAGCTTGCATGGTTTCTGACACAGGGACTGTAGTTGATGATCCATTTCACTGTTCTCCTTTTGGTGGGCATGGCTTGGGAAGGGATTGTCATGAATTCACCCAGTTCAAAGAATAAGTTGTATACCTTCTTGCTTTTTAGATTTTTGAAATAAAATTAACCTCTGACTTGAATTCGTGGGACATTTGCTCTGTGCCTCTGTTGACTCTTTTGCAGAATGAAGGTGATAGCCCTAGCCAAGCCAAAGTGTTCATTGGAAAGAGTTGGCTACAATACTTCCTTGGGAATGACTGATATCAAGTTCAAGCTCTAGCTGAACTTGGCTCAAGAGCCTGGTTGGCACTCGAACTCACACAGATACAAGCATGAGCCTATGATTACTTTTGTTTTTTCTTCCAAGGAGTTCAAAGGCCTTCCCAGGCTTTCCCAGGTACACTTCTCTCATCTTGTCCTGAATAATGCTTGCTCTTCCCAGCCCTGAAGTCCCCTTGCCGAGGCAGCCAGCTTGTTTCCTGGGAAGCCTCCCCGCCCTGCACATGTCCCACGTCACCCCTGTGACCTTGTAGTAGTACTCATCTGCTTCACTTGCTGCCCTTCTCGAGTTTAACCTGAGAGGCACAAACAATGAAGTGTCTGTGGTAGAACAAGATGGCATACAAGCACATAAAGGCCTTTTTATGGTTGCTGTGTAAAAGTACAAAAGCCAGGGGAGGAACAGTTTTCTCTAGGAAACACATGTTTTGTAGGTGAGGCTGCCCACTGTTAGTTAATAGCCCATTTTCTTGATTATAGCACAAATATGCTTGCCTTCTTTGAAAAACAAGTTGGCATTTGAATTTGTAGCCAGCTAGCTTTTAGAGAAGTTTCATTGGTTTCTTCCAGAACATTTCATGTGTGTAATTTAGGGGTTGCAACTTGTAATGCTGGAGACTGTTACTGTATGTTGTGTGTGTGCAGGGAGGTACGTGTGGGGAGTAATGCAACATATTTAAAGTAATAAATTTACTGTTTTTGGGATGCAGAGGGCATTAGGCTTCTGGTCTCAGACATTTGGGGAACTTAGCTGCAGCCCCTGTAATTAGTTGTGCTGTTTTATAATTGGTCAGGAATCTGGTATGCCTTATTTCCCATTCAGTTAATGAAATATTAATGTTATAAACCGTGTCTATTGGTTTATAAAAGCCATAATCTCTCTGCCACCCTCTGTTACCTTGGTTTAGAATCAGTTTGTTAGAGCATTAACCACCTTCTGGTTTGCATCAAGGTGGCTGTCTAATGGGTCATTAAGTACCAGTGATGCTCAATTCCTGTGGGAATTATTTTTCTTTGATATCACAATAGTTATACTGGGGACAGAGTACCTGAGGAACCATGTCTTTATGGGGGAAGAAACTGAGGGAGGGAGAGTGAGCAAGTAGGATGTTTACCAATATTTAGTTTTGAGAGCCTTTGCTTTATTTGGAAAGGTCAACAACATGGAAACATAAAGGTATCTGGTTAGCGACAAAGCAGTGGTATAAAGGGTATTAATGGAGTAGGAGCTATGCAAGATACCAGAGCCCTCTATGAATTCATTTTTGTGTTAGCCCATTTATTTATTAATCAAATATTTTTTGAGTGACTCTATGTGTCATACATCATGATTGGTGCTAGAGATTCAGAAGTGAGCAACACCAGGGATGTCTCTACCCCTACTGAGCTTATAGTCTAGGATGGAAAACTGACACGAATCAAATGTAGAATTCACTTCATGTTTTACTTGGTTAATAGAAAATGAGGCATACTAGACACCTAGTGTCTCTAGTAAGAGAATATTAGAAACACTGAATATTAGAACAGCCTCATGGATATTAAGTGTATAAATCCATGTACTAATAGGGCAGCTGATCTGGTGGAAGGTTAGGGAGGTCTTCTGTAAGCAGGTGATGCTTGGGTTAAGGTCTGAAAGATGAGTAGGACTTAACTAAAAAACAAAACAAACCCCCACCCCCCGAAAAACCCACACTCACTACCATATAGAGTTGATTCCTACTCATAGTGACCCTATAAGACAGGGTAGAACTGCCCCTTGGGGTTTCCAAGGCTGGAAATTTTTATGGAAGTGCACTGCCTCATCTTTCTCCCAGTGGTTGGTAGGTTTGAATCATCAAACTTTTGGTTAGTGGCTGAATGTATTAAACACACACCACAAAAGCTCCTTAACTAAATAGGGAGGGGTAGGAAACAGCATTATAGGCAAAGGAAACAGCATGTGCAAAGGTCCTGTGGTGGGAGAAATCATTGCCATATTAGGCACCAATGGAAGATTAGTATGAAGTGTGGTAGAAGAGGCAGGTAGAAATCAGACTGTATTGAGCCTTATAAGATGTTTTAAAGATTTCTATTGTTATCCTAAGAGCAATGGGAAACCATTAGGAGTTTTAATCAGAGGACATAATCAGATTTATGTCTAGAGAATATATTACGCTGGCTACATTGTAGATAATGGATATGGAGGAGGTCAGAGTAGATGTACATAGATCATATAGTTAGATGTTGCAGTGACATGGAGTAATCTGAGTGAGAGAGAATAAAAATGAGAACTTGGTGAGAGAGAGGTTATGGGATGAGGGAGAAGAAGTCCAGGCTGACACCTGAATGCCTCGCTTGGAAACTGGATAAATAAGGACTGTTTTAATAAGACTCAAAAGAATGTAGAAATGGATTGTTCTCTCAAATCAGAGTCCATGTGTAAGGTGACTGCAAGCCTGATATAGTGGCTCCATGATATCATGCACCTAGAATCCTTTTGTTATATTGCTCTGTCAATTCTAGACTATTGTTCTTGTCTACATAGTTAGAGTTGACTCACCACTAGGTCCACATTCTAGGTGTGTCTCTTTTTTTCGAAGTCACTACCCAGAAGTTGCTCACAGCCTATTGGCCACAACTTTATCACATGGCCACACATAGCTGTAGATAAACAGAGCAACCAGCAGTTTCTACTATAGAGGTTTGTACTATTATATTATTTATATTATTATTATAATATTATTATTATATTATAAAGTTGTTGTTGTTGTGTGCCATTGAGTCGGCCCCGACTCATAGCGATCCCTCCGTGGATTGCCGAGGCAGTATCACTACAGAAGTAGATTGCTCAACCTTCCTTCCGAGGAGTGGCTGGTGGGTTTGAACCTCCAGCCTTCTGGTTAGCAGTCAAGTGCCTTAGGCACCATGCTACCAGAGATCCTATACTATTCACCAAAATAGAAAACACTGCAACAGAACCAGTTTGTAGGAGAAGATCATGTTCTGCTTGGAATCCGTACATTCTCTCCCTTGCTATCTTAGCGTCTCTATTTCCCTCCATGAATCCTTTAATCTACCACTTAATATTCTTGCTATATTTCCCCCTCTCTAGTCTTATTCCTATCTAGAATACCATTCTCCCTCCCTAACCATCCTTCAAGGATCAGCTGAATTCTTAACTTTCCCAGCAAGCCATCTCTGATCCCCCACCTGCTCCTTCAGGTGAACTTTTAACACTCATTGTTTCTATCACTGCTCTGTGTAATGACAACACTTCTCACACTGATGCGTTGTCTTTTCTGTTTAACTCTCATGCTGAATTATTTAACTTTTCAAACCACTATGGCATGTCTCTGTTCACTTCAACATGTGTTTATTAACCATCTGCTATGGGCCAGGCTCACTTCTCTCCTGCTACCACTGTAGTGATATAATCTATAGCACAAAGACAGAACCTTTGAGACTGGTTGTTTTTCATAGTGAGAGAACCCTGGTGAGCTTAGTGTTTGGGTGACCCTTGAGGGTCTTTTGGAGCCATTTCCAGTATAGAAGGCAATGAGGCATAAACGGAATAGGCTAGAGTAAACCTCAATTTTGTCCTTTCTCAATAGTGTCCTCTAAGCCCTCTAATCCTCTGTTCTGCCTTACTGTTCTATTGAGGACCAGGCTGAGGTGACCCCAGACATGGGCATCTGCATTATGAAAAAGAGATGGAGGAGAGAAGGGCCCTAAGAGGACTTAGAAAACAAAGGGCAAGTTTATTCAGCTTCCTGCTTGCCACTGTCTGATTTCTCTGTCACTGGGGAGAAGAAGGACCTGAATAACAGCAAAGCTGTTAATTTGATTTCCACATCAACTAACTGTTATTTCTGCCTTTTCTTGTTATTGTTTGATTCAAAACTAATAATCATTTATTTTTCATTCATTCTTCCTATCTATTTATAATTTTGTTCTATAGCAGATAAATGAGGCATGGTCCCTGCCCTGTAGGAGCTCATGAGCTTGTGGAAATGGCAAACCACAAAATTCTCTACCTACTGAGTGATTTGCCATTCTAGTCCCCCAGCTGTGTTGGTTGTACTCTTTGGAGGCATGGACCATGCTTTACAAGTCCCATTTGTTTCTGACAAGCCCAGGATAATGCTGGTCCCTTGACTGGTGCTCAGTGACCTTGATGACTAATTTCCTTGACTGGTTGCTAGCTCATGGTGCCTTGATGTCTTGGAGTGTAAAAGCAGAGATTCTGTTTGCCTGTTTCCTGGATTAGGGGGTGTTGTGGGAGGTTTCCTCCTCATTGATAGTAAAAGTGCTTTGGAAATCTGAGCTGTAATATCAAGGCCAGAGGGGATGGTAGAGAAAGTTTCTGGGGTGAGGAGCTTGAGTACTGGCTGCTCTCTCTCCAGTTCTCTCCTGGCTCACTTGTGAAGACTTGGCTGTGCACACCTTGAGGGCACAGGTGGGTCTTGCTTGGTTTCCCAAACCCAGATGTTCGTTCAGGTGGAAGGTTTAGTGTTTGGTCAGCTGTGTGCAATCCTCATGGGCTGGCATCACTTTTTTTTTTTTTTTTTTTCCTGGTGACATCTGATAAAGTCAACCTAGGTAAAAGAGTATGACCCCATTACTCATGGTATATTGTCTCCACTCTCCCCTTCCTCTAACAATAGCCAACAAAACAAGTGGTATCACTTGGATACAAATAGCTGATGATGAGTGTCACAGTGTCACAAAATGGCAGTACAGCCTATGGGGGGAGGAGAGATCTTGATAGTCAGGGATACCCCAGTGAGACCATGAACGCTGCCGAAGCTTGCGTAGCCACTTTTGCCCTATTATTTTTCAAAGCCTCTTCTGAACAGTAAGATAAGCTGAGTTCTCAAAAGTTCCAACAAGCCCACCTCAGGGAAAGCAACAAGAGAAAGGACCTCTAATGTGGGTGTTGCAATGAGGGTTTTTTTTTTTTTAAATCTAAGGGGTCATGTTGAAGTCACCAGAGGGGACAGCATGGGATCCCATTTGGGTAAATGATCAAGGGAGTGAAAAGATTGAAAAATGTGGTATGCATTTCTTACTTGCATTGTTTCCGGGCCAATTCCTACCCTTGTCAGTCCTCTCTGCACCCTACCCCACCCTGCTTAATGACTTATTTGTACTGGAAAGCAAACTATTAATCACAAACAGAATGGCTCTGTAACTTCCAAACAAACACCGAACAGTTCTAGGGACTGTGAAAAAGCCAAACCCTTGGCAGAGTTTTGCAAACATGTTCCTTTTATACATATTTTAGAAATGCCACCATTTTTCCTCAGGCACAGAAGGTTTCCTTTAATTAGCAGTGAATTTTGCATTTCCCCTTTTTTCCTGAGGCATCTGTAAAGCCCTGGCCTAGTAAAAGGCAGGTACACAGCTCTCAATTGAGCCCTATTGATGTGCTAGTATAGTTTTAATTGTGCTGAGATTTCCTTGCCAAAGTGACACGTGCAGAAGCATTTTAAAAACGCATAGGGTTTGTAACTCTTGCGCTGTCTGGAGCTCTTGAATTATGAATGCCTCTTCCGCTGCCTATTCAGTTCTTCTGAATCTGTAAAATTACTTTAATAACCTGTGTGGGGGTAATGTTAATATGTTTGCTCAGTCGTGTGAATTTATTAGCATTCCTACCCCACTTCAAGGGAGCTGGCTGGGTCCTTTTGATGCAAGCCCTTGGTTTCTCAAAGAGGCAAATGATGGTGGTGGTTTTTTTCCCTCCTTCTCGCTTCCACCATTAGCAATCATTCTGTTGCACAGAGTACGTGATAAATCAACTGCAGGAGAGTCAGATTTGCCATAACATGACATTACCTATCAGCTCGTCAGGTCTGAGTTGACTCGCAGCCTTTTGGGCTGTATATTTCTTCAAAGTCTAGCGCCAGTTTCTTAGTCAGCTCTAACTAATTTCAGAGTGGAAGGGAAACTTGACTGGAGTGCTGTTTGGGATCTGCTTTTTAATCCTGGTCTGTTTAATGTTTGCTCCTGACAGTCTAGGCCAGACATCATTTTAATGGTATGTGTGGTGATAAAGCCAATAAACTGTCAAGATGATTGATAATCTAAGCATTATAGCAATATGACTTTCCTGTTCTCCTCTGTGCTTTAGATGATGGTTTCCAAATTGAATTCCTACACTGTGTGCTGTATGTGTGTGCCTGTTGGAGGCTCCCCTAACAACGTTTGAAGGAGGTAGCTGTGCTTAATGTAAGATTTTTAGCCTTCAATTACCCACACAAATATATTTGCATATGTGTTGGTACCCTTTAATTTGGGAAACGTTGAAAATTTATGGTTCTGCCTTTGTAGCAGTCCCCCAGCAATTTATAGGTACTGGTGGAACTTTTTATTATGTCTTTATGATGTTTTTTCACCTGGCATGCATCTTGGATTCCATGTGGTTGATTCTGTTATCTGTGGTTGAAAGACATTACAGATAACAAAGTGCACTGTATTAAAGGCAGGCTTCTGGTTTCCTTTCATTTTCTCTTTGTTTCTTTTTTCTTTTAATTTAGCAGACATTTTTTAGCATCTGGTCCTCATCTCATTAATCAGACTTGACCAGGTGTTTTAGGGTGGTGACAGTGGGAGTGTTTGGCCTCTCTGTATTGGCTCTTATGGGCCACCATTGCTAGCTCACATCCCTGTTCCTGGCGCAATGTTGCCTGGGAACAGAAACCCAAATGGCTTGAGAGGTCATGCTGTATGTGTGTGTTGCAAACACATTTAGCATTTTTACCAGGAAGAAGAAGAAAAATCAAAGTGAAAATTAAAGTTAAAAACTCTTATTGTGAGTTAAAATTTCTCCTGGATTTCTGCTAGTAAACAGTTGTGTGTTTTTGCAAAGCTATGCAGTATGTACATAATATTTAATGTTCTACTTTTAAGGTTGTGTCTAGAAAGAACTGCAGATTATATACTTTGGATGTCTGAAGTTCACAGAATGTTAGTGCCAGAGGGTGTCTGTGACATCTGTTGACATTGTGATTTGCAGGACTCATTTTACAGATGAGAGTGAGCCCCCAAAAGTGACATGTCTTGATTGGTGGCAGACCTGGGACTAGCATATTATGTCTTTATTTTCAGTCATCTATCTTTTCTACCTGGATGCTACAAACAGTTAAGCACTCAACCACTAACTAAAAGGTTGGTGGTTTGAACCCACTTAGAGGCACCTCAGAAGAAAGGCCTGGTGATCTGCCTTGAAAAGGTCACAGCCTTGAGAACTCTGTGAAGTGCGGTTCTAATGTGAAACACATGGGGTTGCTGTGAGTCAGAAGTGACTTGATAACTTTTTTAATCCTTTGAACCTCATTATTTGGAAGCATCAAAGAAGATGGAAGGAATACAAAGAATCATTGTACTAGAAAGAATTCATTTCAGGAAGTTGCATATCATCAAAACTGTTGGTATTAAGGGAAGAAGTTCAAATTGCACTAAAGGCATTGGCAAAAAACAAGGCTCCAGGAATTTATGGAATACAGTTTGAGATGTTTCAACAAATAGATGCAATGCTAAAAGCACTGACTCAACTTTACCAAGAAATTTGGAAGACAGCTGTCTGGTCACTCAGCTGGGAGAGCTCCATATTTGTGCCCATTCCAAAGAAAGGTGATCCAATAGAATGGAAAATATCAAACAATATCATTCATATCACCTGCAAGTAAAATTTTGCTGAAGGTAATTAAAAAATGGTTGCTGCAGCACATCAACAGGAACTGCTAGAAATTCAAGCCAGATTCAGAAGAGGATGTGGAACAAGGGATATCATTGCTGATGTCAGGTGGCTATTGGCTGAAAGCAGAAAATACCAGAAAGATGTTTTCCTATGGTTTATTGACGATGCAAAGGCATTCAACTATGTGGATCATAAATTATGAATAACATTGTGAAGAATGAGAATTCCAGAACACGTAATTGTGCTCATGCAGAACCTGTACATAGATCAAGAGATAGTTGTTCTAACAGAACAAATGTATACTGCATAGTTTAAAATCAGGAAAGGTATGTGTCAAGGTTGTGTCTTTTCACCATACTTAATTCAGTCTGCATGCTGAGCAAACAATCTGAGAAGTTGGACTATATGAAGAAGAAAGTTGGCATTTGAATCGGAGGAAGACTCATTAACAACTTGGGTGCAATATGCAGGTTATAAACCCTTGTTTGCTGCAAGTGAAGAGGACTTGAAACATTTACTGATGGAGATCAAAAGACTACAGCCTTCACAATGGATTACACCTCAACATAAAGAAAACAAAAATCCCCACAATTGGACCAATAAGCAACATCATAATAAATGGAGAAAAGATTGAAGTTTTCAAGGATTTTATTTTCCTTGGATCCATAATCAACACCCATGGAAGCAGCAGTCAGGAAATCAAATGACTTACTGCATTGGGCAAATCTGTTGCAAAAGACCTTTTCAGAGTGTTAAAAAAGCAAAGATGTCACTTTCAGGACTAAGGTATGCCTGACTCACCAAACCAAACCAAACTCACTGCTGTTGAGTCGGATCTGACTCAAAGCAACCCCTCCTGGGGTTTTTGAGGTGGTAATCACTATGGAAGTAGATTGCCCAGTCTTCCTTCTGAGGAGTGGCTTGTGGGTTTGAACTGCCAGCTTTCTGGTTAGCAGTCAAATGCCTTAGGCACTATGCCACCAGAGTTTCCAATAGCTTCATGCATGTGAAAGCTGGACAATCGATAAGGAAGACCAAAGAAGAATTGATGCTTTTGAATTATGGTGTTGGTGAAGAATATTAAATATACCATGGACTTCAAGAAGAACAAACAAATCTGTCTTGGAAGAAGTATAGCCAGAATGCTCCTTAGAAGCAAGGGTGATGATACTTCATCTCACATACTTTGGACATGTTATTGGGAGGGATCAGTCCCTGGAGAACATCATACTTGGTAAAGTAGAGGGTCAGTGAAAAAGAGGTAGACTGTCATTGAGATAGATTCACACAGTGGCTACAACAGTGGCCTCAGATGTAGGAACAATTGTGAGGATGGCCCAGGAAAGGGCAGTGTTTTGTTCTATTGTACATACGATCACTCTGAGTTGGGACCGACTCAGTGGCACCTAAGAACAACAACAATCTCATTGTTTTCTTATCTTTGTTTAATGATAATTTTTCTCTTGATCAGGAGCACTAGGTAAGTCACTTCATTCTTCTGGCCTCATTTCCCTATCTTTAAATTAAAGGACTTGAATTAATTTTCATTGTCACTTTGATTTTAGCAGCCTTTTTTTTTTTTTTTTTTTTGAAGAGAACTGGGAAGAATGGGCTTTGTATGGCAAATAGCTTTCTAAAACTATTTGGTGCCTCGTGTTTTCTCATTCCTTCCCAATTCTGAATTTGTAGGCCTTGACTTTGTTTTTCTGCTGTCTGTGAATGGAACATTCATTCCTGTCTCCCAGGGTTCACCTGGCCAAAGAGAAAGTGTAATTTTTCCATAAACTCAAAAGAAATATTAAGAAGAGGCTGGCATCTTAGACTTGTTTTGTTTTACCTGATATCTTATATCACTATCATAGCCACTTTAAAGTAAATTGTAGGATGTATATACTGCGAGGTAGAAACAAGAAGTGTCTGAACTCATAAAAAATTGAGAGAACCAATAACATTGATACAGTCTTAAGTTACAGCCTTTAACAATTAAATTAATTAATGAGTGACAGGGAATTAGTCAAACAGATATATCCCAAAGGCTGTTATTTTACTTTTATTGACCAAAAAATCTCAGGTGTAGAATTCACTTCCATGTTTTATCTTCAGTTTTAGGTAACTGGGGAATTGTTTGTATGATCTTGATTTCCTCTTCATCTTCAAGGAGTTTATAGTCTAATCAGGGATATAAGACAAGTCTGAAATCCCTCAGAAGTTTGTCATTGGCAATTCTTAAAGCATACATGGTGCAAAGAAAGAGTGAAAGATGGCATGTGTGAGTTGGAACTTGGGTAGGAATATGTGGAGTCCCAAAGTGTGGTTGACTTGTTGAAGACAGAAAGAGACTAGTATCTGAGCCACCTTGTTATGCACCCTGTACGATTTCTCTGAGAAGGAGTATCTGTTAAACCATTCCTATTTAGTGTGTTGGCTGCAGTGGGCAGTGTTCCCAGCCCTAGCTGGAGAAAGGATGATGTGATGATGATAGCTCATGTTGATTAAGGGACCGCTCTGAGCTAGGCACAATTCTTAATGCTTTTACATGTGTTAACTTACTTAATCCTCTAACAATCCATTGAGGTGGGTAGGTGTAACATTTTGCAGATGAGGAAACTAAAACATGAGAGGTCAGGTAACTAGCCCAGCTATAGGTCCTGGAATTCAAACTTGGCCTCTTATGCTTTTTTCAAAAATTTATTGAGGTGAAGTTTATATCATATAAAATTAACCATTTTAAAGTGGACAATTCAGTGGTATTTAGTACATTCACAATGTTATACAACCACTACCTCTATCCAGTTGTAAAACATTTTCACCATCCCCAAATAAAAACCTATATACATTAAACAAGAAGCTCTGCTAGCGTAGTGCCTAAGGCATTTGACTGCTAACCAGAAGGCTGGCAGTTCAAACCCACCAGCCACTCCTTGGAAGGAAGAAGGGGCAATTTACTTCTGTAGTGATACCACTTTGGAAACCTGGGGAGGGGTCGCTGTGAGTCAGATCTGACTCGACGGCAGTGAGTTTAGTTTTTGGTTTGGTTATACCTTAAAGAGTTGTTCTCCATTTCTCTCTCCTCCCAGCCTCTGGTAATCACCAATCTGCATTCTGTCTCTATGGATTTATATATTTTGGGTATTTCATATAAATGGAATCCTATAGTATGTGATATTTTGTGTCTGGCTTCTATCACTTAACATGCTTTTGATGTTTGCCCATATTGTAGCATATATCAGAACTTCATTTCTCTTTAGGGCTGAATAATATTCCATTACACAGATGGATTTATACCATATTTTATGTATTTATCTGGTGGTTTGGCCCTTCACACCTAACCACACTGCTTTACCATCCTGTATATGAACCACCTCACAGCCTCAGTCTTCAGACCTATACAAATTGTGTGGGGCAGAGAGTGGGCAAATTGCCTGCAAGGCCTACTGATCTTGTGTGTGACTCTGGGTAAGTTCTTCACCACTGTAGTCTGTCGTCGTCTGTGTCTCACGGGGCTAGGGGTGTCCTGAATTCAAAAGAGGCACTCAGTAAAAGTTTGTGTGGCAGGATTTTTATTTTGAGATTTTCACTGAACTATTTTCGTGTTTCATTTTTGCTTCAAGCTACATTTTCTTGTACTCCTTGCTCTTCCTCCCTCCCAGTCAACTTGGGTATTTGACAATTTCTTTGATGAATGATGACTTTGCAGAAAACAGAGATTCTGGGTTTTGAATTTTGAAAGTTTAGGCCCAAGTAAAAGAAAAACAATAGGAAGAATGCATGATGATGTAAAAGAACCAAGTCTGATTCTGCATACTGTAATATAAAGATTTCCTAGGTTCAGGGAAGGAGTGAATCAGGGGCAAAGGGAGAAAAGTGTGGATGCTCGGGAGTCCAGAGAGCCGACCCTGGAGTTTTGGACTAAAACTTCTTTCTGCCATATTAGCTGTTATAGTTACTGAAGAGCATTGGTAGAGTGGTGGTGGTGGGGATCTAAGATATCTAACCACATGAGGATGAGAGAAGGCTTCTTGGGGGAAGAAGTGGGATTTGAGCTGAGTTCTGACAGGTAATTTGAGATTTGAGTAGATGAAATCTAGCTTTAAGCTGACTCCTTGTGTGCCCAGAAACTGGTCCTAGGTTGTAAACCTGGTGTTTTGGTTCTCTAATGCTGCTCTAACAGAAAAATACCACAAATGCATGGCTTTAACAAACAGGGATTTATTCTCTTACAGTTTTGTAGGCTAGAAGTCCAAGTTCAAAGTGCCAGTTCTAGGGGCTGGGTGAAAGCCCCTTGACCTTGGGGTTCAGCTCTGCCTTTTGCTCCCAGCCCACTGAAGCTGGAGGCTTCTCATAGACAGCAGCTGGAGGCTTCTCTTAGACAGCTGCTGGCTGCTGAGGCTGACAAAACCAAGGCTAGCAAATACAATGGCACAGTCCCAAAATTATTAAGCAATGCCACTAATTCAAGTCCATTAACAGTGCCAAGATCAGTTATTAACATGGCAGGCCACTGAGATGAAGACTCGGCCAAACACAGCACCCAAGTATGTCCAAAGCTCCAGAAACCTTTTCAATGCTGTTTCTTATATACTGGAAGCAGACCACATCCCCAAGGCAGCTACTCAGCTACTCCAGCAAATTCCACCATGGAGTTGATTACCAGTCTCATCATGGGAAAAACTACACCCAACTGTCCAGCCACTCAAAACCAGGCCCAGCCAAGTTGACACACAACTTAACTACCACACCAGGGTTTGTTCTATTGGCCAATTGAATGAATGGTGGTACCTGATAACTCCTATAGGGAAGGGGGCAACTGATCTGGTGGCAAGACTGGAAGGGGACATGGGCCAGAGAAGCATAGAGAGGTCAATGGGAGGAATTGAGCAACCTTGGGATGGGTGGGGCTGGCCTGGTCCTTGAGGCAGGAGAGTGGATCATCTTCCTCTGAAACAGGTGCATACATCCAGTGGACAGGCTACTGGTCTCTGTACCAGTTCAGACCATTGCTATTCATACCCTAGCTGGATTTCTAGAGGAAAAACAAAGCAGTTGGCCTGGTAACAAAGAGCCCTATCTCCCCCTGCTTCCAACTGTGTCCATGCTGGCACCTACTCCATTGACTTCTGGAGGAGAGTCAGGATTCTGGTAGCAACTCTACCACTAAACTTACTAAAGTATAAGCCACTGTTTCTCAGTGATTAAATGAGGGATTGTACAAGACATCTCTCAGGTGCTATTGTTTTCTTACCTGCCATGAACCTGTGATATTTGGAAGGTGGAATGACAACATGTGTTTGTTTGCTGATACTAATGACTGATAGTTTAGCTTGAGAAGAGTCTTGGCATTTCAATGATGGTTCTCAACATCCCAAATTGACAGATGTTATATATTTGTGTAATAGTTCTCGCTATCTTCCAGGTTTTATAAAAATGACCCATGTTTTGAACAATTTGAACCATGAATCAGAGGGAGAAAGTTTCTGCTAAGCTGGATTGCTCAAGACACTTGAATTGTCATCCTTTTCCTACCTTGCCTAAATATGAAGCAGTTAACCTTTCGAAGGATCACAGGTAGTGCAATGGTTAGGTGCTTGGCTGCTAACTAGAAGGATGATGGTTTGAATCCACCGGCTGCTCTGTGGGAGAAAGATGTGGCAGTCTGCTACCATAATGATTTCAGCCTAGAAAACACTATGAGGCAGTTCTACTCTGTCCTTTGTCCAAGTAAAGACAGAACTGAAACTTTATGTTAAACCCTGGCCTGTTCCTCCTCTGCTCCCTCTGCAAACAGCTCAAGTCTTCGTTTCTTCCAGCAAGCCCTGTATCCTAGCCTACTCTGAAGTTTGGGAAAGGGAGAGTTATTGCTTCTGGAAGTTCTTTACACTTCTAAGGGGCTAGAGGGTTCTGTCATACACCTGGTTTGTAGTTGGAGCTCACTAGGTATAAAGCAGCAGCAGTAAAATTTCCATTACCTTCACTTATACCAGTTTGGAACAATGCAACAATACTCTCCTTGTTTTTGTTGTTTTAAATAGGCAGAGCTCAAGCTGAATAGTTCCTCAGAGCTATGACTTTTCCTTTCTTTCTATCTGAGTATAGAATTCAAGTCCATGAAGTACTAGCTCCTTCATGGTAGGTAAGATTGAAAGTATAGGTACTGGTGATCAAGCAGAATTGGAAAATGCTTGTATAGTCATAGCTAATAGTTCTCTCTCCTTGATTCAATTTGAACTGTATATTTTTTCTTCTCCAGATGACAGAGTATGGTTCAGTTTAGACTATTACTTGGACCATTTTGCTCTAGGAAAAGCATTAGTATTTATAAATAAAATACACATAAAATAGGAGAAGTCAAATATAGGTTTATTGACAACAGAGGCACTATTAATGTTGGAATGGGTTGGTTTGAAATTGAGTTAGTTTTTGTTCTGATTTATGTGTTGTTTGTTTTAGGAGGACTGAGAGTGAGTCGTGAGGGTTTTTAGGAACTGGCAGCTGGGTAGGAGCAGAACTGGTTTTGGTCTGAGTTCCCAGAGGAACAAAATGAGAAGGAGGAGGAAGACAAGGAAGAGAAGGAATGATTTGCATCTCTCTCTGTGTGCTTGATGGTTGTGTATTTAAGCGAGTACATTGCCAGGAAATTGAGAAAGTAAGTGTGTGTGTGTGCTTTATGTCAAGCATAGCTCATTTAAAGTATACCTGTGTGGACATGAGTGTTAGCAGAAAACTGTTATTTATTTCTCTTGAATTTACCCTACTTGTTAAACAAAATTTGACAGATGGTTTGCAGCAAGAGTAATGAGGCCATTACATAGCCAAACTTTATCTTTACCATATCAGTTGTTATGTGGAAAAGGGGGTTTTCTTGGTTTGGGGAGTTCCCTCCCTGCAGAGAGACTCAGATTTATTTAACTGAAAAATTAAGAGAATTGAAAGTTCATTTTCTGAGCTTTACCACATGGGGTAGTTGCTTGTTAAAACCTTTCACCAGGCCCATCTGACTTGAAGGTACAGTGAAATGCTTTATGGCATATGTGAAAATTTTCTGAATGTTAAAGGTTTTCCCATTCTAGTGAAAACTTCAGGGTTGATTTTGGCTTCTCATCCCAGGTTCCCTTATGTTCTGTCTCTATTTTGATGTGTCTGTCCCTCTGTGTGTGTGTTGTTTTTCTCTCTTATGTGTACCAACACCATACTTTGTCATGAAGACACATACATCATCCTTGTGGAGAATGTCCTTATTCTCAGAGAGCCATTCTTCATGTTGGGGACTATGTGGAATGCTGGATATTTTGTATTAGTTTCCCATTGCTGCTGTAACAAATTATGGTTGATTTTCATTATTTAAAGACTTCATATTTGTGAATTTGCCTACTCTCTAAAATTTATTTCTAATCCTCAAATCAGTACTCACAGTACTTTGACTGTTATCTGTGGCCATGTGCAGGGCAGTAAAAAAATTTGAGTTGTCTGACACACACATTCCCAGCTGAGGTTGCATGAGGCAATATTCTGCATTTTTTTTTTTAGCTCTCATACTGTAAACAAATGTCTTTTTTATGATCTGTTTAGTGCCATGTTTTTTGCATTTTAGTGTTTTTCTGGTTATTGCTGTTGAAGATGGCCCCAAGCATAGGGCTGAGGTGCAGTCTTGTGCTCATAAGCACAAGACTGTGATGTGCCGTACAGAGAAAATGCATGTGTTAGATAAGCTTCATTCAGGCATGAGTTAGAGTGCTGTTGGCAGAGGTTCAATGTTAATGAATCAACAATATATAGTAAATAAAGTGTCTTTAAAGTAAAACACACATAAAACAACATTATAATTGATCAGTTAACGAAAATGTTGCGACATTAGGTTCTAACAGGAATCTAACCCTGTGTTTTCCATAGGAGCAATGGTTCAATATTCACTAGTCACTGTTCTCAGTGACTTTATAGAATGTAACTACCATGAATAGCAGGAATAGACTGTTCCAAAAACTTGGTGGCTTAAAACAACACAAATTTATTATCTTACAGTTCTGGAGGTTAGAAGTTCAAAATGGGTCTCACTGGTTAAAATCAAGGTGTTGGCAGGGCTGTGTTTCTTTGGAGGCTCTAGGGGAGAATCTGTTTCCTTGCTTTCTCTAGCATCTAGAAGCCACTTGCATTCCTTGACTCATAGCCTTGCACCTCTCTGATCTCTGCTTCTGACTCTCTTTCTCTGACTCTGGCTCTTCTGTTCTGTCTCTCCCTTTTCAGGACCCTTGTAATTACACTGGACCCACATGGATAACCCTGGATAATCTCCCCATCTCAAGATCTGTAATTTAATCACACCAGCAAAGTCCCTTGCCAAGTAAGATAACATATTACAGAGTCTTGGGATTAGGATGTGGACATATTTGTGGTGGTGGTCATTATTCTGCCTACTACATAGGCAGGAAGCCTTCAAGTGGTAAAAGTGGACATATTTCTGAACTTCTGGAATAACCCTCATTTTGTTATTGAAGAGTGATTATTCCTGTTCCTGTTCTCTAGAACATAAACTGTACAACATAGCTTCTTAGCTTCACTCCTGTCCATGGAACAACTGATTCAAAGGCAATCTTGTTTTACCTATTGTTTCCTTTCTTCTTTCTTGGCTCCCAAGAAAAGATTCCATTCAGCAACTTATACACATTTTGTTTCATGACATTGATTGCAATCCCTTCAATGTAACATCATTATTTCCTCTTCTTCTTTGGGTTCCCTGTTTCCATTTGTCCTTCTTTCCTGTGTTCTGAGCTTTGTTTTTGGGCAAATGCTACTCTTTGGATCTGGAATGGTTGATTATATTGAGGAGTACAGTCCTCCCTGGTGTTATTATTCACTTCATAGGCCTGTCTGTTGTTTGGCTGAGAGTTGATCCCTAGAGCTGGGTTCAGTTCCAGGTTTGAAGGGTACAAAGGACCATAGTCTCAGGAGTTCCACTAGTCTCTATCAGACCAATAATTCTTTTTTTTTTTTTTTTTAATGATTTTGAATTTAGTTTACATTTTTTTTCTCCACTCTGTCCAGGACCTTCTACTGTGATCCCTTTCAGAGCAGTTGGTAGTGGTAGCGAGTACCATCTAGTTCTGGTCTCAGGCTAGTGGAAGCTGTGGTTCCTGTGGCCCATTAGTTCTTTGGACTAATTTTTTTCCTTGACTCTTTGATTTCTTTGCCCTTCGTGGTTCCAGATGAGGAGAGACCAATAGTTGCATCTTAGATGTCTGCTTGAAGCTTTTAAGACCCTGGTTGCTACTCACCTAAGTAAGATGTAGAAGATTGTCTTTGTGGACTGTGTTATACCAGTTGATCTAGTTGTCCCTGGAGTCTATGGTCCTAAATCCCCAAGCCCAGTGAGTCATTCCCACAAAGTATTTGTTTATGGCCAAGAAGTTTTCAGAACTTTGCCCCTTGTATGTTCTGCAATATCTTTGGATATATTTACTGCACATACAAATACATATCCTCTGCAAAACCTATATATACTCATGGGATGTATAAGAATATCCTCTGTAGGTATACTCCCATTTGCCTTCCCACATTTGTTCAGCTTGCATGTCTACCTCTGTATCTACTTGTAGATGTTTGTTACTATTATTGCAAGATTGTGCATACAATACTATTTACCTTTATTGCTTTTACTTTCGTGCACCTCTCAATGATTTCTTTTGCCATTGGTCATGTTGCTGTCCTCCCCCTTATTGTGTATTGCCTTTCCCTTCATCTCTGTTACTAACAGTCTGCTCTTTTGTTAGTGATTTACCCTCCTTTTCCCTCCCATCCCTGTTAACCATCAATGAATGTTTCTTTCTGAGTGTAAACGTTTTCTTGACTTTTATAATAGTAGTCTTATGCAATATTTGTTCTTCTGTGATTGACTTACTCAACAGATGAGGTGTTTCATGGATTCCTCATTATTCTTTAATGCTGTGTAGTATTACATTGTGTGTATGTATGATATACACTTTACCGTTTTTTAAAGAGAGGTAATAATGGAGAAAAGATTGAAGTTGTCAATGATTTCATGTTACCTAGTTCCACAATCAACACTAATGGAAGCAGCAGTCATGACATCAGATGATGTATTACACTGGGCAGATCTGCTGCAAAAGACCACTTTAAAGTGCTGAAGAGCAAAGATGTCTCTTTGAAGACTAAGGTGCACCTAACCCAAGCCATGGTGTTTTCAGTAGTCTCATATGCATGTGAGAGCTGGACAATGAGTAAGGAAGACTGAAGAAGAATTGATGCTTTTGAGTTTGGTGTTGGCAAAGAATACTGAAAGGACCATGGGCTGTCAAAAGAACGAACAACTCTGTCCTGGAGGAAGTGCAGCTGGAATGCTCCTTGGAAGAGAGAATGGCCAGACTTCGTTTGACCTGTTTTGGTCATGCTGTCAGAAAGGACCATTCCCTGGAGAAGGCTATCATGTTCGGTAAAGTGGAGAGTCAATGAAAAAAGGGAAGGCCCTCAACAAGATGGATTGACACAGTGGCTGCAATGATGGATTGTGAGGCTGGCACACGACCGGGCAGTGTTTTGTTCTGTTGTACATAGGGTACCTATGGGTCAGAGGGGACTCTACAGCACCTAAGAACAGCAACAACAACAAATGGAAGCACAAAGAGGTAAAGAAAATTGTCTGGATCACTTAGCCTGTTCTTTTTTCTCCCAAACCCTTGTTCTTTTTTCTCACATCTTAGGATTGTTAATGACATGGGCACAGTCATTTGCAAAAAACTAACTGACTTGAAATTAAACAAAGAAATAAAATAAAGAATGGGGATTGTGGAAGGGTGGAGAGAAAGCTGAAACACCTGGGGCAAACAGGACGCAGGTGAGGTGGCAGGAGCCAGTACCCTCAGGCCTATATATACTATATTGTTGAGAGTGGCGGCTGGATGTTTTCCCTCTCTGTTCTTCCCACAGCAGAAGCTGGTCAGGCAGGCTCTGAGCTGAGCATAGTTGAAGAGTGTCCCTCGGCATGGTTGTGTAGGTGCATGTGTTTGGTGGAGAGGATATGTGAGCAGAGATCAGAAGACTTGTGTGTTCTGGCCCCAGCTTTGCTTCTGCGCAGTGGTGTGACTTTGAGCCATGATTTCCTCTCTTTGAACCTTAGTTTCCTTATTTGTAAATTGGAGCTTATACCACTTGCCCTTTTTCCTCATGAAGCAGATGGAGTAATGTGGGTACAAATGCTTTGTAAAGTACTATCCACATATAAGCTGTTACTCCCTGGTGGAGAGCCTGTGAAAACAGGAATACTGGCATGTGTGCACATGTGTCCTCCCAGAAGAGGCTGTGTTACATTGAGGGTGTCATTGTTTCAGGCCTCCCCGTAATTACAAGGTGGCTTATGTAGGTGCTGGTGCTAAGCTTGCCAAGCAACGAGTTATTACCAAAGGAGAAGGAGAGCTTGTAGAACGGATGCCCAGTTCTGCTGCCCAGGGCATGTGAACTGCTGTAATGCCGTTTTTTCATTTTATCTGAAATGGGAAGCAAGAGGACTCACTTGCATTCACTTGAAACCCACATAGCTGGGAGTTGTGCAGGGACCGGGTTATGGGGACTTACCCTCAGTCTCTACCTATGGTGGGTAATAATTGAGGTGATCATGTAATTTATCATCCAAATGGGCACTTTTGAGGATGAAAGAGGGAGCTAATAATAATTATGCTGGCAAAACAGGTATAACCCTGGACTGTACAAGGCTGGGATATATGATCACTCCAGTAATAGCATTGGATATCTTAGTCCACTGCAAGCATAGGTAATATTGCATGATGGGCAGATTGCCTGTTGTCTCCTCACTCAGGGCATTCTACCCCTCTTCTTTCCAGCATCCCTTCTTTTGTCATCTCCTTCTTGAGACACCTTTCCCCTTAGTGTCTGATGAAATGCTAATACTTACCCCACTTGATAATTTGCATATAAAAGAAGTATCAGTAGACATGGAGTTGGAAGATGCAGAATACTAGTAATCAGCTTTGCTTCAGATAGGCCTCCTTACTTCTCTGAGACTTAGTTTTCTCATCTGCAGTATGGGAATAACATACCAGCTTTACAGGATTGCTGTGCAGACCAACTAAAAGAATGTACATGTGCAGATTAAACAAAAAAATTTACATCAAAGTGATTAGTAGCTAATGAAGTGTTAGTACAAATGTAGATTTTTATTAACTAGATTACAAAGGAGGAGTATGGGACATAATAAGCCAAAAAACTAATTTATAATAGAATTTGTAGTCTCAAAGGAAGTGAGACATTTTTGGGTAGATTGGCCTTTTTTGGATACCCTCAACTCATGCCATGTAGGCATTTGTCCATGTAAATAACTGACCTTGGTGTGCACGGTTTTGTGGAGACAGGCATCCAAGTTTGAATCTGTCCTAGTTGTATGCCCCTGGGCAAGATTCTCAACTTCTTTGAGTCTTGGGTTCCTTGTCTATATAAAGGGGATCCATAATCTCTAACTCTGGATCCTGGTGGTAATTGTGTGAGAGAACATCTACAAAACACCCAGTACAGTGCCTGGCATACAGGGGCGCTCAGGACATCAGGCATCCATTTCTTCTTTGATCCTTCCCAGGGACATTGAGGTATGAAATGGGAAGCTGGTGTAGAGTACCCTAATGGAGCTCTCTTTGTAGATGGCTTCTCTCACAACATTATTGTTTCATGATGGCCTCTGTACTCAACAGATTAAGATTTACTGGAAATCTTGCTCCAAGAGATTCAGAACAGAGAACTTGGAGTTAGAGGAAGGATGAAGAATCAACAAGAAATTAGGTAGAATTTTTTTTTTTCCTCTTGGTCTTTCTTTGCTTAATTTTGTTCCATCCACAGTTAACCATGGGAGATTAGAAGGGCAGCATTTGCGCAGGGAGAAAGCTGAGCAGGCAGAAATGCATAGGTAAGAAGGACACAGAGAAGGGATAACCACAGGGAAGAGGTGGGAGAACTGTTATGTTGTAAGATTGTAATCAGTGTTGTGAAACAAAATGTGCCTGGCCTGTAAAACAAATATGCTTTGTAAAGTTGCACCCAAATCACAATAACAATTAAATAAATAAATAAAATAAAATAAAAATTGTTCTATCCATCCATCCAGCATTTGTTAAGTACTTAAGATATGCAAGTTGATGTGGAGGTGTGTGTTACAGATTTAATTGTGTCTTCCCAGAAGATAAGTTGATGTCCTAACCCCTGTATCTGTGTGACCTGGTTTGGAAATAGAGTTTTTTTTTAGACAGTGTCATCAGTTAAATTAAGGTGTTACCTGTGTGTGACCTCCTGGGTGCTGTCTTATAAGATAGGCACAGAGACAGAGGCACATGGGGAAGACACTCTGTGAAGATGAATCTATCAGCCAAGGGATGCCAAGAAATACTTTGAGCTACCAGAAGCTGGAAGAGAGAAGGAAAGATCTTCTCAGATGTACAGAAAGGGCATATCCTGCTGCTGAGACCTGAATTCAGATTTCTGGCCTCCAGTATTATGAGACAATAAATTTATGCTCTTTAAAGCCACCCTGCTTTGTGGTATTTTGCTACAGGAACCCTAGGAAACTAAGATAGGGGATACATAGCCTTGCAGATTTAAAGAGGACTAGGAACTTTTAAGTGTAAGATGATTGAAACCAATGGCTCCGGGGCTTAGTACAGGTATGTATTAATCATGACAATTTTAGGTGCAAGTGACAAAAACACAACTTAAATTTGCAAAAGCCACAGTGAGAATTGATTGGCTCATGTAACTGAAAAGCCTGGGACTGGACACAGGCGTGTGGGTTTATGATTTTACCCTTCTTCACAGCCCATTGACAGATTTCCGTGGCTTTACAGCATTCACATTTTGAGTCTCTATAACCCTTTAGGTGGCATAGAGCCTAAGGCATTTGGCTGCTAACCAGAAGGCTGGCTGGCTGTTCAAACCCACTCCTTGGAAGGAAGATGGGGCAATCTACTGCCATAGTGATACTTGGAAACATAAGGAGGGGTTGCTATGAGTTGGATCCGACTTGGCGACAGTGAGGTTTTTTTTTTTTCATCCCTGCTTAATTAGGAAGGAGAGGGCATTTTAGCCCTTCAGTCAGCAGTTATTTGCTTCCCCCTCCAGGGCCGAATCAAAATGATGGACTGAGAGGTGAGTGTGGTTTGTGAGTACCTTTTGTGTTTAAGTTTGGGCAGGTATGTGAGCCCTGACCTGTCATGCCAAGTGAACTGAAATTCTGCAACAGGTTGGAGTATGCAGTTTTTGATGATCTTGGCCATTTATTTCTAGAGGATGATTGAAATACCTAGGATTAAATCCAGTGTGGAGGGTTCTGAATGGGTCGGGTAATACAAGTAGCTGAGTCTGACTTTGTAAGGGTGGGATTGGGTTAATTGTATCTGGAAGCCATTTTTTTCCCCCTCTCCCTTTCCCTTGAGAAAAGGGCAGATGAGCACTTCACAATTTGATCCCAGACCACTTTTTCTTTCTATATTACAAACTGGCCCAGCTGGTCTCCTTCTTGTTGTTGTTGTTATGTGTCATCAAGTCGGCCCCGACTCATAGCGACCCCTCCTTGGATTTCCGAGGCAGTATCACTACGGAAGTAGATTGCCCAGCCTTCCTTCTGAGGAGTGGCTGGTGGGTTTGAACCCCCAGCCTTGTGGTTAGCAGTCAAGTGCGTTAGGCACTATGCTACCAGAGCTCCTGCTGGTCTTACCATACCCTAAATATATTGTGCTTTCCTGTATTTATATCATTCCTGATATAATTTGCTAGAGTAAACTCTGTTAGGCTGTTTTTTGCTCAGTTCCAATTAATTGTTCATTGTATAGCTTTTTATAGTATCTACAGCTACAGAAAGCAGACAAAACCCTCTCCTTTGATCTTTATGGCATTTACTTTGTAAACTATTTTGGCCCTAATAATTTGCTGCATACTATTGCTTTCTTTAAATATGTTTTCTTTATCCCAGTTTGATTGTAAACTCCTGGAAGGTAGGATCTAGCCTTATAATGTGTTGTATTTTCCCATTATTCTTGGCAAATGGTTGATTCATATTTTAAACAATGTATGTCTAGACTGCCAAGTGAGGATGGTAGATGGAATGCACAAATCTTTTGCTTTCTCCTAAAACCCCATAAGAGTAGAGCAAACAGATTAAAAAAGGCAGAAACTCACAGGGCAAGATTGTAAGAGTGGCAGCAACAACAAAAGATTTTTGAAAAAAATTGTGGTAAAATATATATAACATAAAACTACCATTTTAGTGCCTAAGGCATTTGACTGCTAACCACAAGGCTGGGGGTTGAAACCCACCAGCCACTCCTCAGAAGGAAGGCTGGGCAATCTACTTCCGTAGTGATACTGCCTCGGAAACCCAAGGAGGGATATCTGTGAGTTGGATCTGACTCAATGGCAGGGAGTTTTTTTTTTTTTTAAATCAGTGATACTTACTAAGGACATTCACATTGTTGTACAACCATCACCTCTGTCTAGTTCTAGAACATTTCATCACCACAAAACGCAGACCTATATCCATTAAATAGTCACTCCGCATTCTTCCTTTCGCTTAGCCCCAGGCAATTACTATCTGCTTTCTGTCAATATGAATTTTCCTGTTCTAGATATTTTGTATAAATGGAATCATACACTATGTGGCATTTTGGTATCTGGTTTGTTTCACTAAAATAATATCTTCAAGGTTTATCCTTGTTGTAGCATGTGTCAGTACTTCACTCCTTTGTATGACTGAATACTACTTCATTACATGGATATACCACATTATCTTTATCCATTCATTAGCTGACAGATATTTGGGTTGTTTCTATTTTTGTCTATAATGCTGCTGTGAACATTTTGTACAAGTTTTTGTTTGAATACCTGTTTTCATTTCTCTTGGGTATATACCTAGAAGTAGAATTGCTGGGTCATTTGGTTTAACTTATTGAGGAACTGCTAAACTGTTTTCCACAGTGACTTTACTATTTTACATTCCCAGCAGCAATGTATGAGGGTTCTAATTACTCTACATCCTTGCCAACAACTAATTGTTTTATTTATTTATTTTTAATTGTAGCTATCCTAATGGGTGTGGAGAAGTATCTCATTGTGTTTTGATTAGGGATTTGCATTACCCTAATGGCTAATGAGGATGGGCTCTGGTAGTATAGTGCCTAAGGCACTTGACTGCTAACCAGAAGGCTGGCAATTCAAACCTACCAACCACTCCTCAGAAGGAAGGTTGGGCAATCTCCTGTAGTGATACTGCCTCGGAAACCCAAGGAGGGGTCGCTGTGAGTTGGGTCTGACTCAATGGCACATAACAACAACAACGATGGCTAATGATATTGAACATATTTTCATGTGAGTAACAGACTTTTGCAAGCTGGAAAAGAGATGAGGAAAATTGGACCCTAAGTCAGCAGGAGAAAAAGCAGAGAATCAATTTGATTTGCACTGCACAATTCCTTCAAAGCCTGAGAATTGATGGCACAAGTGCCTCAGGAAGTTGTAAGACCCAAGATGTCCTCTCCTATTGCAAGTAGTCTGGTGATTGTCCTTCCATTACTTTGGCAAAAAGCTGGAAGTTTCTTCTGTGGAAAGGGTAAACCACAGGAAACCCTAAGCACCATTGGAGGTGAGAGTTCATTACAAACAACAAGGGATTAATTTAACATGCATAGTAAAACAATCCTCATCTACTACTCAGTGATCTTTGGCACAAAGGACTATGGCAGGTGGACTTTCACCTCCAAAACAGGGTTTGGGAAGATACCAGCCCAAGAAGAGAGCTGAAAATGTTTCATTTGGAAATTCCTCAGTTAAATGGTCTGGCCAGATTGCCCTATAGTGAAGTTCCAGATGACAAGCCCCCCTCATTTTCAGAGATTTCAGTGAGTTTTTCATTGTCTTCTTTTAAAAATGGGCAGAAATCTAAGGATTGCCTGACTTCTGTGAAAAGCCTCTAACATGAATGACAGTGACCAGAACAAACAAGAAAGAATTTGGAGGAATCAGGGATGTTGCTAGGAGATGAAAACAAAGGAAAAAAAAAACAAACAAACTATTAGTAATATAGTTGGAGAGATAGGAATATATGCTATAATTCTGAACTAAGAACAGGTTATCATAAAAAAGAATGTTGTGTTGTTATGTGCCATTGAGTCGGACCCAACTCATAGCGACCCCTCCTTGGGTTTCCAAGGCAGTATCACTATGGAAGTAGATTACCCTATCTTCTGTCCGAGGAGTGGCTGGATGCAGAGCATAAAAGAAGAGCTCTTGAGAATTAAAAACATGAAGCAGAAATTTAAAATCTGTAGAAGGCAATTTTTCTAGAAAGTAGAGTTAAAAAAAAAAAAAAAGCAGAGATGAAATTAAAAGAAAAAGGAAATTTCAGGAGGTCCAACATCCACATAATTGGAGTTCCAGATACAAAGAAAGAGAAGAAATAAAGAATTATTTCCAGAAAATTTCCTAGAATTAAAGGAAATCATTTTCTAGGTTGAAAGATTCCACCAAATACCTCCCATAAAAATAGACTCACACCAACACATATGTCTTAGTTCTCTAGTGCAGCTATAACAGAAATACCACATTTGGATGGCTCTAACAAACAAATTTATTTTCTCACAGTTTAGGAGGGTAGAAATCTGAATCCATGATGCTGGCTCCAAGGCAAGGCTTTTTCTCTCCTGGCTCTGGAGGAAGGTTCTTGTCTTTTCTGAGCTTCTGCCCCTGGGTAATTTTCATGTGGTTTAGCCTCTCTCTTTCCCCATCTCTGTTCTGCTCCCTTGTTTAATCTCTTTTATATCTCAGCAGAGAGTAACTCAAGATACACCCTGCAATAATCCTGCCTTGTTACTATGACAAAGACAACTCATTCCCAAATGGAATTATAACCACAGGCATAGAGATTAGCATTTCCAACACATATTATTTGGAGACATAATTCAATCTATAATAACACATGCCTGGAAATTTTCAGATTAGGGGCTGAGAACTTGTAACTATCCTATGGGACAGAGTAGAACTGCCCCATAGGATTTCTAAGGCTATAAATCTTTATGAAAGCAGACTGCCACATCTTTTCCTGTGAAGCAACTGGTAGGTTTCAACTTTTGACCTTGTGGTTAGCTGCTGAACACTTTAACCATTGTGACACCAGGGCTTACTGTGTGTTGAAATTGACTTGAAGGCAGTGTCGATGGACTGTGCCAAGGGGGCAAGGAGTCCACATCTTCTGACCTCCTCTAACCCCATAAGAGGAAGACAGATTCACCATCAGCAGCTGAAGGCCTATTCCTGTGAGGCCAGACATGCTGCCTCCCTCCAGCCCTTTCACCATCCCTGACACCAACTGTTCCTTCCTGCAGCACCCACCACCTCTCTCCTGGGTTCAGTAATTTGCTGCAGTGGCCACACAGAACTCAGAGATTATGGGGTTTATTAGGGAAGCAACAGGATACAATTCAAGTTAAGGAACATGCTCAGTCTCTCTCAGCCTGCTGTCTCTCAGCCAACAGTCTCTCACAGTCTCTTTCCCAGCATTGTATGTCTCTCAGTGTCTCTCTCAACAATGCATGTCTCTCAGGAGCATGTTTCTCTCAGCAGCATGTCTTTCTCAGCCAGCATTCAAAGAGACTTCTCCTCTAGGAGGCCTCCTTTTAAGCGTGGTAGAATGGCCAAATTAACCAATTCCAATATTAGAATTTCATACACCTGAGAGAGAGAGAACTTCCCAGAAAATTACTTCATGCTGCTCCCAACAGAAATACCCCAGGTGGATAACTAACAATCAGGAGCTACTTGGTTGCTCATGGCAAATTCCACCATGGAGTTTACAAAGACTTATGGCTACAAAAGCCACACTACGTAATTTATTACACTGCATACTGGAAAAGCATCAAAA
>NW_006921657.1:217305-228593 GCF_000298275.1 Orycteropus afer afer | reverse complement strand
CTAAGAATTTGGCATTGAACTATTAGCAATTACAAAGAAAACAAAACTAACAATCAGAAAAAACAATTTTTATCTCCTAGGAAAGTAAAACTGTGCAGGAAAGAAAATAATTGCAATTTTCTATATCTTTCACAGTCATAGCATGAGAAATATTTACATAGTTATAGTAAGAACACAAAATATGGACTGTTTTTGAAAAATGGAGGCGGGCATAAGAGTCTGCATGTATAGTGTAGTAAGAGTAAGGTGCATAGTAAGAAATCAATAGATAATGCCTCAAATTAAAAAATCAAGAAGTAATAAAATTTGTTTGTAAATTAGAGACAGGTAGGAAAATGAAGAATTAATCCAAAGAGGTGGAGGAAGGGGAGATGAGAGGAGACAAAGGAGGACTAGAGAGTTGATTTTTAAAGGTGAATTCTATTAGTAATACCTTTTGTTGAAAGTTGTTGCTATTGAGTTGATTCCAACTGATGGTGACCCCCTGTGTGCAGAGTAGAACTGCTCCACAAGGTTTTTAAGACTGTGACCTTTTGGAAGCAGACCACCAGGCCAGTCTTCCAAGGTGCCTCTGGGTGGGTTCAAAGTGCCAACTTTTCAGTTAGTAGTCAAGTGCTTAACCTTTTGCACCATTCAGCCGCCTTTGAGATTTGTTTTTGTGTAACAAACCACAGGGAACTTTTTGATTCGGTAAACTGTGTACACCTGACTTTGCAAAACAAACAAGTAAAAAAAAAAAAAATTGATTAAAACCTTGAGGAAAATATGCTATTTGGATTGTTGATATTTACCCCTGCTTCTTTTATAGTTCTTAAATATTCTACAATGGGAATGTGCTTCTTTTAATAATAATACAAAAAATTTTAATACATTGATTGATGAGAATGATGGATGAGGATTCTTGGTGAGTCTCCATGGAGTAAATGCTCTATTGTGATTCTCTCCCAAGGGAGAAGTTTTTTATTGCATCATAGAATTACAGGAATTCAAAAATAGAAATACAGAGCAGTTTGGGTTGGTTGACAAGTGATAGGATTCCTATGAGTTCTTCCCAGAACCAAGGCATTTTGACCCCTTCTCACTGCTGACCTTAGTGTTGACTCATCCCTGATGTTTCCTGGGTATGAAAGGCATCCCCTCATTCCTCACCCTGGGTTGCTGTGCCAAGCTGTGTGTATTTAGCTCCTTTAGAATCTTGCCTCATAAATCAGCCTGTCTCACCCTTCACTGTGAGAATGGCTTTTCTCTGCATTTCTTCCCATTAGACCCTTGGTTTTGCTGATATTGGGAAGTAATATGGAGCTACTTGGATCTAACAAAATGTGGAAATTATCAAACAATATTAATATCACATGCAAGTAAAATTTTCAGCAGTGCATTGACAGAGGACTGCTACAAATTCAAGCTGGAGTCAGAAGAGGCTGTGGAACAAGGGATATCATTGCTAGTGTCAGATGGATCTTGGCTGAAAGCAGAGAATATCAGAAAGATGTTTACCTGTGTTTTATTGACTCTGCAAAAGCATTCGACTGTGTGGGTCATAATAAATTATGGATAACATTGTGAAGAATGGGAATCCCAGAACACTTATTGTGCTCATTCAGAAGCCATACATAAACCAAGAGGCAGTCATTCACTCAGAACAAGGAGATACTGTGTGGTTTAAAATCAGAGAAGGTGTGTGTTAGGGTTGACTCTTTTCACCAGATTTACTCAATCTATATGCTGAGCAAATAATCTGAGAAGCTGGAGTGTATGAAGAAGACTGTAACATTAGGATTAGAGGAAGACTCATTAACAATCTGTGATGTGTAGATGACACACACACACACATCACAACCTTCCTTTCTGAAAGTGAAGAGGACTTGCAACACTTACTAATGAAGATCAAAGAGTATAGATTACACCTCAACATAAAGAAAACAAAAATCCTCATAGCTAGATAGATAAGCAATATCATGATAAATGGAGAAAAAGTTGAAGTTGTCAGGGATTTCATTTTACTTGGATTCACAATCAACACCCATGGAAGCAGCAGTCAAAAAATCAAATGACGTATTGCATTGGGAAATCTGCTGCAAATCACCTCATCTTGAAGGACAGTGGTGGTACCATTTTACAATCCCACCAGCAGTGTATGAGAGTTCTAATCTCTCCACCACCCTTGTCAGCATTTGTTGTTTTCTGACTTGTTGAACTTTGCTATTATTGCTGGCATGAGATGATATCTCATTGTTGTTTAGATTTGCATGTCTTGGGAGCTCTGGTAGCATAGTGGCTAAGGCACTTGACTGCTAACCAGAAGGCTGGCGGTTCAAACCCACCAGCCACTCCTCGGAAGGAAGATGGGGCAATCTACTTTCGTAGTGATACTGCCTGGGAAACCCAAGGAGGGGTCGCTATCAGTCGGGTCCGACTCAATGGCACATAACAACAACAACAATGGCTAATGATGGAAGATTGGGCAATCTACTTCCGTAGAGATACCGTCTCGGAAACCCGAGGAGAGGTTGCTGTGAGTCGAACCGACTAAACGGTAGTGAGTTTGGTTTTTAATGGCTAATTATCTCAAACATTTCTTCATATTATATTGGCTGCCTCAATACTTTCTTTGGTGAATTGTCTGTTCATATCCTCTGCCCATTTTTAAATTGGATCATTTATCTTTTTGGTGTTGAAGTGCTGAAGTTTTCTATAAATTTTAGAAAAAGTCCTTTGTTGGATGTATCCTTTCTAAATATTTTTTCCAATCCATAGGTTCTCTTTTTACTCTTTTAGAGAATCTTTTGATGTGCATAAGAATGTAATTTTTAGAAGATCCTAGACATCTAGTTTATTGCTTGCTGTTTCTGCATTTTTTGGTTATGTTTGATAGTCTATTTATGCCATAAATTAGGACTCCTAAATTTGTCTCTCTCTCTCTATATATATATATATACTTTTTTAAAATGGTCTTTATAGTTTTAGGTTTTATGTTTAGTTCTTTGATCCATCTTGAGTTTGTTTTTGTTTTTGGCGTGAGGTATGGATCCTGTTTCACTTTTCTGCAAATAGTGGTTTTGCCAACATCACTTGTTAAAGAGACTTTCTTTTCCCCATTTAATGGATTCTGGCCCTTTGTCAAAGATCAGCTGTCCATAGGTGCATGGATCTATTTCTGGATTCTAAACTTATTCCCTTGGTCTGTCTGTCTGTCATTGTACCGATACCAGGCTGTTTTGACTTCCATGGTTATATAATAGGTTTTGAGATTGGGAAGTGTGAGTCCTCCTACTTTGTTCTTCTTCTTCAATAGTGCTTTGTTTATCTATAACCTCTTTCCTTTCCATATAAAATTAGTGATTTGTTTTTCCATCTCCTTAAAAAATGTTTAAGGAATCTAGATCAGGATTGCATTGTATCTATAGATTGCTTTGAATAGTATTGACATTTTCACAATCTTCAGTCTTCCTATCCAAGAGCATGGTATGTTCTTCTGTTTACGTAGGTCTTTTAGTTTCTAGTAGTAGTGTTTTGTAAAATCTTTGTACACATTTTTTGTGTCTCTGGTTAGATTTATGCCTACATATTTTATCTTCTTGGTAGCTATTGTAAATGAAATTGTTTTCCTTATTTTCTTTTCGGAGATCTCTTTGTTGATGTAGAAGAATCTGAGTGATTTTTTTATGTTGTTATGTTATGTTATGTTATGTTGTTCTTGTGTCCTGCCAGTTTGCTTTACCTTTTAATTAGTTCTAGTAGTTTTCTTGCTAAGTCTCTGGGATTTTGGGTATATAGGATCATGTCCTCTGAAAATGTTGTTTTTGTTAGGTGCCATTGAGTCGATTCTGACTCATAGAGACCCTGTGTACAACAGAAAAACACTACCCAGTTCTGCGCCATCCTCACAATCCTTGCTTTCCTTGAGCCCCTTGATGCAGCCACAGTGTCAGTCCATCTCATTGAGGGTCTTCCCCTTTTTCTCTGACCCTCTACTTTACCAAGCATGATGTCCTTCTCCAGGGAATGGTCCCTTCTGACAACATGACCAAAGTGGGTGAGACAAAGTCGGGCCATTTTTGCTTCTAAGGAACATTTTGGGTGGACTTCGTCCAGGCCAGGTGTGTTCATTTTTCTAGCTGTCCAAGGTATTTTTAGTATTCTTTGCCAACACCACAGTTCAAAGACATCAACTCTTCTTTGATCTTCCTTATTGTTCATTGTCCAGCTTTCACATGAATAGCTTGGGTTAGGCACACTTTAGTCTTCAAAGTGACATTTTTGCTCTTTAACACTTTAAAGATGTCTTTTGCAGTAGATTTGTCCAGTGCAGTACGACATCATATTTATTGTCTACTACTACCAAGGGTGTTGATTGTGGATCCAAGTAAAATGAGATCTTTGACAACTTCTGTCTTTTCTCCATTTATCATGATGTTGCTTATTGGTTGAGTTGTAAGGATTTTTATTTTCTTTATGTTGAGGTGTAATCCATACTGAAGACTGTAGTCTTTAATCTTCATCAGTAAGTACTTTAATTCCTCTTCACTTTCAGCAAACAAAGTTGTATCATCTGCATAACACAGGTGGTTAATGAGTCTCAATCCAATCCTAATGCCATGTTATTCTTCATATAGTCCAGCTTCTCAGATTATTTGCTCAGCATACAGGTTGAATAAGTATGGTGAAAGGATGCAACCCTGATGCACACCCTTCCTGATTTTAAACCATTCAGTAGCCCCTTGTTCTGCTCAAATGATAGCCTGTTGATCTATATCATGAGCACAATTAAGTGTTCTGGAATTCCCATTTTTCTCAATGTCATCCATAATTTGTTTTGGTCCACACAATGCCTTTGTATAGTCAATAAAACACAGGTAAACATCTTTCTGGTATTCTTTGCTTTCAACTAAAATCCATCTGACATTAGTGACAGTATCCCTCATTCCACATCCTGTTCTGAACCCAGCTTCCATTTCTAAAAGTTCCCTGTCAATATACAACTGCAACCTTTTTTTGAATCATCTTTAGCAAAAGTTTACTTTCATGTGATATTAATGATATTGTTTGATAATTTCCATGTTCTGTTGGATCACCTTTCTTTGGAATAGGCACAAATACGGATCTCTTCCAGTCAGTTGGCCAGGTAGCTTTTTTTCAAATTTTCTGGCATAAATGAGTAATCACCTCCAGCAGTGCATCCATTTGTTGAAACATCTCATTGGGTATTCCATCAATTCCTGGAGACTTATTATTGTTATTTTTAGCCAATTCCTTAGGGCGCCTTCAGCTTCTTCCTTCAGTACCATTGATTCTTGATCATATGCCATCTCCTGAAATGGTTGAATGTTGAACGATTCTTTTTGGTTCAGTTACTCTTGTGTATTCCTTCCATCTTCTTCTGATGTTTCCTGCATTGTTCAGTATTTTGCCCACAGAATCCTTCAGTATTTCAACTCAAGACTTGATTTTTCTTTTAGTTCTTTTAGCTTGAAAAGTACTGAGTGTCTTCTTACCTTTTGGTTATCTAATTCCAGAGATTTGCACATTTCATTATAATACTTTATCTTCTTGAGCCTCCCTTTGAAATCTTTGGTTCATCTATTTTATTTCATCATTTCTTCCTTTTGTCTTAGCTTCTTTCCTTTCAAGAGCAAGTTTTGGAGTCCCTTCTGACATCCATTTTGTTCTTTTCTTCCTCTCTTGTCTTTTTAATGACATTTTGCTTTCTTCATGGATAATGTTCTTGATGTCATCCAACAACTTTTCTGGTCTTTGATCACTGGTATTCAATGAATAGATTTTACTATCAAGAATAGATTTTACTATTCTTCACATGGTCTCTAAATTCAGATGGGATATACTCAGGTCACATTTTGGCTCTTGTGGACTTGTTTTAATTTTCTTCAGTTTCACTTAAGCTTGCATATGAACACTTGACTGTCTTTTACACAGTCACCTTCTGGCTTTGCTTTGACTGATGATATTCAGCTTCTGCACAGATGTAGTCAATTTGATTTCTGTGTATCCCATCAGGCTAGGTTCATGTGTGTAGCCACCATTTGTATTGTTGAAAAAAGGTATGCACAATGAGTAAGTCATTAGTCTTGCAAAATTCTATGATCACATGATGTCTGGCATCATTTCTAACTGACACTTCTTTGTTTTCAACTTTCACATTCTAATCACCAGTGATTTTCAATACATCTTAATTGCATATTTGTTCAGTTTCAGACTACAGATGTTGGTACAATCTTTAATTTCTTTATCTTTCACTTTGGTAGTTGGTGCATAAATTTGAATAATAGTATCGGTAAAAACAAACATTAATCTATGAGTAGATACATAGGTAGACAGGCTGAATGATCAAATATGTCTAGGCAAAAGGGAATATACTCATGACCATATATAAGGTTGGCAGACAATATTTCTACATACGTATTTGTATGTGCTATAAGAATGTCCATATAAATAGAACTAACAGGAGGCAAAGTTATAATAACTTCCTAGGCACAGTCAACCACACTGATGGAGTGAGCTATTAGACCTGTGGTCTTGGAACCATGGTTGCAGGATATATCAAGCTCAATTGGCATAACTTACTACACAAAAACATCGTTCTGCATTCTATTTTGGTGAGTAGCAACTAGGATCTTAAAAGCTTGCAAGCGACCATCTAGATGCAACAATTGGTTTCTCCATGTCCAGGGCAAAGAAGAATGAAGAAAACCAAAGGTACATGGAAACAATTAGTCCAAGGGACTAGTAGACCGTGTGAATCTCAGCTGATATGATCATGAGACCAGAAGAACTAGATGGTGCTCAGCTACTACTGTCAACCACTTGGAAAAGGATCAGGGCAGGAGATCCTGGATAAAATGGGAGAACAATATGGAACAAAACTCAAATCATAAAAAAAGAGACACACACACACACACAAAAGACTGGATTTACTGGTCTGATAGAGCCTGGTGAGACCGCTCCTCCCGAGACTATGGCCCCTAATTACCCTTTGGGCCTAGAATTGAACTCACTCCTGTGGCTTCCAGCCAAACAACAGACAGGTATATGAGGTGAACATTTTACATCAGGTAGATACACTTCTTAGAACTATTAATCATTTGAGAACAGAAGGGCAGTATTTGCACAGGGAGATAGCTCAGGGAGCAAGAATGCATAGGAAAGGAAGACACAGGGAAGTAACTACAGGGAGAAAGTGGTAAGAGAGCTGTTACATTGTGGGAATTGGAGTCAATTTGATGAAACAAAATGTGTATGAATTACTGTATGGAAAATGAATTTGCTCTGTAAACCTTCACCCAAATCACAATAAAAATTTAATAAAAAAACTTTAATTTTTTCATCTTTCACTTTGGTGGATGGTGCTTAAATATGAATGATAACAATATTAACTAGTCTTCCTTGCAAGCATATGGATATTACAACAGCACTGTACTTCAGATCTTGGAATGTTCTTTTTGATGATGAATGCAATGTCATTCCTCTTCAATTTGTCTTCCCCAAAATAGTAGACCATATGATTGTCTCCTTCAAAATGGCCAATACCAGTCACTTTCAGCTCACTAATGCATAAATTGTTGATCTTTATGCATTCTATTTCATTTTTAACAACTTCCAATTTTCTTCGATATGTACTTCGTACATTTCATGTTCTGATTATTAATGATTGCAGCTGTTTCTTCCTGTTTTGAGTTGTGCGCCATCAGCAATAAAGATCCTGAAAGATTTACTCCATCCATGTCATTAAGATTGACTCCACTTTGAGGAGACAACTCTTCCCCAGTCATATTTTGAGTTCCTTCCAACCTGAGGGGCTCATCTTCTGGCAATGTATCAGGCAGTGTTTCACTGCTGTTCATACCATTTTCCAGTAATGTATCAGACAGTGTTTCACTGCTATTCATAAGGTTTTCAGTGACCACTTTTATCAGACGTGCATGACCTCTTCCTTTTTCCAGGTCTGTCTTAGTCTGGAAGGTCCACTGAAACCTGTCCACCATGGCTGACCCTGGTGGTATTAGAAATAGTGGTGGCATAGTTTTCAGTCTCACAGCAACATGCATGCTACCACAGTATGACAAAATGCAAATAGAGATCGTTTTACTACTTTGTTACAAATTTGGATGCCTTTTATTTCCCTTTCTTGCCTGATTGCCCTGGCTAGGACTTCCAAAAGAGCTCTAATTGCATAGTGGATAAGGCATTTGGCTGCTGACCTTCTGGTTCAAACCCACCAGCCACTCTGTGGAAGGAACATGGGGCAATCTTCTTCTGTAAAGGTTTACAGTCTTGGAACCCCATGAGGGTCACTGTGAGTCAGAATTGACTCTCTAGCAATGTGTTTGGTTTGGTTTTTGAGGACTTCCAATACAGTGTTAAATAAGAATTGTGGTAGAAGGCATCCTTTTGTGGTTCCTGTATTTCAGGGGGAGTGCTTTCAGTCTCTTTCCATTGAGAATAATGTTGGCTTTTGTTTTTGCATATATTCCCTTAATTATGTTGAGTAATTTCCCTTCTCTTCCTATTTTGCTGAGAGTTTTTATCAGGAATAGGTGTTGGATTTTTCAAATGCCTTTTCTGTGTCAATTGATATATATGATCATATGGTTCTTTCCCTTTGCTTTATTCATGTGGTGGATTATGTTGTTTGTTTTTCTAATGTTAAACCATCCTTGCATACCTGGTTTGAATCACACTTGGTCATGATGTATTATTTTTATATAGTGTTGGATTCTATTGGATATGATTTCGTTGAAGATTTTTATGTCTATGTTCATGTGGTATATTGTTCTCTAAGGAGCTCTGGTAGTGTAGTGGCTAAGGCACTTGACTGCTAACCAGAAGACTGGCGGTTCAAACCCACCGGCCACTCCTTGGAAGGAAGGTTGGGCAATCTACTTCTGTAGTGATATCGCCTCGGAAACCCAAGGAGAGGTCGCTGTGAGTCAGGTCTGACTTGACAGCACATAACAACAACAACAAAAACAACGTTCTCTAATTTTCCTTTTTAGTTGTGTCTTTGCCTGGTTTTGGATTAAGAGTTGTAAAACTTGCTTCATAGAATGAATTTGGGAGTATTCTATCTTTTTCTGTGTTCTGGAATAGTTTGAGCAGGATTGTTGTCAGCTCTTCTCTGAATGTTTGGTAGAATTCTCCAGTGATACCATCTGGGCACAACAGGATGCCAATCCACAGAATACCTTTTCTGTGGATTGGCATCCTGTTGTGCTGCCCACAACGGTCCATGAAAGAGCAATCCACCATTCGGCCTGGAGATCTTGGATTTGTCATTCATTGGAGTCAACAGCTGCTATACTGCCTGCCAACCTTGAGCTTGTCAGCTCCTGCAGCTGCATGAGTCGGGAAAAGCCTGCAGCTTGACATTTGATCCAAGAACTTGGGACTTGCCAGCTTCTATAAGTGTGTGAGCAAGTTTCCTAAGATAAATTTTTCTTTCTTTATATGTATATATGGAGGAGTCAGCCCCAGAGTTCCAGGTGAGAGGAGGGAACCCAGGCCACCCCCCATAAGTGGCAAGGCAGGAAAGTGGGGGAAAGGACAGAAAAGGGCCAGGAAGACTGGGACAGAGCAAGGAGTCAGTCCCAGAGATGCAGGTGAGGGGAGGGAACCCAGACCACACCCCACAAGTGGCAAGGTGGGAAGGCAGGGGAAAGGACAGAAAAGGGCCAGGGGGACTGGGACAGAGCGAGGAGTCAGCCGCAGGGATCCAGGTGAGGGGAGGGAACCCAGGCCATGCCCCACAAGCAGCAAGCAGGAAAGTGGGGAAAAGGAGAGGAAAAAGGACAGGGCCAGGACATACAGAGGAGGCAGCAGTAGAGATCCAGGTAAGGGGAGGTTGGAGAGGTTTCAGACAGCTAAGAGAGACAAACTTGTCTGTCAGTTTGTCCTACAGTGGTGATGTGTTGCTGTGAGTCTTGAGGCTGTGCCACTGGTATTTCAAACCCAGCAGGGTGCACATGGTTCACAGGTCTCAGCAGGGCTTGCAGACTGAGACAGACTAGGAAGAAGGAAGAGACCATTCCCTTCTCAAAGAATTGGCCAGGGAAAACCTTGTGAATAGTAGAGAAACACTGTCTGATACATTATTGCACAACTTTATGAATAGTCTGGAAATATTGTCCAATACAGAGGAGGAGGATGAGTCACTTAGGTTAGAAGGCTCTCAAAATAGGACTGGGAAGGAGTGGCATCATCAGAGTAAAACCAGACTTACTGATATGGATAAGGTAAAGCTTTTGAGACCTCCATTTGCTGATGTGGCATGACTCAAATTGAGGAGAAACACCTGCAAACATTGATTAATAATTGGAACATGGAATTTACAAAGTATGAATGTAGGAAAATTGGAAGTTGTCAAAAGTGAAATGGCACACATAAATATTGATATTCTTGGCATTAGTGAGCTGAAATGCACTGGTTTTGGCCATTTTGAATCAGATGACCATGTGATCTACTGTGCTGAGAATGACAATTTGAAGAGGAATGACGTGGTATTCATCATCACAAAGGATGTTTCAAGATCTGTCTTGAAGTACAATGCTTTCAGTGATAGGATGATATCCATATGCCTACAAGGAAGACTGGTTAATAAACTATTATTCAAATTTATGCACCAACCACCAAAGCCAAAAAAAAAAAAAAAGATGAGGAAATTGAAGATATTTATCAACTTCTACAGTCTGAAATTGACTGAACATGAAATTAAGATGTGTTAATTATCACTGGTACTGGAATACAAAAGTTGGAAACAAAGAAGAATCACTGGTAGTTGGAAAATTTGGCCTTGGTGACAGAAATAATGCTGGAAATCACATGGTAGAATTTTGCAAGACCAACGACTTATTCATTGCAAATACCTTTTTTCAACAGTACAAACAATGGCTGTATATGTGGACTTCACCAGATGGAACACACAGAAATCAGATTGACTATATCTGTGGCAAGAGGTGATGGAAAAGCTCAATATCATCCAAAACCGGGCTAGGAGCTGATTGTGGAACAGACCATCAACTGCTCATATGCAAGTTCAACTTGAAATTAAAGACAATTAAAACAAGTCCAGGAGAGCAAAAATATAATCTTGAATATATCCCTCCTGAATTTAGAGACCATCTAAAGAATAGATTTGATGCATCAAACACCAATGACCGAAAGCCAGGAGAATTGTGGGATGACATCAAGAACATCATCTATGAAGAAAGCAAGAAGTCACTAAAAAGAAGAGAAAAGAAGAGAAGACCAAAATGGATGACAGAAGAGACTCTGAA
>NW_006921657.1:173963-216131 GCF_000298275.1 Orycteropus afer afer | reverse complement strand
AGTCTGCAGTACGGATTACATCTCAATATAAAGAAAACAAAAATCCTCACAACTGGACCAATAAGCAGCATCACGATAAATGGACAAAAGCTTGAGGTTGTCAGAGAATTCACATAACTTGGTTCTACAGTTGATGCCAAGGGAAGCAGCAGTCAAGACATTAGACGACATAAAACACTGGGCAAGTTGGCTGTAAAGGAACTCTTTCAAGTGGTAAGGGGCAAGGATGTCTCCTTGAGGACTAAGGTGCGCCTGACAAAGCCATGATATTGTCAATTGCCTCATATGCATGTGAGAGCTGGACAGTGAATAAGAAAGACCAAAGGAAAGTTGATAGTTTTGAGTTGTGGTGCTGGCGAGGAATACTGAAAGTACCATGTACTGCTAAAGGAACTAACAGATCTGTCCTGGAGGAAGTGCAGCCAAAATGCTCCTTGAAGGTGAGAATGGTCAAACTTTGTCTCACCTACTTTGGTCATGTTGTGAGAAGGGACCACTCCCTGGAGAAGGATGTCATACTTGGTAAGGTGGAGGGTCAGTGAAAGAGGGGAAGGCCTTCAACGGGATGGATTGACACAGTGGCTGTGACAATGGGCTCAAGTATAGCAAGGATCATGGAGCTGGAGTGAGATCGGGCGCTGTTTCGTTCTGCTGTGCACAGGGTCACTATGAGTCAGAAACGAATTGACGCCACCTAACAACCACCACCACCATCTGGGTTGGACTTTTTTTTTTTGTTGAGAGGTTTTTGTTGTTTTTTAAATGGCCTTTTCCATTTATTCTTCTTTTATGAGCCTGTTCAAATTTTCTACCTCAGTCTGTGTTAGTTTAGGCAGGTCATGCGTTTGTAGAATTTGTCCATGTCTACTAAGTTTTCAAATTGTTGGAGTATGGTTCTTCATAGTATTCTGATCGTATCTTTTTTATTTTGGTTGGTTTTGTTGTCACCTATTTTGTTTGTTATTCATATTATTTGCATCTTCTACTTCTTTTCCTTAGTTAAACTTGCCATGGTTTGTCAATTTGGTATTCTTTTTGAGGAACCAACTTCTAGTCTTGTTGATTCTCTTATTTTCTGTTTCATTTATTTCTGCTCTAATCATTATTCCCTTTCTTCTGGAGATGGTAGGCTTTTTTTTTTTTTTTTTTTGGTTATGTTCTTTTTCTCATTCTTGGAGTTGTTGAGCTAAGGTATTGATTTTGGCTCTTCCTTCTTTTTTGATGTGTGCATTTATTGATATATGTTGACCTCAGAGTACTGCTTTCACTGTGTCCTAAGGGTTTTGGTATGTTCTGTTTTCATTCTTACTTGCTTCTAGAAAATGTTTTTCATACTTCATTTCTTCTTTCACCAGTAGTGTTTGAGCAGAGTGTTATTCATTTTCCATGTGTTTGATTTTTTCTCTGATCTTCCTATTATTAATTTCTAATTTTATAGTGTGATCTGATCTGAGAAGGTGCTTTGTAGTATTTCAGTATTTTAAAGTTTACTGAGAGTTGCTTTTTCACCTAACATATGGTATGTCCTGGAGAAAGATCCGTGTACACTAGAAGATAATGTATATTGCATTTTTGGTGGGTGAAGTGTTCTAGTATGTGTCTGTGAGGTCAATTTGGCTGATTGTGTTGTTGAGATCTTCTATATCTTTGTTGAGTTTCTTTCTAGTTTCTTTCTGTCCTTCATCAAGAGTGATGTGTGGTGTGTAAAGGTCTCTTATTACTACTGTGAAGTTGTCTATTTCTGTTTTCAATTCTGTTAATGTTTCTTTATGTGTTTTGGGGCTCTTTCATTGTGTGTGTAGATATTTATTATGGTTATGTCCTCTTTCTGGATTAACCCTTTTACCATTATATACTGTCCTTTCTTGACACTAAAGCTGGTTTTTGCCTTGAAGACATTAATATGGCCACTCCTGCTGTTTTGGTTGTGCAGTGAATTGCTTGATGTGGCCCTTCTAGACATTGTCCTCCATTCTGTGATATTTTGTAAATCTCATTATCCATGCCTCTTTGGGGTGGTGTGGTAGTTAAGGTCAGGTATCAACTTGGCTGGGCAGCTGGTAGTAGTCATTCCCTATAAGACTGGCAATCGACTCTGCGATGGGATTTAGGTTAATTCTGTTGGGGCAACGCAGGTGGAATGTATCTTGAGTCCTGCCTTGCTGGAGGTTATAATTCAAATCATCACCCTTAGCTTCCCTGAGGGTATACCTACAAATCTCCTGGGAAGATTCACCTCCTCCCTCTTGCTCCGGCTTTGTGTCTTGGATCATTCTCATCTCACCCCTGGATTTGGGACAGCAGCCGTCATCTGATCTGCTGATTGAGGTTCATCAAACCCCGAGAGTTGGGAGGATCCGCCAGACCTACTCACGGACCTGGGACTCGCCAGCCTGCCAGCCTCCACCACTACTACGTGAGACGAACCCTTGGGTGTCTGTGAGTTCTGTGAGGCGTTACAGCGAAATACAGAACCCTAAGACTGGGGAAGTTACTGGGAGGAGGAGGAGGAGTTAATGTCTGAAATGATGGAGTGGCATGGTAGTTTGGACATTTGGGACATCTTTGACCTCCGCCTCATGGGGACCGGCCTCGTGCTGATCTTCCTAAGAGAAATTGTTCAAGCAGGTTGCCATTGGCTTGATAAATTTTTTTCACCCTTTGATTTTTAATTTATTCTTATCTGTGTCTAAGATGATTCTCCTGTATGCAGCATATCGATGGGTCATATTTTCTTTTGAATTCTGCTATTCTCTTTCTCCTATCTGATACATTTAATCCATTCAAATTGAGTATAATTAATTATAGGTATGAATTTACTTCTGTCGTTCTTTTGCATTTTTTATTATGGTGTTGATAGTTTCCTTGTTCTGAATATTTTTTCTATGCTGAGTTCATTTTGTTATCAGGTTTTCTTTTCCATTTCTTTGTTGTTGTTGATTTTGTGTTTGCCAAGTTCTTATGGTTTTCTTCCCTCTTATTTTGGCTAGAGGACTTATTACTTTTCTTTGTTGTTACCCTGCAGTTTAATTTTCATCTTCCTAAGTTTGAAACAGACCATTTATATTGATATCATGCCGACTTCCTGTCCATTTGGAAGTTCTGTAATCACACCTTTTATTCTTTTTCCTTTGTAGTTGTTGTCTTTTACAGATTGAGGCAGAGGAGTGCAGATTGGGTTGGTTTCTGAGTTAGGTTTTCATGTGTCACAATCTTAGATTGTTGTTGGTTTTCTGTCCAAAGGACTCCTTTTTATCATTTTTTAAAAACTTGGACTGGTTTTTACAAATTCCATTAATTTCTCTTTATCTGAAAATGCGCTCATTTTACCATAGTATTTAAGAGACAGTTGTGCTGGATATGTAATTCTTGAGTGGTAACTTTCAAGATTTTACATGTTTCATCCCATTGTCTTCTTGCCTGCATGGCTTCTGCTGAGAAATTGGAGCTTAGTCTTATTGGTTGCCCTTTGTAGGTAACAATTCCTTTTTCTTGAGCTGCTTTCAAGATTCTTTCTTTGTCTTTGGTTTTGCAAGTTTGATTATATTATGTCTTGGTGACTTTCTTTTGGGGTCTGTCCTGTATGGGGTTCATTGAACTTGGGTGGATATCTTTTCATCTTTCATGATATTAGGGAAGTTTTCTGCTAGCAGGTCTTTGAGAATTTTCTCTGTGGGTTTTATTTATTTATTTATTTTTGCCTCCTTCTGTTCTGGAATTCTAATTACATGCATATTATTTTTCTTGATACTGTCCCAAATGATTCTTAGGGTCTTCTTTTTTTTCTTTTCTTTCAGACTTTTTCCTCATTTAAACTGGTGTGAAGAGATTTGTCTCATAGTTAGCTAATTCATTTTTCAGCCAATTCAGTTCTACTCTTTTGTCCTTCAAATATGTTATCTGTCTCTGTAATTTTAGTGTTCATCTTCTGGATTTCTAATGGCTGTTTTTGTATGATTTCTAATTGTCTATTTATTTTGTTATTCTGCTCTTATAGTATTTTCTAGGATATTGTCTTCTTTTTCTTGTTTTTGTTTATGGTTTCCTTGAGGTCTTGGAAGTATATATATATATATATCTTTTGAATTTTTTTTCAGATAATTCTATTACATGTTCTTCCTCTGGGAAGTGTCCTAGTTCTTTATTTTGGTTAAATCCTTGTGCTATCTTGTCCTGTTTCTTTGTTTGACTTGAAATCATCTGTTGTCTCTGAGACATTTTAGGTTTGTTTTTATTTGTTGAATATGTATCGGTTTGTTTCACTCTGAATTTTGTTTTGCTACATCCAGATCAGTGGGGCAGGCAAGCTTCTTTGGTTGCTAGTTTGGCAGCACTGGGGTGCTCCCCACCTATCTCCAGGTGGATGGAATGTTTGGTAGGAATGTGAGTGTGGGTCTCTGTTTGTTGGTCATAAAGAGGAACTGCAGGTTTGATGAGCAGGTGTTGTCTACCATCTGTTGTAGATCCAGTGGTGCAGGAGTGGGTGGTGGTGCTTGCTTTTTGGGTGAAGTGGAAGGTACTAGGTGTGTTAGGGATGGCTGACTAGTGGAGAAGTAAAATCGGTCTCCTGTTAGATGGAGCAAGGAGGGAAAATAGACAAAAGGAGGAGAGATAGATGAGAAGGAATATGGGTAAAGATATAAAAGAAGAAGAGGAGGAAGAGGAGAAATAGATAAAATGGAAGAAGAGTGGATAAAAGAAAAGGAAAAAGGAAAAAAAAAAGAGGGGCTTGTAGAAACTGTGGTCAGTTAGCAGCAGTGATAGCAGCAGCTATGATCTGAACCACTGAAAGTCATGTGCCCTGGAGTGGGGGGTAATGGGAGCCTGGTGCTCGCACATGCACCTGCCATCAGTGGTAGCAAGCATTGGGAATGATGCAGGTGTAGGGAGAATAAGCCTGTAGGAAGAATGAGCCCCAGACACTGACTTTGTCTGCTTGGGGCATGGTGCAATGGGGGTCTGGGCTGCTCATGGGAGGAGGCTGCCCAAGGAACTGGACAGGTGTGAGGCAGCTGGGAACTGTCTCTAGCCACTGGTTTGGTGGGGAAGGGAAAAGGGCTTACCCCTTGTCACCAGAAAGGAGTGGCTAGGAAAGTGCTGAAGCTTCTTTTATCCAAATTCACTGGAATGGGCCCACCCAGACTCAATCAACTTGAGGGCCGCCTGGAGTCCAGGATCTCTAGCCACCAACCCACAGACCTTCATCCTTGATAGACCTTCAACCCAAATGTCTAGTGATCACTAGTAGTGAGTTTTCACACACCCCCCCCTTATTGGCTCCCTCCTTGCTCCACCTGTGCTGCTGGAAATCTTGTCCTTTTCTCTGTAGTTTCCTGTTTCAGATCCAGTGCCTTTTCTGCCCACCTTTGTTTCTTCCAGATCTGTCCATGCTGTGTGTTTGTCCTAGTGTAGATTTGTCAGGTTGCTTTCTCCTTGCCTGTACATGATGCTTTTGTGTCTCAAAATGGCCATGCTTCACTTTGTTGCATCCCAGCTTCTTCTCTCTCCCCAGACACTGTCCTACCTCTGGCTCCTTTTCCGGTCAGTGCTTAATCTAGTTCTATATTCTTTCATTTGATGTCCAGAGTTCCTGGATTATTATCTCTTTCTGTTTTATTTGTTTTTCCCAGGTCTGTGTTGTAGAGGGATTGGGCTGAGTGTGTCATTAGGATGCCATCTTTTCTCTGCCTCCTTAGATCTGTACTCTTAATCATTAGTTGTTTTTTTTTTTTTTTTAATTGAAGACCCACTTAAGTAATTCTCAGTGTGGTTGACAGACAGCCTGCATCAAAGTCACTTTATTAGAAATGTATATTCCCAGGTCTTGTCTCAGGCCCAGTTGCTCAGAGTCCCTGAGATGAGATGTATTTTTAATGAACTTGATGGCTGATCCTGATGTTCACTTAAGTTTGAAAAGTTCGTTTTGTGTGAAGTCCATTTCTAAGAACTTGTTATTAGTTGACATCTAGTCAGATCCATATATAACATTGCCTCATTTTTGCCATTTTTGTGATTGTTGGTATGCTCGAGTACATTGTTGCAGCCATTGTGTATTTTGAGTGCCTTCGAGCCTAGTGGACACTGTATCAGATAGTATTCTGTTGTGATCCATAGGCTTTTCATTGGCTAATTTTTAGAAGTGGATCACCAGGTCTTTCTTCCTAGTCTGTCTTAGTCTGGAAGCTCTGTTGAAACCTGTTAACCATGGGTGACCATGCCAGTATTTGAAATATCAGTGGCATAAATTCCAGCATCATAGAAACATGAAAACCACCACAGTACAAACTGACAGATAGATGGTGGTTCTAAGCATTAACAGGATTAAAAGATCTATTGAGAGAGACCAACTTCATGTTTGTTGATACATGACAGAACACAAGCCATGTTTATTGCATATACCTTATTGATCAGAGGAGGAATCTATTATATAGGAAGTAAAAAAGAAATGTACTTGGTTGACAGGTTCTAAAAGGCGTATGGTAGTCAGTGAGATTTTATGGAAAGAAAAACCACCTATAGAACCGTAAAATATTCTGCATTCTTTCAATTGTAGAAGGGATAACAAAACATAGTGGGAATTTGATTATGTAAAAGTCAGTTTCAGGAAAGGCTGAGCTATTCATGTACCAGCCTTCACTTACTCTTAAAATGGGATATTCAGTTTATAACTATTTGAATGAGGAAAACCATCTACCAAGTGAAATAAATGGTAATTAGAGGTGGGGTAGCTCATGGTCTGTCTGGTTCTACCTCAGTGTTCTATCCCAAGGCCAACAGAAGGGCTTTGTGTAGCAGACAAAACATTAATGACCTGGGTAAAGAAAAATTGAGTTATTAAAAGAGTTCCCCTGGATCTGAATAAGAGAGACCTCATACTTGTTATTTCTCCCACTAACTTGGTTAAAATCACTGTAAATAATATGTTATGTCCTTGTACATCTCTGTTTTCTTGTCTGTTCTATCTCCTTTCTGGAAAAAACTTTGAGTAGAACACTTTGAATGTTTTTTGTCTGGTACTCTATATAAGTAGATTTAGGTCAGGGTAATCATTAGCAGTCTCTGCCAAGAGATCTCTCCCTGACTCTTGCTATCCCTAGCAAAGGAGGGCCCATTCATAAGATAAGGGAGGAGGAAGAAAGTCACCAATACTCCATGGGGTATAGAGAAAATGATAAATAATTGCAAGTGGAAGAGATAGCTTGGTGGGGGAGTGAAAGGGTCCTCATGGAATAAGAAGACAGATATTATTATAATAAAATATGCATGTAATATGCATAATATAATATTATTGTTGTTGTTGTTGTTATGTGCCTTCAAGTCAGCCCTGACTCATATTAGGATTCTTATTTTGCCAGTGAAAGAAAACACAACTCAAGTTGGCTTCAACTTTACTGCATAGGTCACTGGAGAGAGGGTAGATTTTAGGACAGGTTTATCTAGTGGCTCAAATGATGTCCTTTGTTGTTGTTGTTGTTTGCCGTCGAGTCGGCCCGACTCATAGCGACCCCTCCTTGGGTTTCCGAGGCAGTATCACCTCGGAAGTAGGATTGCCCAACCTTCCTTCCGAGGAGTGATGTCCTTAGGAAAACAGTTTTCGTCTTTTTCCCTGTTGTCAGTCCTGGTGTCCACAGGTCTCTTAATCACCATCACCAGACCTGTTATGCATGTGGCTTACTTTTCTTCCTTTACAGACATCATGGTGTATGAGGGTGAATATTTGAAGTAGTTCTGGTGCTCAGTTCTGACTTGCTTATACTACAAATTCATGACTACTTACTTCAGTGTAGTAAAGTGCTGTGCAAGGCAGTGAGTTGTCCAACACATTTGGGGACGCTGGTGTTCTGAGACTGCCTATCATGCAAAGTATTTAAAACAAAAATTAAGAAAAAATAGTGAAAACACTTGTACCACTCAATTTGAGAGTAATGGTTAAGAGTGTTTCTAGCTACCTTGCCTCTTGAAACTTTTATTCTCTTTATCTGCACTGTTGTGGGTATGTATATTTGGCAAGAGACTTTCTAAGTTCATGAGTCAACCTCATGGGTAAGAATGAAAGATGATAGTAGTTTCTAATGTTCAGCTTTTAAGTCAGGGACTGCTTTCCAAACTGTGTGTTAGTTCTTGGCAGGTGAGCTGGTTTTGAGCATTGTGTCAGAACCTCAAAAAGAGAGGTGGGCCATGTATGCAGTCCTGGCATAACATCTGAATTATGATGTCTCTGTCTTCTTGTCCCTAACCTGTGATGGCTGATGGACAGAAAATACCATAAGACCTTGACTCAAGCCACAGAATAGATGAATAATTCAAGCTTGACATTTTTAAAAATTTTAAATCCCCAAATAGGGCTGTTAGGAAATGGACATAATGTTTCCCTTCATTCCTCCCTTTTTAAGCTTAATTAGGTTCACACTTAGGTAATGGGGTTAGAATTGGGGGGACGGGTAGTTTTGTTAGTATGAACTTAAACTATACACCAGAATTTCTCTTTTCCCTACCCTTCATTAAAATAAAAACCAAAAAAACTCAAAACTCCAAATAAAAACACATTTACTTGGTAATGCCTCTATCTGCCATAAAATCATGCCTTTGGAAGAAAAACATTCTGTGAGTCTATCGTAGAGCCTTCCACTATTTTGGTAAAAGATTGTTCTTTTTATCTTTGAAATTTTAAATTCATTTGCATGGATTTTTTTTGTGTGTGTGTGTGTATGTCCTATTCCTCAGTACCTTTTCCTTATCAGGATTGCACCGTGACTGAACCATTCCTGAAAAGATTTCTATTAAATCTTCCTTAGAATTGACACCCCACCAAAACCAAAAAAACCAAACTCACACTGCCATCAAGTTGATTCTGACTCATAGCGATCACCAGTCTTCTGGTTAGCAGTTAAATGCCTTAGGCACCACACCACCAGAGCTTAGTAAGTCTTGTCTTTTCTCTAATCACCAGAATTCCATCTTAGATTCTCATCTTTCCTTTAGTTTTTTAAATTATTTTCATGCTAGTCTTTTCACAAAGTGTACTGTTAGTAGCAACATTAGAAACTTGTTACTCAGGTCATGGATCCTTCTATGAAAGGCAAAAACTTAAGATAATTTCTGCCTCTTTTATTTTCCCTTCTCAACTTCTTTTTGGTTTCTAATGCATTTTGGAGGGAGCTCTGGTAGCACAGTGCCTAAGGCACTTGACTGCTAACCAGAAGGCTGGTGGTTCAAGCTCACCAGCCACTCCTCAGAAGGAAGATTAGGCAATCTACTTCCATAGTGATACTGCCTCAAAAACCCAAGGAGGGGTCACTGTGAGTCGGGTCCGACTCGACGGCACATAACAACAACGACAACAATGCATTTTGGGGAGAGAATGAGCTAACTAATGTAATAGTCCAGACCAAAGACCCTCAGATCATCTTGGAGGAATTTAAAATGATCCTCAAAGAAAACTTTATCATAAAGTGTTTTTCTTTTCTGTTTTCTTTTTTCTCCCAGAAAGCCCCTAAAAAAAAAAAAAAAAAAAAAAAAAAGATGAGGGCCCACTAAATATTGTGGATGAAGATGAAGTGGCTTCGTCTTTGCCATTGGAACCTTCCTCAGATTTCCGGTGCCTCCTACCCTTGGAGGAATAAATATTGCTTATTTTTCCAGGAGGAAGCAGTGCGGTAGTAGAATCTGCATCAGATTAGGAGGTGGGGATGGACACTGTTCTGATTCATCTCTGTCACCAAATTGGCTCTAGTTTATGGCACGCTTGGACCCTGCATGTAGCTGTGTCGTTGTTCAGCGGCCTGCTATTCTCTGCCGACCTTGGGACTTACAGTGGATTTAAATTAATGGCCTGCTGTGTGGTTTGGTAACATCAGGTTGTGCCTTTTTCCTTGTCAACCTTGGGCTTCTCAGCCTCAGCAGCCAGCAGCTGTCTAAATGAAGAAATGCCTCTAGCTCCAGTGGGCTGGGAGCAGGAGGTAGAGCTGGACCCCAAGTTTGAGAGATTTTCACCCAGCCCCTAGGGCTTGGCACTGTGAACTTGGACTTAAAGCCTCCAAATTGTAAGAATCCTGTTTTTTAAGTCCATCCCATTTGTGGTATATTCTTGTCAGAGTAGCTGTGGTAGCATAGTGTCTAAGGCACTTGACTGCTAACCAGAAGGCTGGTGGTTCAAACCCACCAGCCACTTCTTGGAAGGAAGGTTGCGCAATCTTGGAAGGAAGGTTGGGCGATAGTGATACCACCTCGGAAACCCAAGGAGGAGTCGCTATGACTCGGTCCAACTCAACGGCACATAACAACAACAACACAACAACTTGTCAGAGTGGCACTAGGTAACCAGAACAGAATTTGGTACGAAGAGAGTGGGGTGCTACTCTGACAGATACCTAAAATGTGGAAATAGGAGTTGAGTGTGTCCTTGATCCAAGACCCTGACAGAGAGACTCTGGCATACGGCATGAGAGATGGCAGGAGCAGAGCCAAGACACTGGCAGAGAGATCAGCATGGAAGACGGCCGTAGCAGAGCCCAGAGACCGGCATTAAACAGCAACAGGTTTACCAGCCCATGGAGGAGAAAGCCAGGCGTCACTAAGTAGGTGGCTTCCTGGTGGAGTGGGTTGCCTTCAGGCATTAATTGGTGGAAGAGAACGGCATGAGATGGAGTAGCAGGTTGGCTGGCCCATGGAGCAAGAAAGCCGAGTGCTTTTTTTTTGGGGGGGGGGCAGGAAGATTTTTGGCAGAGTGGGTTGCCCTCAGGCATTAATTGGTAGAAGTGGAGAGACCAAGGAAATGGAAGCAGAGCTGCCTTAGCCTGAAAGGGTAGGACCATGGCCTTTTGGGGTGGGACTACCACAGTCCCTATGTTTCAAAGAGCCAGGCCTTGACCAACTTGATTCTGGAGTGTGAGGCTGCTAATGTGAGCCACTGGGATAGAGCCATAGCCCAAGAGTGAGGGGGTGGGGCTGCCATGCCCAAGAAGGAGAGGAATGGGGCCTGCCAGGCCAAGGGGGTGAGGTCACCATTCAGGAACTTTGGGACTGGAGTCACCTAGTGGAGGAGACCTGTACAGATACCACCCATTGAAGATCTGTACAGGTGCCAAGTTGACAAGGGGTGGAATTGTGGTAGTTAATGTTTGTATGTCAACTTGGCTGGGCCTGGTTGAGTGGCTGGGCAGCTGGTGGTAGTTATTCTCCATGATGAGACTGGCAGTTAACTCCATGGTGGGATCTACCACAGGCTGCTGAGTAGCTGCCTTAGGGAATGTGGTCTGCTTCCTGTATATAAGAAGAAACCTTGGGGAATGGTCTCTAGTTTATGGCACGCTTGGATCCTGCATGTAGCCATGTCATTGTTTAGCACACTGCTGTGCTCTGCCGACTTTGGGATTTATAATGGACTTAAATTAATGGCCTGCCGTGTGCTTTGGTAACATTGGACTGTGCCTTTTTACTTGTCAGCTTTGGGCTTCCCAGCCTCAGCAGCCAGCAGCTGTCTGAGTGAAGAAAAGCCTCTAGCTCCACTGGGCCAGGAGCAGGAGGCAGAGCTGGACCCCAAGGTTGAGGGGTTATCACCCAGACCCTAGGGCTTGGCACTTTGAACTTGGACTTAAAGCCTCCAAATTGTAAGAATAAACTCCTGTTTTTTAAGGCCATCCCGTTTGTGGTATATTCTTGTCAGAGTGGCACTAGGGAACCAGAACAGGCTAGAAGGGCCACATCAAGCAATTCACTGCATGGTGACTGTATGGTGGGTCCAGGGAGTCTAGCATGCTCAGCCTGGTACTTAGAGCTCTGCTTTTTTTTTTTTTTTAATGCATTTTGTTGAAATATAATTTATGTACAGTGAAATATATAAAACTAAAGTGACATGGGTCAACACATTTTTTTTTTTTTTTGCAGTGTTCCCTCCCCTCCCCTCCCACCCCTGGCAACCAACAAAGAAAGTTTTTCTTCATATATAAACCTTGCCTTGACCCTCCACAACAACAAACTAATACTATATTTGTCCTTCTGTGATTGACTTATTTCACTCAGCATAATATCTACTCCGAGTTCATCCACGTTATGCAGTGTTTTGCAGACTCTACATTATTCTTTAGTGTTGCATAGCATTCCATTATATGTATGTACCATAGTTTGGGCATCCACTCATCCACTGATGGGCATGTAGGTTGTTTCTGTCTTTTTGCTATTGTAAATAGTGTAGTGCTGTGATGAACATGGGTGTGCATAAATCTGTTCTTGTCCTGGCTCTCACCTCTCTAGGATTTATACCTAGTAATGAGATTGCTGGGTCAAATGATATCTCCAATTCCACCTTTCTAAGGAATTTCCATACTGCTTTCCACAGTGGTTGCATCACTTCACAGTCCCACCAGCAGTATATGAGAGCCCCAATCTCTCTACATCCCCACCAGCATTTGTTATTTTCTGTCTCATTGTTGTTTTGATTTGCATCTCTCTGGTGACCAGTGATTGTGAGCATCTCTTCATGTATTTGCTGTTGTTGTTGTTGTTAATTTGCCGTTAAATCATACCTAACTCACAGCAACCCCTCCTTGGGTTTCTGAGGCAGTATTACTATGGAAGTAGATTGCCCCATCTTCTTTCCAAGGAGTGGCTGCTGGGTTTGAACTGCCAGCCTTCTGGTTAGCAGTCAAGTGCCTTAGGCACTATGCTACCAGAGGCCACCTGAATATCCTCCTTGGTGAAGTATCTATTCATATCTTCTGCCTATTTTTCAATTGGATTGTTAATTCCTTTGCTGTTGAGGCATTGGAGTTTTCTATAAATCTTAGAGATAAGTCCCTTGCCAGATACATAATTATCGATAAGTATGAATTTGTTGCTGTCATTTTTGTTATGTGCTTTTCTGTGGTGTTGATTTCTTTGTTCCATATAATTTTCTGGGCTGAGCTTGTTTTGTTTCTGATTTGTGTTATCACTTCCTTTGTTGCTGTGTTTTAGTATTTGCTAAATATTTGTGCTGGTACTCTTTTATTTTGAAGTAAGGTTTATCATTTTTCTTTGAGGTTACCCTGTGATTTATAATTTCTTCCCAAGTTTAGAATAGTCCGTTCTATCTTGTAGTTGTCTTGACTTCCCTACCATTTAGAAGTTCTGTAACTACATGTTTTCTTCCCTCTTTATGGTTTGTAGTTGTCCTCATTTGTCAATTGATGTCTCTAGTTCCCTGTTTACAATTATGTAGGCTTATTTACTTTAGATACTTCCATAGCTGTGTTGGTTTCTGGGTTATGTCACTGTGTGTGTTAATTATCAGTTGTTGTTTGCTCTTGTTGCTTCTCTGTCAAAAGGACTCCCTTTAGCATGTCTTGTAAGTTTGGTCTGGATTTAAGAAATTCCCTTAATTTCTGCTTATCTGGAAATGTCCTAATTTCACCATCATATCTGAGGGACAATTTTGCTGGGTATACGATTCTTGGTTGGAAATTTTTCTCTTTCAGAGTTTTATATATACCATCTCATTGTCTTCTTGCCTGCATGTTTCTGCCGAGAAATCCAAGCTTAGTCTTATCGGTTGCCCTTTAACTTTTCATTTTTTCTGTGCTGCTTTCAGGATTCTTTCTTTGTCTTTGGTTTTGATGAGTTTGATGACGATATGTCTTGGTGATTTTCTTTTGGGGTCTATTCTGTTTGGGGTTCATTGGACTTCTTGAATGAATATATTCTCATCTCTTTCATCATACCAGGAAAATTCTCTTCCAACAAATTTTTGACAATTTTTTCTGTGGTTTTTTGGCTCTTCCTGTTGTGGAGAAATTCTGATTACACATAGGTTCTTCCTTTTGATGGTATCCTACATGAACCTCAGGCTTTCTTCATTTTGTTTTGATCTTTTTTCTGATTGATCTCTTTCTAAATAGGTATTGAGGTATTTGTCTTAAATCTCACTAAACTGTCTCTTCCATTGATTCAGTTCTGCTCCTTTGCCCATTCAATGTGTTATCTATTTCTGAAAATCTAGTATTAATCTTCTGGAGTTTTATATGTAGATTTTGTATCATTTCTAATTTTTCATTTATTTTGTCATTTTGTTCTTGTATTGTCTTCCAAAATCGTTTTAGGGTTTTCTGTGTTTTCCTCAATTTTGTCAGTGTTTTCCTTGATCTGTCTCTCAATCTATTGAAGTACCTATGTATAATTCTTTTGAATTCCTTATCAGGGAGTTCCAATGCTGCATCTTCCTTAGGGATGTGTTTTGGGTCTGTATCCTTGTCCCTTGTTTCTCTTGCTTTATCTTGCTTCTTTGAGTGCACTGTGATGCTCTGTTGTCTCTGAGGTATTATGATGTTTTTGTGTTTATATTTAATTGGTGATTGCATGTTGAAGTGACTTGCCCATGATTTTTTTTTCTTTGTTTTGTTTGTATGTTATGTATGTAAGCTGGGTACTGTGCTATGCTTCTCTATTCACTAATTGGCAGCACTCATACACTCACCACCTGTCTCCTTTCCCGTTGTCAGCCTCCCATATGTCCCTGCCGTCCTTAGCAAACAAAGCTTATGCTTAGGTCCTGGGAATCTGAATGAGAATGCTATCACTTTAAAATCCAAAATAGCCACCACTTGTAATCATTCAAAATGGTTGCACCCTTGGTCACTTTAAATATCTGAAGTGGCTGCTGCTTGTAAACAATCAAAATGGCTGTACACTCCAGACAACAGAAAGTCCACAGCTCAGGTTGTCTCCCTCCTTGATGTTTCCCTTCCTAATCATAGAACACCAGCCAAGTCATCCCTGCAGCCCTTGGTGACCAGGGCTGATCTTTAGGTCAATTCTCAGGTCCCTACACCACTCGGAAATATTCAGGCTGTTGGTCCCGTTTGAGAAGCTGACAGTCCACTGCTCCGACTGTTTCCATACTCACTGTTTTTGTTCAGGTTTTTCTACTAGTTGGTGCCTAATCTACTTCTGTATACTTCCTTTCAAAGTTCAGGGCTCCAGGATTATCTTCTGTGTCTCTGCCAATTGGTTTATCTTTTTCAGGGCTCTGTTTTTTATCACTTCTCTCTATTTTTCTTTACTTTCCTCTTCGGGGGGTGTTCATACTTCCTGAGTATGTCCTCTAGCCTTGTCTCTGTACTCCTTTGGCTGTTAGTCTTGTTTCCTCCCTGTCTGGATGCCCTTTCTGAAAATCCATGGTCCATGTTCAGCTCATGTGAACCTTACTGTGGCAAAATTTTCTCTCTGGTTTATTGAACCCAAGTACTTATCACACTTGTCTGAGATATGTATCTGTGTCTTGCTCTTTGTTGTTTTTCATTGCTGACAAGTCAGCTCTGACTGATGGTGAGCTTACATGGAGCAGAATAAAACATTGCCTGGTCCTGCACCATCTTCATAATTGTTGCTTGTTTTGGCTCATATTCCAGCGCTATGTCAGAGGATATTCTAGTATCCATAGGTTTTCTTTGGCTAATTTTCAGAAGTATATTGCCGGACCTTTCTTCCTCATCTATCTTTGTTTGGAAACTCTGCTATAACGTATCTACATTGGGTGACTCTGCTGGTATTTGAAATGCCAGTGGTATAGCTTTCAGCATCATGGAAATATCAAGCCTTCACTGTATGACAAATTGACAGATGGGTGGTGGTGTCCTGTTCTACCACAGTGTGAAAAATCACAGAACATTAGTGCTGGAAGGGACTTTTGAGATCTTATGAAGTGGTTATCAATGAAATCTTAAGCTTTGTCAGCTCATTAGATTTAAAACATATAATGATGAAGCTGCTGTGGCTAAAAGGGGGTTGCCTGTTCAATTTTGATCTTTATGTTAAAAGGTCCATGAGTCCCTCTCTAGAACAAAGTATGAATGCCACCGGTCTAGCCAGACTCTCATTTTATAGATGAAGAAACTAAAGTTTTCAGACTCAGAGGTGGACAGTGGTTTGACTGAGAACCCACAGTGCTACTTGAAGCTGTGTCTAGGCACCCCCTCTATCCTCTACCATGCATTTCACATAGTGATACTCAAACACATTAACTGAGTTAGTGCAAGGAATAACTAGAAAGGAGTGATGATTATCTAATGGATTTTATATTTGCAGTTAAGAAATTGTAAGTGCAGTGTTGTTTCTTATATAATCCTCAACCCTAGACTATTCACATCATGGGGGTAGGATGAAAACTAGAAATAAAAGGTCCCTGGGTGTGAAATTTTAATGTCTCAGATGAGCACTGAGTAGTTTTTCTTGGCTTTGACCTGCAATTTCTTAGGTTTATTGTCTAGGCCCTGGACAACTTGGGTCAGATGAAAGGGTCTGTATACTTTCAGTAGGCAAGTATTACAAAAAGACTGGCAGAGAGATTTCTGTTTTGATCTTCAGACCGTCCAGGTGAAAGGCTAATACCTTAATTTGTGTGTTTTATAAACATCACCAGGCAAAGACCTTCTTTTGGCCTCTTGTGATACTCACATTCTATAGGTCTTAAAGCTAAAATTTCTGGGTTGGAATAGAGTGGTACAGGTTGTATGCTCATGTTTATCAGCAGGGAACCCTCCCTCCATTAGTTGTTGTAAATGTTGCTTGCATATCATTGAATGAAAGCTTTTTAGGAAATTCCTAGCAAAGTGAATTTTTTTTTTTTATTTTAAGGAATTTTTTTTTTTTTTTTTTTAAACCCTCTTTCTAGTAGGACATGTGTCCAACAACATTTGGTGTTTCCCTGTACAGCTTTCTCCATCCTAAAAGCTTTTCTTTAAGGGTCATCTTTATTTTTCTGGTGTCAGTCAAATTATTTTTTAGCAGAACATGAAAAACTGGAGATGGAGACACTCAATGGCTGTGTGTTAGAACCACATTGAAAGTTTTTTGTTTTATGTAAATAGAGATTGATGGAACATTTTACACAGAGTACAGGCTTTTGACAAAAAGTATTGATGGTTGCTTTCAGTAAGTGTTACTTGAGATGACAGAACATTGCATTTTAAGATGAATTACATGAGAAACTCCCTCTTTGGGAATGTCATACATTTTATTTCATCTGTTGTTTTATGAGAGAATGACTGAAGTCATGAATACCTTAGACTGAACTGTTTCCCTTGCACATTATAAGTCCCGGTTTGGTGCACTCCTGTTTTAAATATAAAGTTATGGGGAAAATATTTATACTGGCAAATAATACTGATAAAAATGCTTAAATGTTCAGAAGCAGAACGTAACTTCTCACATGATTTCCCCTTGTGTGGAGGTGATTTGTGAGAAGCCCTGGGAACCTTTTTAAAGTTAAATATGTATTTTTCAGAAAGAGCTCAGAGATTTCTGATGAATGACATTTTCTTGGTTTGTTTGTTTGTGATTTTTCTCCCCTCTGGCTATATTTGGATTTAAAAAATGTTCTGTTTACATTTGTTCCTATAGAGTTATTTGTTCTTGATGCAAGGGCCTAGGAGTCAGGGTCTATGGTGACTTTGGTTTTAGGCTTTAATTTTATTGCATTTGATTCAGAGCTATTAGCTTAATGGCATCTGGGAGCTTAATGGATATTACTAGATTCACTATATATTCATTGAGCATCTACTATCTGTTCCAAGAACTGAGTATACAATTCTGACCCTCATGTTGCTTATAACCCAGAGAGGGAAATGTAATAAAGAGATAATTTCAGATAATGATGCATGCTCTGAAGAAAATAAAGCAGAGTGTAAAGAGAGTACCTCATAGAAGTGGGCGTGGGAGCTATTTTAGATAGAGATGTCAAAGATGCATTCTCTGAGAAAGTGACATTTAAGTGAAGAGCTGGATAAGGAGATCACTTGAGCTGTGTGGAGGTTTGGGAGATGCAAATTGCAGGCAGAAGGAACTGGAAAACCAAACCAAACCTATTGCCATCTAGTCGATTGCTACTCATAGCAACCCAATAGGAAAGAGAACTGCCCTATAGTATTTCCAAGACTGTAAATCTTCACTGAAGCAGCCTGCCTCATCTTTCTCCTGTGGAGCGGCTGGTGGGTTCAAACTGCTGACCTTTTGGTTCTCAGCCAAATGCTTTAATCACTGTACCACTAGAGTTCTGCAGAAGGGACAGCAAGTACAAAAATCCTGAGGCCAGAACAAATTTGGCATGTCTGAGGACCAGGAAGAAAGCCAGTACATTTCAGAGAAGACAATGATGGGAATACTGTAAATTTGAGGGTTGACACAGTGGTCTTATAGGGAGGCCAGCTACAAAAAGAATATAGTTCTGTACATTGTTTTATGTGTGTAACTATAGGCTTCTTCATACTGTCCTCAATTAGCATCTGGCCAAACATGCTGTTCTGTTTCTATCCTGCTAGCTTCCATAGAAATATCTCAGTTCCCCATTGGTGCTCCTGCCCTACCATTCACTAGGTGACAATATAGATAGAGTCTCAGTTACCAGGGGAACTTTAAACTTTCACTCCCTCAGAATGAATCCCTCCATTAAATATGTTCTCCTATACTTTGAATATGACTCTCTTACAATGCTTATCCCACATCATTATAATTAATTGTCTATGTCTGTCTAGGTAGAAATAACTATTACTGATTTTTCGGCTCCTAGTGACTAACTTGGTGCCTGGAACCTAGTAAATGTGCAATATATGTGTTGACTAAGTAAATGAAATAACTCCCTACATGTTACTTGGCTGCCCCTTTCATGAGTACTGGAAATTATGGTGAAGATAAAATCAATAAACAGCCTGCTTTTGTAGAAGGAGCTTAAAATCAATTTAGGGAAATAAGACTGAAAAGGAAAAAAATAATTTTGGAGCTGCTTTAAGGCACTAATAAGAATTTAAATAGTTGTTGCAGGGATGAGAGCTCTTGGGGGAATCACATGGCCAAGGACATGTGTAGCCTTCAAACCCTGGTGGATGGAAATCCCAGAGGCCAGCTGAGTTGTTAGGCTGGATTCTTCCTGGGTTTGAGACTTCATCCAAGGGCCTTATGGGATACTTAGTCCTTCATAAATTTGGAGCCAATTTGGAACTAGCTAGCTGTTTTTTTTTCCCTGCTGGATTAATGTACTGTTCAGCTGAAGCTCAAATATGAAATATATTAAAAGCAAACTAAAAACAGGTCAATGTTTTGCCTCTAATGCTATGGGAATATTTGTTTTTAAATCATCTTTTAGTACTCTACAAATCTTCCCCACAAAGTTACTTTTTAGAGCAGAGACTATTTTTCCTAGTGCAAAAGGGCATTTCTTAAGTCTTGATTTAATCAGAAATTTACATGGAGAAAATGGTCCCAGATCCCACACAAGTGAAACTTTATTTTTTAATCTGGGACACAGTGGGGAGCCCTGAGAAATGCATTTTCCTCTAGAATTGTAGGAGGAATACATAGTGTTTGTTTAAAGCATCAGGTATTGAGAAATGTAATGGCAGGGTGAAAAGTTTGACCTCAGCTGCCAGATCTGATCTGCTAGGGGGTAATTGAGTTGCCATGTTTTTTTCCTCTTCAGTTTAAATCAAGTTTTGCTATAGCCCATTTAAGTGTCAAATTGGTAGCAAAACTTGACAACTTCAGGGTGCAGACTTGCTTTTGATCAGAATTTACATGCAAATCATTTTTGCCTTGAACTGTCAACTCCTGTTTCTGATACTTTGAGGGGGACTCGTCTCTCCCCACCCCTTCTCTCCCCAAGCTAAAGGGGATGCTGGCTAATGTTATTAATCAGTGTGTGGAAGAAAAATTATCTTGATAAATACGGTGGTTAAATTATATTTTCCCTTTAGTGTGTCAGCTGTTGCAGCTGGGCATTTAATCTCCTTTTACCTAGAAGGAAATCAAACAATTATCCAGCGCTTGATGTCAAAAAGAAACTAGTGAATGAGGGGTGGAGGGTCACCAGTGTATTGGGGAATGGACTTAAGCCACCAAAATCTGACAAAGGGTGCTGACAGTCTGCATTTTCTTGAGCATTAAACAAGGTCTTTGGTAACTTTAAAGAATCTTTCCTTGCATGACTAAACTTATTGAGAGGGTTAGAGGGAAAGCTACCTCAGAAGTCTTAAGCCTGAAACTTTTTTTTTTTTTTTCAGTTTTGTCCTAAACCCTTAGGATGCCTAAAAACACGTGAGCATGTGTAGCTCCATCATTCAGTGAGACAAAGGAGTGTTTGCACTTTCACAGTGTTAATAATGTCAGTAGCAAGTCTGTCTTGTTTTCAGCCATCCTGTCTTAGCATTTCCAGTCATCCACCTTCCTAAAGAATTTAATTGTGATTTCATCTTTAAGTTCTTAGAGACTACGCCTCTCAGAAAAGCAAGAAAATGGAAGGACCCAATGGAAAAACAGATGGAGAAAAAAAAAGATAGATACTAGAATTCACTGTAGAGAAACAGACCTGATTAGGAATACTTACAATTATCCATTATGGAACCAAAACTTTTAATGAAATGACGTGAAATATTTTTCTTGCTGGCTTGAAATTTCTTTCCATCACTACACCCCCAGTGGGGTGAGAACATCAAACATGTTGTTTTGCCAAGATAGCAGCCAACTTTGCATCAGATGGGAGACACATGCAAGCTTGACTTGTGAAGTCAAAGAAATTGCAAGATTGAATCTGCTTGATCAGACATGGCCCAGTGCAGGCCCTTCAGAAACCTCCTTCTGTACCAGGCCCTTTCCTGCCCCTATCCAGTGCTGCCTGCCTGTATGCTGTGAAATTTTAATTGAATTGTTAATGAATTGAATTGTTAATTGAACTGTTAATGGAATGACACAACACATGAGATACTTCCAAGAATCAGTCAGGAGGAGCCTTTTTCTTACTGTTACAAAACAGAAGACACTGGGAAATTGACAAGTCCAAGCAGTGAGGCCAGGGTAGTAATTGATAGCAGGCTGCCTAGAGCCAAGGTCCTTCCCTAGTAATTGCAAGCAGAGGCTGCCTCTGTGATCTCACCAGTGGTGTTGGCCATGCCAGAGCGACCGGCTTTGACGGATTGCTTTCCTGCAGTAATGACTTAGGCATGTTCCCTCTTTCGCATGAGGCCAGGCATCCCTCCCACTGGAGAAAATGAACTGAACATTTTGCTGCTTCTTTAACAGGGCACTGTTAAAACAACTCTATTCTATTCTATAAGTCCGGTAGTGCTGGGGGACTAAATTTATATGGTTATAAACAAGAGATATTACTTTAGAATACCACAATACTGTGTTTTGCTGTTTCTTTAGGATTTCAAATGGTGTTTTCAAAATAATGGATTTTACTTAAAAAAAAAAAAAAAAAATTAGGGGTGAGTGAGAGGGAGGGTCCCATTTCAGAACACAACCCTTATTCTGTTTTTAAATTCCTCTGTGTATCTTTTCTCATCTGCTCGCCCAGTGTTTATTTGTATTTGTGTTTGTTTTGCTGGCTCGATTTGACTTTCTATGGGGGCATCAGAAATATTATTTACTCTAGGATTCTGAAATAAGATAGATATTTTATTTCATGTTTTTTAAACTCTCCAAAGGTTTCTTTATATATATATATTTTCCTTTCCTATTTCTGGACATTGATATATTTCAGAACTTTTATGTGGCTTTTCTTCCCTCCCTACACCTACTCGCCCTTCTACCCTCTTCCCCTTCCTGGAATGTAATTTTGTCTATAAAATATGATGGTAAGCTGAAATGTCCCTGATGATCTATAGTACTTCTGGATTTTCACTCCCGCCAGTGACAGGAACTTACTAATTCTGATATAGGGGTCCCTAAATGTGTTTCTCCACTGTGGCTTGTGCTTTCTGGCATATTTAAAGTTTGGATCCCTCAATCCACCTCTGTCCAAACACAGTTTCACACCAAAAACTAACTTCAAAAGAGTGCCAGGAAGATCCCTTAAAACTCAACCACAGATTCACTGATGAAATGAAAAGATGCTTTGTGTGTGTGTGTCTACACCCCCCTAATAGGTAATGTTTTGCTGGAAATCTATGAGGAAGAATACAGATTAATACTCAGAGGAACTTCTGGAGGAAGAATGGGTAGAAAAGAGATTTGACTCTGGTTACTTACCTCTTGGTTAGTATTTAACTCCCAATAGTTTATTGTTAATTGGTACATATGTATTTAGAATTTATGTTCTTATAAATTGGAGGTTTAATTGATGGTATGGCCCCAAACTATTTTATAAAATTCATTTACAAATAAGAGCACTATTTTAGGTAAAATAGACATTTTTAGGACTGGCTTGAGAAACTAACCATGATGCATTGGTTCTACTGAAAAATACCTTCAGAATCCTAACTTGAACCTTCAGTGTTAGAGAGGTTTTCTTTCTTTCCTCATCATTACCTATACCTTGCAAAGGGAGGAACCATTCATTCCCTCTCCTAATATCATCCTAGGAGTGAAAAGATTGCCCCAACCCTACCTTAAGCACTGGGGCAAGAGCATCAACCCTTCCTACTGCCCCTGTCATAGTGTTATTCTTATGTAGGGCATTAAAAAACAAAAACAAACAAACAAAAAACCCAAACTCACTGCCATCCAGTTGATTTGACTTATAGAGACCCCTGCTTTGGTTTCTGAGGTGGTATCTGTATGGAAGTGGGTTGCTTAGTCTTCCTTCTGAGGAGTGGCTGGTGGGTTTGAACTGCCAGGCTTCTAGTTAGCCATCAAATGCCTTAGGCACTACAGCACCAGAGCTCCCTATGCAGGGGATAGTCATATATATATTTTTAAGTAGGAATGTGCTGTTATAATCTCATATAATTGACTGTCCTATTCATGTAGGTAGTCATCTAATGCTTTTATTCTCTTGGCTGACTTTGCTGTATTTTCATTGTGTTTTGTTTTAGAGCACTGGTTCTCAACTGGGGGCAGTTTTGCCCTCATATCCTTCTGTGCACATTTGGTAGTGTCTGAAAATATTTTTTTATTCTAACAGGGGTGGTGGTAATAATGATATCTAGTGGTAGAGGCCACTAGATGCTGTTATATATGTTATAGTGCACAGGACAGCCCCCCATAACAAAGAATTATCAGATCTAAAATGTCATTATGTCATTAGTGTATAGAGATAAGTACTCAATAAAAGCCCATGAGTTGAGTCAAAAGTCAAAGTGTGTCAATCAACAACTGTTATTGAGAGCTTGAAGTTGGTGTAGGGGATCCAGAAGCAGAAGTATTTGAAAGGTGTAGAGCTTTTTGGTTGTAAACATCGGTTTCTGACACACACTTGGTTTTAAATGAAAAGTTACATTGCATGACTTTGGGTTTGCCACTTAATGGTTCTAAGCCTCAGTTTTCATTTCTGCTAAATGGAACAAAGAACAGCACTGATATTATAGGTCGATGCTTGGAGAGCAATGTCTGGCTAACACTAGAAGTCAATAAGTAAATGTTAACTATATGTAAATTGGTCACTGTCCTAAAGGTGCTGATGTAATTTAAGAAATTATATTATTAAAAAGGAGTCCTGGTGGTGCAGAGGTTAAGTGTTTGGTTGCTGAGAGGTCAGCAGTTCAAAGCTACCAGTAGCCATCTGACTCCATAAAGATTACAGCCTTGGGAACTCTTATGAGGCAGTTCTGCCCTGTTGTGTTGGATCTTTGGATTGCTATGAGTTGGAATTGGCTTGATGGCAATGGGTTCATCTAACTAAACCTTTCCATTTTACAGATGAGAAAACTGAAACTCATAGTGGGGAAAAACTGTGACAGTGAGTGTCAAAGTTGGGACTAGAACCCAAGTCTCCTGAATGCAAGTCATAAATTCTTTACACTATTAAGCTTTCTTCTGTGGTCTTGAATTTAGGAGAAAAGTCTAACATGTCTGAAACAATTAGAGAAACATTTAATACAAAAATCCCTGTCTAAGAACTCTGGATTTTGGAAAGACATAGAAAAGTAGGATTGTTGTTTATAAGGACCATGAAACTCATGGTAACTCTGTTATGATGGTAATTCAGAAATCTTTTGTTAGGAATTAAAGGGAAATTCTGTGGGGATGGGACTTGGGCTTCAGATAATTTAGTGCTGAGCAGCATTTTTCTTTTTAATTTTAATTTTTATTTATTTTTTAATTTTATTTTGATTTGGGTGAAGATTTACAGAGTAAATTGACTTTTCATACAGCAGTTCACATATACTTTGTCTCATGTCATTGACCAAAATTTACAATGCAGCAGCTCCCCCCCACTTCCTCCCCATAGTTACCTCTTCCCAGTGTCCATCCCTCCATACTCTCCTGCGCCCTGAGCTGTCTCCCTGTGCATAAGCAGCCCTTCCTTCTCCCATGATTGTTCTCTCCAGGGCGTGTGTCTACTTGAGGTAAATGTTTAACTCACTTGCCTGTACTTTGTTTGGCTGGCAACCACAGGCGTGGGTTCAATTCCAGACCTAAAGGGCAGCTAGGGGCCATATTCTCAGTGGTTCCACCAGTGAGCAGCATTTTTCATGGTAGAACTTAGACTTTTTCATGAAGGTTCTTTGAAGACTTCAAACATACAAGAAAAATGTGAGAACATTTATTAAATATTGGACAGTATTGAGTGTCAAGTGATCCCACGCACATTTTTCTAGATTCAGTCATCTTACTAATTCTAATATCACAGGTATTCTCCCTTTGCCAGATGATGGATGAGAACAATGGGGATGTGTTAAGTCAGTTATGATGTAACTATGTGATGGTGTACCATGCTGCCTTCAAACGTCATGTTGTTGAAGAATGTTTAATGGAAGAGAAAAATGTTTAATAATTATTCTTAAGTTAAAAAGCGGTTATGAAGCAGCATATATATAATTGATCCAAATTTTACTTTAAAATGAACATGTTTCTGCAGAGAAAGACTGGAGGACTATATATCAGAATATTAACTGGGTGTTTCTAATGTTGGAATTAAGGATCATTTTAATTTTCCTTATCTGTGTTTTTATTAGTCTTTATGATACAAATAAATTTAATTGGTTTTTTTTGGAGGATGGTAGAATTGAAGTAATCAACAAGTATTTATTAACAAGGTGCTTGTGTCTTGGAACAATAAGCAAGACAAAAGAAGTATAAATATGGAAGTTCTCTCTGCAAGGAACTTTCATCCTAGTTCTGAAAAGAAGACCTACACATATGGGAAGTTAATTAATAATAATGATAGTTACTGATAGCTATTAATTATGGCACTGTTTTGTAGATGATAAGATTACAATGGAGAATCGCTGTATTTTTAATAATATACTTAGGCTGTCTATGTGATTTACATATATTCACTGAATCCTCCCAAATAGCCCCATGAAGTATTATCTTAGTTTTCAAGGGCTGACATAACAAATTACCACAAAATGACTAATTTACAACAACAGACATTTCTTCTCTCATAGTTCTGGAGACCAGAAGTCCCCAGTCAAGGTGTTGGTAGGACCATGCTCCTGCTGAAGGCTCTAGGGGAGAATTCTTCCTTGCTTTTCCAGCTTCTGGTGGCTCTCAGTGTTCCTTGGCTTGTGGCTGCATGACTCCAATCTCTTTCTCCATTTTCACAAGGTTTTCTCCTCCCCTTATCTCTTATGAAGTCACCTGTAATTGGATTTAGGGCCCACCTGGATAATCCAGGATGATCTCATCTCAAGATCTTTGAGCTAATTGCCTTTTGTTCTAAATACAGTCAGTTCACAGGTTCCGGGAATTAGGATGTGAACATATAATTTTTGTGGCCACTATTCAACCCACCATGAGCACTTATTAGTTCCTGTTTGACAAATGGGAAAACTGCGCTTTAGAGAAGATGGGAAGTATTGGGAGCCAGGATTAACTCTGAAGTTCATGTCTTTCATCACCAGTTACTATCACCTCCTAGAGAACTCTGCTTAGCTGGTAAATCACCTACTACTCACTGCCAGTGAGGACTATAATATTGATCAGCTGAAGATAAACAGATCATTTCAACCTGTAAAGAAAAGGGAAAAGAAGAATCAGGAGTCTTATCCCAACCTTGGCATGATGGGAAATAAGGTTCTTCACACACTTCCCACCAGAGTTCCGTTTGCTCATCACTGAACCCAGTGTATTGCTTCTGGATAATTCTGTAGCATTACTGAGCATCTCTAGACCAAAACACATGAACCACTTACAGGGTTATGTCAGGAGCAAATAAAGAAGAGGTCAGGCCTGGTTTTTAGAAATGTCTCTGGAAGGTAGCTCTCTTTGCTAATCTCTAATTAACAGGCCTGGTAGTCCTTATGATGATTTTAGCACTGACTTGAGTGAACATGGCTCTGACAGAAAGTACCTTTCCCTGGCCTAGCTGAATCATCTTCCAATTCACAGCCCTCCTCTGTCTTTGGTGTCCATGTAATGGTCATAACCACAGTGGCCACAGTAAGCACTGTGGAATATGTGTGTGCTTCATCTATATCAGGAATGTCACATGACATTTCCTGATTGCACTAGCAGCTTACTGCCCCATCGAGTTTCCAGACTACATACCAGCACACAAGCCACACATGTTTACAGTAGATAATAAATCTCCATTTGTCATAATGGTTTAAATTTAAAAGAAAAAGAAAGGTGAGCTGTGATGTAAAAAAATAAATTGGACTGTTATAAATGAACTTTCTTGGAGTTTCAGGCCAAGCCCAATTTATTAAGGGGGATAAAAAAGATAGAAACCTGGTCTGTGCATCACAATGATGATTTATCCACACCTTGATGGGTCCTCCCCTGGACCTTTGCTTGAACCACAGCTGGCTTGGTTTATGTAGGACCTGCTGGGAGATGAGATTGTAATGAAAAACAGTTATTCTTTCAGATTACTCAGAAGAAGAGAGCCCATTTTATCAAGCGATTTCCTTAATTTGATTGTAAGTCTTTTAATATATTTTTTTTTTTCCTGCATTAATCATTCTGTATCTTTATGGAAAGTATAAACACAGTGGTGGAAAAGAGCATTTAAAGGGAGGGGGGATGGCACACCAGAGGACAAATGTTTCTCTGGAGGTGGCCTGTTGGGAGCCCTTCATGGGTAATTAAGAAAGTTCTTTTGCATTTAGTAGCAAAGTTGTGAACTTTTCCAAAAACTCAGAGCAGGGATGGCATTTAATATTTTGCAGCTTAACCTTTACCAATGAAAGAGAGTGTCCAGTATTAACATCCCACAGCAGGAACCAGCAAGGTGCTGCCAGCTTTAGCTAGCATTGTCCTTCAGTGTAAGCAAGCCTACACTGTGGCCTGAATTTGCCTATTCTGGGAGCCCTTTTACCACCCAAGAGTGAGGAATTCTTACTTTATTACTCTAGGGTGTACCCAGGAGTATAGGACCCAGCCTAGGCTTTCTTCCTGCCAATTAGATTCCTTCTGACCTGGACAGCCCACAGTATTTTAAACTCTAGCAATGATGGGCAATTTCTTTTCTCAACAAAAGCTCCCCAGGTGGTCTTTTGTTCTTGGGAGTTCCCTTTTGAAGGTTCATGTTCCTAAGGAGGACTACTCAGAACAAGAAGCAAACATTACAAACATGAAGATAAATTTTTATATCCCTTCAGGTTATTGAAATCTGTAATATTTATCTCTCTGGTCTCTGGCTTATAAAAGAAATTTAAGTAAATGTTGAAATTATATATACTTCTTTGTGTAGGCTTATTGTAATGATATATCCACATAGTTAAATGTCTTTGCATATGCAGTAAAACACAGGTGAACATCTTTCTGGTATTCTCTGCTTTCAGCCAAGAACCTGACATCAGTAATGATATCCCTCATGCCATGCCCTCTTCTGAATCTGGCTTGAATTTCTGGAAGTATCTTGTTGATGTACTCCTGCAACTGTTTTTGAATTATCTTTAGCAAAATTTTACTTGCATGTGATATTGCTATTTGGTTTGTAATTTCCACGTTCTTCTGGATCACCTTTTTTTTTTTTTTTGAATGGGCACATACATGGATCTCTTCCAGTCTATTGTCCAGATTGCTGCATCCCAAATTTCTTATGATAGATGAGTGAACACCTCCAGTGTTGAAATCTGTTTGTTAAAACATCTTAACATATATCAGTTGAATTCTGTGAATTCCTGGAGCATTGTTTTCTGCCATTGCCTTTAGTGAATGGAAGAAATCATAACACATGTTGTTGTTGTTATGTGCCATCGAGTCGGACCTGACTCATAGCGACCCCTCCTTGGGTTTCTGAGGTGGTATCACTACAGAAGAAGTAGATTTACCAACCTTCCTTCTGAGGAGTGGTTGGCTGGTGGGTTTGAATCACCAGCCTTCTGGTTAGCAGTCAAGTGCCTTAGGCACCACGCTACCAGAGCTCCTAAAACACATATTACAACGGGCAAATCTGCTGCAAAAGACCTCTTTAAAGTATTAAAGAACAAAGATGTCCCTATGAGAACTAAGGTGTGCCTGACTTAAGCCATGATTTTCAGTTGCCTTATATGCATGTGAATGCTGGACAGCTAATAAGGGGGTCCAAAGAAGAATTGATACATTTGAATTATGGTGTTGGTGAAGAATATTGAATATACCATGGACTGCCAGAAGAATGAACAAATCTGTCTTGGAAGAAATACAGCCAGAACGCTCCTTAGAAGTGAGGATGGCGAGATTTCATCTCATATGCTTTGGACATGTTGTCAGAAGGGACCAGTCTCTGGAGAGAGATATCGTGTTTGAAAAGTAGAGGGTCTTCAAAAAAGGGTAAGACCCTCAATGAGATGGTTGACACTGGCTGCAAGAACAGACTCAAGCATAACCACAGTTGTGAGAATGCCACAGGACTGGGCAGTGTTTTGTTCTGTTGTACGTAGGTAGGGTTGCTATGAGTTGGAAGTGACTTGATAGATTTAACAACAATAACATACAGTCACATGACCATCAACACAATCAAGAGAAAACATTTCCGCCACCCCAAGAAATTCCCCTGTGTCCCCTTTCAGTCTCTCATCTCTATCTCCAGCCCCTTGCACATATTACAGAATTTCTATCTTAAAGCTTCTCCCATCCCCCGAATGTCATATAAATGGAATCTTACAGCATGTAGCCCTTTGTGGCTGGTTTCTTTTGCTTGGCATAATCCTTTTGAGATTCATCCAGATGGGCATTTCGATTGTTTATAGTATTTGGCTATTATGAGTAAAACTTCTGTAAATATTTACATACCAGTGTTTGTGTGGAAATTTGATTTCATTTCTCTTGAGTAAATTTCTCTGATGAAATTGTTGGACCATATTGTAAGTGTGTGCTTGACTTTATAAGAAACTACCAGACTTTTTTCAAAAGTGGCTATACCAGTTTGCATTCCCAGAGCATGTATGAGAGTTCTAGTTTCTCAGCATCCCCTCCAGCACTTGGCAGTTTTGGCAGACTTGTTAATCTTTGCCAATAGTGATAGGTATGTAGTAGTATCTCATTTGTTAATAATGACATTAATAAATTAACAGGCCAGTTATTTGGCCCCTACTCTGTGCTAGCCCTTGGGGGTGCAAAGACAAATAAGATGCAATCCTTGTTCTCAGGGGCTCACATGTAGAATTATAAATTATGGCTAATGATGGATAATTATAAGGAGATAGACACCAGTTTAATATAAGGAGGAACTTTTTAATATTTAAAGCCACTGATGATGGAATGGATAATGTGGAAAAGTTGTAAACTTTTAGAGTTGTAGAGACCAAAGTTCAATTCCTGCTACCACTACTTTCTAGCTAAGATAATAAGGACAAATTAGCATGTTTCTCTCAAGTCCAGTATTCTTATCAGTAAAATGGAGATAATAATATCATCCTTGAAGGATTGTTGAGTAGATGAAAAGAGCTGAAGTATGTAACCTGTCAGTGTCATTTCCTTCTCTTTCTGTGTCTCCTAAAAATCATGAGCTCTTATCTCTAGAGATAATTTTACAAAATATCCCCAACCAGCCACTGTGGAGGAGAGTTCTGCACTTACAAGAGGTGGGATGAAGATCTAATGGTCCCTTCCAGTCAGTCAAGAAGGGTTGGAATTTCAGAATCTATGTATTTCTGATGAGAAGAGATAGTCTCCCATCCTGATAAGTGGAGTTTGGTAGGTTCTGGGCTTTGCTGTTTCTCTATAATAAAGTTGCAAAGTAAACTACATTATCCTTACATGTTTACTAAAGGAAAAGCAGGAAGATACTGGAGGAAAAGTTGAGTCTTAAAAGTAGGGGAAAGCATGTGGTGAGTTTCTTATTTTCTGTAGGTTTTAGACTGAGGACAGGCATCAGTCAGCACTTTGAGTGGGAAGGCCAAAGCACACACTTTATTGACTTGAATAACCAGAGACTGGGGTTCAAGATAAGCTTAGCTGCTGTAAAGTTGGGGATCCCTGAAAGAGAGCCAGAGAGTAGAGTTCCAAATTCCATGTATAAGATTTGTCCAAATATACAGCTGTACCCCAAACCACATGTTTGGGGCAAATTCTATGCTTGCCAGGTTAGCCTAAAACAACAGAACTGAAATTTGAACTGCTGCATTCCCCAGGAGAGACTGTTTTGCAGTTTTATTTCAGCCAAGTTAACTGACTTCTTGGAGGAAAAAAAAAAAAAATTCTTCAGAGGAACTTAACAGAATCCTGCATTTGTACAGAATATCAGTAGAAGCATCCAATATTGTTGTTAGATGGTGTCAAGTTGGTTCAGACTCACACCAGCCTGTGTGCAACAGAATGAGATAATCCTTGGTCCTGCACCATCCTCACAATTGTTGCTATCTTTGAGTCCATTGTTGTAGCTAATATGTCATTCCATCTCAGTGAGGGTCTTCCTCCTTTTGGCTGATCCTCTACCAAGTGTGATGTCCTTCTCTAGGGACTAAACCAAACCAAAGCAAACTCACTACTGTAGAGTCAGATCCAACTCATAGCGACCCCTTCTTGGGTTTCCGAGGCAGTATCACTACAGAAGTAGATTGCCCAACCTTCCTTCCGAGGAGTGGTTGGTGGATTTGAACTGCCAGCCATCTGGTTAGCAGTCAAGTGCCTTAGGCACTATGCCACCAGAGCTCCCACTCCAGGGACTGGTCTCTCCTAATAACATGTCCAAAGTGTGTGAGACAAATGTAATCTAAAATTACTCATTGTGTGATGGAAAGATAATACATGACCTATTCTCAAGAAAAAGACTGTCAACAGAGACCAACCTCTAGATGAGACAGATGAAGGAAATATTTCAAAGTAGCTATGGTATCTTTGCTCAAAGTCACAAAGGAAGATGTGTTCATAATATATGAAAATATAGGAAATCTCACAAGAGTAATAGTGAAGATTCTAGAACTGAAAAATATACTATCTCAAAAGATCGACTGGATGGGCTTAATGATGAATTGGAGACAACAGAGGAAGAGTCAGGGAACTTGAAAAAAGACCAGTAGAAATTATTCAATCTAAAGAAAAGAGAGAAAAGAAAAATGTGAACCGAACTGTTAGATCTCCAGGAAAATATCAAAAGTTCTAATGTTCTATGTTGGAGTCCCAGAAGAAGAAGAAGTGAGAGCATGGGGGCAAAAAGTATATTGGAAGAATTAATGGTTGACATTTTCCTAAAGTTGGTGAAAGACATAAATTTATATACTCAGAAAGCAAGTTGGGTTGGTTTAAAGAAAACTACATCTAAGTAAACTTTCAAAAAACCAAAGATAAAGTAGAATCTTGTTTGTAACCAGGGAAAAATAGTACATTGCCTAGAGGGGAATAATAATTGGAAATGACCTAACTTGTCTCCAGGAACAATGGAAGCCCCAAGACTTGGAAAAAACATCTGTAACATGCTTAAAGAAAACAAAACAAAAATAAACAATTGGCATTCCAGCATTCTCTACCCACCAAAAAGTATATTTTCAGAGTGAAGGTCAAGTAAAGACATTTTCTGATGGAATAAAAGTGCAATAACTAATGATTAATACAGCTGTCCTATTAGAGTTGTTCTTCATTTTCCAAATAGGACATTCAATTGGCAATCGAACACATGACAACATGCTCACCATCATTAGCCATCAGAGAAATGCAAATAGGAAGCACAAAGAACCCTTACCCATTGCTTGTGGGAATGCAGAATGGTATAGTCATTGTGGAAAATGGTGTGACAATTTCTCAAAAAACCAAAAAATAAAGCTACCATATAACCCAGCAATTCTGTTGCTGGGTATATAATCAAAAGACTTGAAAGCAGAGGCTCAAAAAGACACTTGTGCACTAATATTCATTGCAGCATCATTCACAGTATCTCAACCTAAATGATCAATGACAGATGAATGGATAACGAAGTGATACATATATACAGTGGACTACTAATACTCATCCAGTAGGAGAAATAAAGTCTTGATACATGCTATATATAATATGAATGCCATCACTAGCCTATCAGCTTGTCACACTGTGGTGGCTTGTATATTGCTGTGAGGCTGGAGGCTGTGCAACTGGTATTTCAAATACCAAGAGGGTCACTCATGGTGGACAGGTTTCAGCGGAACTTCCAGATTAAGACAGACTCAGAAGAATGGAGAGGCCATCTCTTCTCAAAGAATTGGCCAGTGAAAACCTTATGAATAGCAATGAAACACTGTCTGATAAATTATTTGTTCTGGTTACCTAGTGCCCCTCTGACAGGAATATACCACAAATGGGATGGCCTTAACACACAGGAGTTTATTCTCTTACAATTTGGAGGCTTTAAGTCTGAATTCAAAGTGCCAGGCTCTAGGGGCTGGGTGAAACCCTTTAACCTTGGGCTTCAGCTCTGCGTTCTGCTCCCAGCCCACTGAAGCTAGCTGGAGGCTTTTCTTCACTAAGACAGCTACCGGCTGCTGAGACTGACAAACCCAAGGTTGATAAGTAAAAACGCACAGTCCTGATGTTACTAAACCTCACGGCAGGCCATGAATTCAAGTCCTTTGATAGTCCCAAGGTCAGCAGAGCATGACAGGCTGCTGAATAATGATACGGCTACATGCAGGGTTCAAGAGTCCCATAAGCTAGATACCTTTCCCAAAGCTGTGTCTTATATATGGGAAGCAGACCACATATGCAAAGGCAGCTGCTCAGTTGCTGCAATAGATTCTACCATGAAGTTAATTACCAATCTCATCATGGGGAATAACTACATTCAGCTGCCCAGCCACTCAACCAGGCCAGCCAAGTTGACACACAACCTTAACTACCACATTGTCCTTGCTTCTAAGGAGCATTGTGGCTGTACTTCTTTCAAGATAGATATGTTCATTCTTCTGGCAGTCCATGGTACATTCATTATTCTTTGCCAGCACCACAATTCAAATGCATCAGTTTGTCTTTGGTCTTCCTTATTCGTTGTCCAGCTTTTGCATACATATGAGATGATTGATAATACCATGGCTTGAGTTAGGCTAACCTTAGTCCTTAAGATATCAAGGTGACATCTTTGCTTTCTAACATTTAAAGAGGTCTTTTGTAGTATATTTGCTGATAAAATATGGTGTCTGGTTTCTTGACTGGTACCTGTGGGCATTGATTGTGGCTCCAAGTAAAATGAAATTCTCAACAGCTTCAGTCTTCTCTATCATGATGTTGCTTATTGGTCCAGTTGTGAGGATTTTTGTTTTCTCTGTGTTGAAGTATAATCCATACTGATGGCTATATTCTTTGATCTTTGTGAGTGCATGAAGTCCTCTTTGCTTTGAGTAAGCAAAGTTGTGTCATCTGCTTATGTACGACCAAATACCCCATAGGATTTAGTTTCTTTGTTTGAAGGTTTAGACTTATGGTTTCATGGAACATCTCAGTTAGTTGGCCTAATAACTTGTTTAGTGCTTCTGTTCTACCTCTTAGTTCACTGTGTAGTGCCTGGGGTCTTAAAAGCTTATATACAGCCATCTACGGCACAGCAATTGGTTTCTATGCACCTGGAGCAGCAGAGGAAGAAGGAGAGTCAGCAAGAGGGAGAGCATATGGAATGTCTGTCTAATTGCTTCGATGAACAACTGCCTTCTCTGCCATAAGACCAAAAGAACTTGATGATGTCCTACTACCATTAATGATCATATTGATCAGAGTCCATAGAAGAATGCTGATCAAAAGGGAGACAGTGCAGAATAGAATTTCAATTTCTTATGGACATCAGACTTCCTGGAGGCATGAAGGTTGGGTGAATCCCTAAAACTATTGCCCTGATATAAGTCTTTAAACTTAAACCAAAAATATCCCCTGAAGTCATCTTAAAACTGAACAGTAGTTTAGTTAACTAGTAAAAGAGTCTCCCTTGAGCATTCTGTTGTTTTAAGAACTATCTGTATGAGATTAAATTGACAACAGCAATTCGGAAGATTAGATAGAAACCTTAGGGAACAGTGAGTTTATATTAATGAGGGAATAATAACTCAGAAAATGAGAGTGAGAATGTTTGTACGCACTGAAGAATGTAATCAATGTCACTGAATTGTATATAGGAACTTTTGAATTGGTATATGTTTTGCTGTGTATATTTTCAATAATAACAAAATAAAGAAAATTTAGGGGAAACAGAAGGAATTTTCTTAGAACATAGGGAAATGAAACCAGATGGAAACTTATCTTCAAGAAGCAATGGAGATAGTTGCAGGAGACATCAAGCTCAGTTGGCTTAACATACTACACAAAAACATTGTTCCATATCCTACTTTGGTGAGTAGTGACTGGGATATTAAAAGCTTGCAAGTGGCCATCTGAATGCAATGATGGGTCTCTCCTCATCCAGAGCAAAGAAGAATGAAGAAAACTAAAGACACATGGCAACAATTAGTCCAGGGGACTGGTACACCATGTGATCTTTGGCCTCATATGATTATGAAATCAGGAGAACTAGATGGTGCCTGGCTACCACTGTCAACCACTCAGAGGGGGATCTGTGTAGGAGATCCTGGATAGAATGGAAGAACAATGTGGAACAAAACTCAAAATCATAAACAACAACAACAACAACAACAAAAAAAAACAGGTTTGCTGGTCTGTGAGAACCTGGTAAAACCCCTGAGACTTTGGCCCTTAGCTGCTCTTCAGGTCTGGAATTGGACCCACTCCTGTGGCTTCCAGCCAAACAAAAGACGGCATATGACCTGAACATTTACATTAGGTAGATGCACTCCTTGGAGAGATCAATCATGGGAGAATAGAAGGGCTATGTATGCACAGGGAGACAGCTTGAGGGACAGGAGTGTATGGGAGGGAAGGATACAAGTAAGAAATAACTGTGGGGAGGTAGTGGGAAGAGAGCTGTTGCATTGTGGGAGATTGCATTCAATGTCTTGAGACAAAGTATATGTGAGGTGCTGTATAGAAAATGAATTTGCTCTGTAAACTTTCACCCAAATCACAATAAAAATTAAAAAAAAAAGCAATGAAGAGAATAAGATACAATATGTGAGTAAATGAAAAAAAACTGTTAAGAATTATCTTTTCTTTAAAATACATATGACTACTTAACCCCAAAACTATAACGTTGTGTTTGAAATTGTAGTGTAGATATAATATTCATGACAACTGTATCATAAAGGCTGGGGTAGGGAGTAAATAGACTCAAGTGGTTTCAAGACTTTTTCATTTTACCTGAAGTAATAACAATATTAACTCTAAGTAGACTTATACAAATTAAGAATGTATATTGTAATCTTAGGAGTCTGGTAGCATAGTGCCTAACGCACTTGACTGCTAGCCAGGAGGCTGGCGGTTCAAACCCACCAGCCACTCCTCGGAAGGAAGATGGGACAATCTACTTCCATAGTGATACTGCCTCGGAACCCCAAGGAGGGTCACAATGAGTCGGGTGTGACTCGACAGCACATAACAACACAACATTGTAATCTTAGAGCAAATCCTAAGAAATAATAGAAGTGGTATAGCTAAAAAGCCATAAAAGTCTCCAAACACCAAACTCATTACTGTCTAGTCATTTCCGACTTGTAGTAACCCCTCCTTGGGTTTCTGAGGTGGAATCTCTATGGAAGTAGAAAACCAAAAGCCAAATTAAAATCAAAGTTTAAAAAATGATTCAATTACTTATTACAGAAGCAAGCAGGAAGGAAGGAGGGAACAAAGGAACAAAATGTAGGGCGAAAACAGCAAACAAAAATAAAATGGTAGACCAAATCAAGCCATAGCATTAATTATTATTAACTGTTGATGGAATAAATACCCAATTGAAATTAGACCAATAAAGCCTGACTTTTTAGCCCTCTAGGCTATGCAGGCAAGTGTTTTGATTGGGTTTACGAAATGCTTTGGGATTTCAGGAGGCAGTTTAACTATGGAAACCCATGTTTTAGTCCTGTGAGATTGATACTGGTGGATCAGATAAAGGAAAGTGAGCTATTTAAAGCAGACATGAGGCATGGGTTCCGGTTTGCCCAGGTATTTGGACCATAATTAAATATTACATAGTTTCAGTCAGAGCTAAAACTGGCTCTTGTTTGATGCTGATAACTTTGTCTGCCTGGGATTGAAGCATGGGACAAGAGATTTACTTGCTTTTCTCATGTTCGCCTGACTGCATTCTGTCCATCTTTAAACAAGTTGTTCCTGTTTGCACTAGTTCTTTTTCCCCCCCTCTTTTAAAGCCATATAAATTATAGAGCTGTTTGTAGATTTGTTAAATCCAGCCATCTTCATTTGGGCATCTTAGGAGGTTTCAAGGGCAAGCTGCCCCCCACCCTTAAATTTTATTTGTATTACTGTTTTTCAGAAGGACATGGTGTTTGGATGTGCCCTTTCAGACTAATATGCGGGAGGCTAGCATGAGTGACATTACTAAGTGGTGCCTAAATCCTCCAAGACACTCCTTAGGCACAGAGGATACAGCCAACAAAATGACATTTTCTGTAGTTCTGTGATGAAGGAAAAGAAGTATGTATTGTACTACTTCATTGGGAAATAACACTCATACCCCACATCCTTCCTCAACAGAAAAGATTGTGAAACTTATTCATCTAACTTGAGAAAGGTAAATAAATTAGGTGATAAATAATGGTATCATTTCTTGTCCTTTTTTTCCTCCTTTCCTGACTTGCCTGATGTCTGCTAAAATTTTTGAAGCACTTCCCTGAAAATTAGACAAAGTTAAGCAACTTGAGATTGTTAATGTGACCAAGAGGGTTTTTGGCACAGTGGAGTTCTGTTTTCTTTGATTGAAGAATGCTATTTCTAGGCATTCTGACAGGAGAGCAAAATCCTCTATACATTTCAATAAAACTTTGCACTAGACATGCAATTAGTCTTTGGTGAAGATGACTTGAAGCACTTACTGATAAAGGTCAAAGACTGTAGCATTCAGTATGGATTATACCTGACGGTAAAGAAAACAAAAATTCTCACAACTGGGCTAATAAGCAACATTATGATAAATAGAAATGAAACTGAAGTTGTCAGTGATTTCATTTTACTTGAATCAATAGTTAACCATGATAGAAGTAAAAGTAAAAAAACCAAATGATGTTTGCATTGGACAAATCAGCTGCAAAAGAAATCTTTGATGAAGAAAGCAAAAGGTCATTAGAAAGACAGGAAAGGAGGACTTTCAGTAAGATGGTGGAATAGGCAGACAAGCTACACAGACCCTCTTCAACAAGAAAAGAAAAACCAATTGACACAGAGAAGATAATCATGGTACCCTGAGCTTTGAAAGGAAGAATACAGAAGTGGATTAAACACCAACTAGTAGAAGAACCTGAATGAAAACACTGAATAAAGAGACAAATAGAGCTGCAGACTGTCAGCTAACCTGATGGCATGGACAGCCTGAATATTTCCTAGTGGTATTAGGATCTGAGAATTAACTTAAAAATTGGCTTTGCTCAGCAAGGGCTGCATGGATGACTGCACTGCTGACTGCTGACTGAAAAGAGAAACAGCAAAGAAAGAGTCAAAGTGAGCTGTGGACTTTCAGCTGTCCAAAGGGTGTAGCCATTTTCAATGTTTACAAGCAGTGGCCATTTTGGATATTTAAAGGGACAGTATTCTCGTTCATATTCCAGGGACCTAAGAACAGGCTCTGCTTGCCAAGGACAGCACGGAAATACGGGAGGCTGACAATGGAAAGGAGACAGCTGGTGAGTACATAAATGCTGCAAACTAGCAAATAGAGGAGCACAGTACACTCCTTACTTAGATAGCATCCAAACAAACAAACAAAATGAAAATCTTGGGTGTATTACTCCAACATACAATGCAATGCAATGCACTGCTATCAAGTTGGATCTGACTCATAGTGATCGCTCCTTGGGTTTCTGAGGTGGTATCACTACAGAAGTAGATTGCCCAGCCTTCCGAGGAGTGGCTGGTGGGTTTGAACCACCGGCCTTCTGGTTAGTAGTCAAATTCCTCAGGCACTACATGACCAGAGTTCCTACTGCAACATACAACCACCAATTAAATATAAATGCAAAAATGTCACAATGTCTTGGAGACAACAGACCATCACAGTCCATGCAAAGAAGCAAGATAAAGCAGTAGAAACAAAGGATCAGGATAAAGACCCAGAAAACATCCTTGAGGAAGAAGCAGCATTGAAACTCCCTGATGAGGAATTAAAAAGATTTATACTTAGGTACCTTCAATGGATTGAGAGACAGATCAAGGAAAACACTGACAAAATTGAGGACAACACAGAAAAACCCTGGAACAATTTTGGAAGACAACACAAGAACAAAATGGCAAAACAAATGAAAAATTAGAAATGATACAAAATCTATAGATAGAAATCCAGAAGATTAATACTAAATTTTCAGAAATAGACAACACATTAAAAGGGTGAAGGAGAAGAATTGAATCAATGGAAGACAGAATTAGTGAGATTAAAGACAAATGCCTCAATACTTCTTTGGAAGGGGATCAGTTAGAAAAAAGACTAAAAAATAAATAAATAAATAAAATGAAGAAAGCCCGAGGCTCATGTAGGATACCATCACAAGGAATAACCTATGTGAAATCAGAATTCCAGAACAGGAAGAGACAAATAAAGCTACAGAAAAAATTGTCAAAAATTTGTTAGAAGAGAATTTTCCTGGTATGATAAAAGACAAGAATATATCAATTCAAGAAGTCCAACAAACCCAAACAGAATAGACCCCAAAGGAAAATCACCAAGACATACCATCATCAAACTCACCAAAACCAAAGACAAAGAGTCCTGAAAGCAGTGCAGGAAAAACAAAAAGTTACCTACATGGGGCAACCAATAAGACTAAGCTCTGATTTCTTGGGAAAAGCCATGCAGGTGAGAAGGTAATGGGTGGTGTATCTAAAACCCTGAAAGAAGAAAAAATTTGCAACCAAGAATTAATGTACCCAGCAAAATTGACCCTCAAATATGATGGTGAAATTAGGACATTTCCAGATAAGCAGAAATTAAGGGAATTTGTTAGAACCAGACCAACCTTATAAGAGATGCTAAAGGGAGTCCTTTGGACAGAGAACCAACAATAGCAAACAACAACCGACCATTAACACACATGATGACATAACCAAGAAACCAACCCAGTTCTGGAAGTATCCAAAGTAAATAAACTTACAAGCTTGTAAAGAGGGAACCAGAAACATTAATTGGCAAATGATAACAACTATAAACCAAAAAGAACCAAAAGCTACAGAACTTCTAAATGGTGAGGAAGTCAAAACTATTGCAATATAGAACGGACTGTTCTAAACTTGGAAAGAAAATTATAAATCACAGGGTAACCTCAAAGAAAAATGATGAACCTTTACATCAAAATAAAAAGGAGGACAAGCACAAAAATTTAGCAAATACTAAAACAATAGCAATGAAGGAAGTGATAACATGATTCATAAGCAAAATGAGCTTAGCCCAGAAAATTATATGGAACAAAGAAATCAGCAACACCATGAAAAAGTACATAACAAAATGAGAGCAGCAAATTCATGTTTGTCAATAATTACACTGAATGTCAATGGATTAAATGGACCACTCAAAAGTTGGGGAGTTGCAGACTGGATAAGAAAACATAATCCATCAATATGCTGTGTATAAGAAACACACTTTAGAGACAAGGACAAAAATAGACTAAAAATTAAAAGTTGGAAAAAGATATATCAACCAAATGGCAACCATGAAAGATCAGGAGTGGCAATATTAATTTCCAATAAAATTAACTTTAAGACAAAAACCACCATAAGAGACAAGGAAGGACATTATATAATGATTAAGAGATCAATTGAACAAGAGGACTTAACAATAATAAATATATATGCACCCAATGAAAGAGACCCCAAATACAAAAATCAGACTTTAACAGAATTGAAAAGACAAATAGATGATGGTCATAGTAGGAGACTTAATACACCACTTTCAGTCAAAGACAGAATGACTGGAAAGAAACTCAACAAAGATTCAGAAGAACTAAACAATACAATTCACTGACTTGACCTTGTAGACATCTACAGAGCACTTCACCCAACAACAGCACAATATATTCTTTTGCAGTGCACAGAGAACATTCTGCAGGACAGACCATATGTTTGGCCACAAAACAAACCTTAATAAATTTAAAAACATCGAAATACTGCAAAGCATCTTCTCAGATCACAATGGTGTAAAATTAGATATCAACAATAAGAAGATCAATGGAAAAAGAGCAAACATATGGAAACTGAAGAACACCCTTCTTTAAGAATGACTGGGTAATAGAAGAAATACAAAATTTCCTTGAATCAAACGAGAATGAAAACACAACATACCGAAGTCTTTGGAACACAGCAAAAGCAGTAATCAGAGGCTAATTTATAGCAATAAATGCACACATCAAAAAGGAATAGCCAAAATCAACACCTTAACTCAACATCTCCAACAATTAGAAACAGAGCAGCAAAAAAGCCTACAGTCACCAGAAGAAAAGAAATAATAAAGATTCAAGCAGAAATAAATGAGACAGAAAATAGACAATAGAAAAAAATCAACAAGACTAGAAGTTGGTTCTTTGAAAAGATTAATAAAATTAACAAACACTGGCAAATTTAACAAAGGGAAAGAGGAAGAGAGTACAAATAACACAAATAAGAAATGATTGGATGATGTCACAACAGAACCAACAGAAATTAAAAGGATAGTATTAGGATACTATGAAAAACTGTACTGCAACAAATTTGAAGATCCAGAGGAAATGGACAGATTTCTGGAAACATACTACTTACCTAAACTAACAGAGGCTGAGGTGGAAATTAAAAAAAAATTTTTTTTTTAAGAGTTTGTTTTATATTCAACATTATGTGTACCTTTAGTTTCACTCCCCATTTACCATCCCCAACCCTAACCTAGCCTCCTCCCCTCCCTGCCCAGTAACCTTCCCCCATGCCCCTCGTAGTTATGCACTCCTGTGTGTCCTGCATTTACTCCTTGCGAACGTTGCCCCTCTGGTGCTCCATGGTCGATTGCTCCAAGGGATGCATTTCCATAAAGTATGTGAGTGCGACACCCTGGGTTGAGTGGTCTGTGTGTACATCTTATTTTCTATTGGGCTGAGAGCCAGCCCCAGGGAGTGAGTTTTATTCCAGGTCCAGAATGTGTCCCAGGACCATAGTATTGGGGGTCTCACCAGACTCCATCAGACCAGTAATTCTGGTTATTACTGAGTTTTTGGATTTTGTTCCACATTTTTCCTCCCACTCTATCCAGGATCTCCAGATTTGATCCTTTCCTGAGTGGCTGGCATTGGTAGCTGGGCATCATCTAGTTCTTCTTGTGAGGTGGAAAATTTAAACAAATCCATAACAAAAGAAGAAATTGAACAGGTCATAAAAAAATTGTCAACAAACAAAAAAAGCCCTGGCCTAGATGGTTTCAGTAGAAAATTCTACCGAATGTTCAGAGAATTGACACCAATCCTACTCAAACTATTCCAGAACATATAAAAGGATGGAATCCTTCCAAATTCATTTTATGAATCAAGTATAACCTTGATACCAAAACCAGGCAAAGATATCACCAGAAAGGAGAACTATGGACCAATATCCCTAATGACTATAGATGCAAAAATTCTCAGCAGAATCCTAGCCAATAGACTCCAACAATGTATCAAAAAAATGATCCATTATGACCAAGTAGGGTTAATACCAGGTATGTAAGGATGGTACAACATTAGAAAAACATTAGCATCATCCATCACATAAATAAAACAAATGGAAAGAACCACATGATCATATCAATCGATGCAGAAAAGGCATTTGATAAAATCCAACACCCATTCCTGATAAAATCTCTCAGCAAAATAGGAATAGAAGGGACATTCCTCA